>NW_022111373.1:31175728-31183313 GCF_000313985.2 Echinops telfairi | reverse complement strand
GCCACCTAAGTGAGATGCCAATTAAGCCCATATGGAAGAAGCACAGCAGCAGGGGTGGTCCAAGGATTGTAAATAATAATCCAAATCTGAAGGAGGGAATGGTATCAGAGCTTAAGTTGTGAAATAATGGTTTGCAGAAGGCTTTGGATGACAGTGGAAACCCAAAATACACTGACAGGATCTACACACGGAATAAGCCTCCAGTGATTTGCCTTTGACCATAACTCAGGGATTGGAATAGCCTGTTTATCAGACAGTACAGAGAGTTGATGAGATCTAGTACATTAAAATTAAAAAGCCTCACTTGAATGGTAAAACTTATCACTGATCTCCTTGACACACTGAGCTTGATCTGGTTTTTAATATTTTCTGTTTTAGCTTTTTCTCGAACTAGAGTGCATCTGTTGCATTTGTCAGTGTTGGTAGCCTTCTTGACTCTCTGTTCTGTATTTTTCTATGTTCTTCAATATAGAATAACTAGATTAACAGTTCCTGGGGGCGATGGTGGCAGGGGGAGGTGACGTAATGGAGAGCTAATATCAAGGAGTACGAGGAGGAGGAAAATGTCTTTAAACTGACTGAGGTAGTAATTGTAAACACTTCTTGATATGAGTGAACTATTGAATGGCATGATGTCTGGATTATGGCTAATAAAATGGTTTGAAACAAAAACTTTAGCCTATGTTCCTGCGTATTCTAGAGACTGCAGACAAGTAAGGTTATATTAACAACACCTGTCTCTTTATGACTGATTTATTTCTCTTGGCATTTTCAACATTCCTCCACGGTGAGTCATGTGCCAGCTTCAGTTCTATGGCCGAGTGATGGCCCACCGCAATCACGGACCACATCCTGCTGTACCCATTCCTCTGCCGATGGGCATTTAGACTGCTTACACCTTTTGGTTATTGTGAACAGGGCTACAAGTAACGTCGGCATACAAGCATCTATGTTCATTGAAGATACTCTAATCATCCCCACTTTCCAGACAAGTTAAACTGCCCAGCGTTACACGATAGAGTGAGGCTTTTAACACAGGCCCTGGTTCCAGAGCAGGGCTGGGTGAAGCCTGTTGTGATTCAGAAAGTAGAAATGAGAAATTCACACGACTGTGTCTTCCATCACCCGCTCCCGTTTTCCATTGGGAGAAACCCAATATCAATCCATGTTTAGACTGTCACTGGGTTCAATGTGAGCATCCAGAAGAGCCGAAAGAGGAGGCACAGTAGAAGGAAGCCCAACCCTCCCTCATTCAGCAGGGCCTTGGACATCCCAACCTTCCTCATGCCGTGACACTTTAACACAGTTCCTCATGTTGTGGTGACCCCCAGCCATAAAATCATTTTCGTTGCTTCTTCATAACTGTAATTTTGCTATTATTTTCTAAATTTGTTATGAATCAGGCAACCCTTGTGAAAGGGTCGTTCAACCCCCAAAGGAGTTGTGACCCACAGGTTGAGAACTGCTGATCTAAACCATAGTTTCCCAATCTTATTTGACCTACTACCCTCTTTTCAGGAAAAAATGAAAAATTTACTCAGCACTGCCCCATTTGAAAAGGTTTGTCTTGTAGACCAGGATAAAGTGTAGGCATCTGCTTTTACAGGCCACTCCCCGCCCCAGGGGTGGAACTGCCCACGTTGTGAAACACTGATCCAAACCCAATCTTCTCCTTTCACAGATGAGGAAATGTCAGACACAGGACTCCATGCTGAGACCATACAGGATCGAATGTTCTCAGTTCTTTGCATTCAGACAGAGACAGCAGCTACACTACATAGGAAAATGCCTGGGGGAAGCATTCATCTGATAACTAAATACAATTCACAAAACCCCAGGCCTGATAATAAAAAGCCAGAAGCCCCACAGAAATTGCTATCACGAGGTGACCAGTGCTATAAAGAGGTAGCAACCCATTGCTAGAAATGCAGATGCCAGGAGGCTAAAGTGCCTGCCTCAACCCTCTCCTAACAGAAAGCTGCTATCCCCAGGGTCTCTGCACAGCACAGCCAGCATCTGGGCCCCTCACTACTGCACCTGCCTCTCCTCCCTCCCTCCCTCTGCCTCACAAGTCCCCTCTGCCATTAGAGCCTGTGCACTCTTTCAAAACTCTCACAATACTCTCAGTCTTTTGAATATCCAGTTCCATTTGGTGCCAACATTTTCTAAAGATAAGGATTGTCTTTGTCTCCCAGCAGTGCAAATGGTTATGTGTTCAGCTACAAACTGAAAGGCTGGAGGTTTGACTGCACGCAGAGGCACTTCGGAAAAAAGGACTGGCAGTCTACTTCCCCAAATCAGCCACTGACAACCCTGGGAGCTCAGTTCTACTTGGACACACTCGGGGCTGCCAAGAGGTGCACGCTGCCTCCCCCAGGGTGCCGCATACGAACACATCTGATTGTGTCTCAAATCTAAATTAGAACTGCCAGAGCCTGATGCAACATGGATAAGGTTTGGGACCCAGCTGTGTTGGCTAGAGGGAATTGTTCATTAATAAGCATTAACACTCATCCAAAAGAGCAAGAATGGATGTTCTAGACCTAAATCTGGCCTAACCTTGGTTTTTGTATACCTACAGGCTGAGTGTCTTTCATGTTTAAAATGCAAGAAATAAAAGTCAAAAGAATGATTTTATGACATACAAAAATGATAAGGAACTCAGATTACAACAGCCATAAACAGAGAGCTACTGGTGGCGTAGTGGTTCTGAGCTGGACTGCTGGTCCTGAGGTCAGCTGTTCGAAAGCCCAGGAGAGAGGTGGGGCTTTCTACTCCCATGGAGAGTTATACTGTCTTGGGGGAGGGGAGATGAGGAGCTGATGCCAGGGGCTCAAGCAGAAAGATAATGTTTTGAAAAAGGTGATGACAACATCTGTACGGATGTGTTTGACGAAATGAGTATATATATGGGTTATGATAAGAGCTGTAAGATCCCCCAATAAAATGATTTTTAAAAACAGAGTTATATAGTCTCAGAAACCCCAGGGGGCAGTTTGACCCAGTCCTCTAGAGTCCCTATGCGTTGGCATCAACTGGATGGCAGCGAGTTCGGTTTTTCTTGGCACACAGGCAAACCCTTTTGCTCATATGTGGATTGGCTCTCGCATTGCAAGCCCTCGACAAAAACACACGTTCTCTCTCGCTGGAGTCCCCCTGGCCTGTGAAACCTGAAATCGTTACTCTCTGATCCTTTACAGGAAAATGCGGGCTCCGGCCCTGGACTGCGTGCCTCGCTCGTCTACCAACCTGCCCAAACCCACAGTCCTCCAGGCAGGCGGTCCCAAGCGAGAGCGCGCCTTAGAGTCAGAGCAGGGCTGCCAGGGGGTTTCCCCCAAGGAGTGGCTCATGGATCCAACCACTAACTTTTCAACTACTGAGCCACCCGGGCCCAGTATCAGAGGATACAACAAATCCAACAAACACTGCCAAATACATTCCCCAGGTCGGGGAGTTACTGAAACGGCCAAGTGTTTAATATTTGAAAGACAAGGCAATCGGCTTACTCTAATTAAACTCCATTACCCCAGCAAAACCTACCTATGGTACGTTCCATAACTTCTTACTCTGAAGTGAAAGAGCGCAAGGAAAAAAATCATTTGGCCTTTTCCCTCTGAGAGGTCTCTGTGCTTTGAAGCCACTCCACAAAACACAGTGCTTCCACCAGTCAAAATAAATACTGGGCAGCTGGGGAGAATGCTCGGTTCATGGGCCTCTGGCAGGGACTCCGGGAGTCCATTTCCACACCACCCAGATTGCACACTGGGGCCCTGTCTCTTGGGCTCTCTCCCAAAATACAGGCAGGCTGGAAACCGGGCTCAAAGGTGCTTACACAGAACTGCCCACACTGTCTCCTGGGTCCCGATGCTGCCGGGTGAAATGGTACCGTGTCAGCTGCTGCCCACCACAGCCAGGCCCTGGGCAGACAGCTCATAGTACCCTCACCAGTGCCCTTTCTGAAGCCCAAATCAGATCATGTCAACCCCCCACCCCCCACCCCCAGGAAAATCCTTCCTCTGATCCCCATTGTCCGCTGCGTGACACGCTGGGGACATCTCCAGTGAGTTCGGCCAACTGCCCTCCCCTGTAGCCCCTGCAGATGCTGTTGCTGGCCTTCCCCTCCCCAGGGCCCATCAGCAGGCCCAGCCCCTCTCTCTTCACTAGGCCGCAGCTCAGAAGCCTGTTTCGTCCCAGGCCCTTACTGACTCTCCAGTCTGGACCCCGTGCCTGGTCCGTGGTGCCCCGAGGTGGCACATGAACCTCACCCCCGAATGTCAGTTCCTGGGAGGCAGATGGAACTGCCTCCAGCACTTCACCCAGGCCCTGTCCAGTGCACAGTACCGGCTAGCTGGATGAATGGGAAGCCACTAGGGGCTGGGGAGACCCGGTCCAGCTAGTTACCAGGGCTGTGTGTGCCCTTGGTGCCTTAGTAGGTGGGAGGTGGGTAAAGTGTAGGTGTGGCTCTCTGTAAAGCAGGCTTCCAAGTCCTAGCCGATTTAAACCAGGTGCCTACAGTCACCTCCGACTCACGGTGGCCCTGTGTGTCTCAGAGGATACACCTGTGCTCCCTGGCACTTTCCAGACAGGGCTGCAGTTTCAGACGCTGACGGCCAGGTCGTTCTTTGTTCAAGTTACCCCTGAGGCGACCTGAGCCCCAGTGTTTCAGACAGCAGCCAAATGCACGAGTCTGTTAATGGTTTGCACCAAGCAGGGGCTCCCTTATCTATTTACGGGGAGTTGGTTCATTGCCATGTGGCAGGGGCACTGCTCCATGCTTCCTGGGTACGCAACTCCCTGCAGACTTCTGTGTTCGTGCCAGCCAAGCCACCAGAAGCCACCTGCTAGAACAGCAGCCCACAGTCGGCAAGCTGTGGCCTGAAACAAGGTAGGGCCGGGGGAAGCTGGCGATAAGAAGAGAAACTCCCACACACGGAATGCATGGAGCCCCGGGACCCTGATTTCCTCAGGTCCAGATCTGATTTTGCTTTTGTGCTTTCCCCGCCAATGCGGTCTTTGAACTATTTCTAAAAGGCTACGGACAACTGAATGACTTTGGACTCTAGAGAACAGACCTGTGGGCTGCTGGGCGCGTGGGAGTTACCGACACCCACCCTGTGGTGATTTACTCTGCGATCTCTGCCTTCCTGCTCACCAGCTCATCCCACCGATGGCCAGAAACTCCAGCAGAAGCGGGGCGGCACTGCAGGCCCCAGGAAACAGAGGTGAGGCGAGGAGCCCTGCGGTGTAGTGGGTTATGAGTTGCGCTGCTAACCACAGGGTCAGTTTGAAACCACCAGCTGCTACGAGGGAGGCAGAGGAGGCTTCTGCTCCATAACCAGCCCTAGACTCTGACCCCACAGCGGCGGGTCTACTCTGCCGTATAGGGTCACTGTGCGTCAGACCTGACTGGATGGCAGTGACTGAGCCTGGGCTGGGGCACCTCCTGCGTCTTTGGTCTGTAAGCTGGGAGATGCCTCATTTGGGGGAGAGGAGCACCTGGTTTCCCTTACGTAAACTGAGGTGACACATTTCCTCATAATCAAGGTCTGTGGGGCCTTTTGTTTGCATTGTCTTGATCTTGAATGATTTTCTGCGTATGAAACGCAGGTTAGGCGCAGCTACAGAGACAACTGGATGAGCAGATTCAAAGGGATGTGACAGGGGAGGGAGGCTGGCAGGAATCGGGGAGTGGACAACAAGGAGCACGGGGAATAAGACGTCCTGGAATGGATGGCGGGGGCGGCTGCACACCTCCCGAGTGTGACTGGACTATCAAAATGGATGCCATTCAGGTCGTGTGTCGGTGAAATGGTTAAAACAGCATCAATTTCAAAAAGCAGAGCCTGGGGAGAGAAGGGTTCAGCCAGTGCCGGCTGCCGTGTGAAAGGGGACTAGAGAAAAGAGGGGGGACCAACCAGACTACCAGGCAACAACACAGAGGGCTCCCCTGCAAGAAAATGTTTCAATTATTACAGAAAGTGAGGCTGCCTGCCCTCTCAATATGCAGCTTCTGTCTCCTTTTTGGACCCGTGGAACCTTTCTGCAGATGAGGAAACCCAGGCTGGGCAGCCCGGGGGGCTGTGGCCGGTCGTGGCGGGCAGGCCTGAGCAAAGAACTCCAGCCCCCGGGTCCTCGCCTACCTTGCTAGGCTTGTCCTTGCTGCTGCTGCCGGTGGAGCTGAGGGACCGCATCCGCTGCTCCTTGTGCTCCTCCACCTCGGACTTGAGGTGCTCGATGTGCACCAGGTAGGCCTGCTCCTGGGCCTCCCGGGTGCTCAGTTTCAGCTCCAGAGCCTTCTTCTCTTTCTCCAGCAAGTAGAGCTGAGCCTTCAGCTCGGCCATCTCCTCCTGCGGGGAGAGCAAAGGTCACTGCCCATGCGGGGCCTGTGGCCCATGGCAGGGCTGCAGGCGTGAGAAGGGGGCGTGGCTGGAGCTCAGGGAGGTGGAGTTACCCTCCGGAGCCAGAGGAGAAAGAACAGCTGGGGGAAGGCCGTTCAGGAGCCGTGTGCCTTGTTGCTTTCTGGACCAGGCAACTGGAGCTACCTTCTCCCCTTTCTGAAGCAGCCTGCTGCCTTGCTGGCAACAGCTGCTGGTCTCAGAGACTGAGCCTCGCCAGTCTAAGAGGTCAGAATGGAGAGCCCGCCCGACGGGCCAGGCTGGCCTGACTCACGCCTTCCACTTCCCACCGCACTGCCCCGCCAGCCTCGTGTGCCCTGCATATGCCCACCGTGAGGAGCTCGTCTACCCTCTTTAGGGGCACAATGAAATCACCAGTTCATCACAAGTGACCGCTCACCACGTAATAATGTCGAGCAGTGGCTTGGCGAACTCTTGGAGAATTAGGAATTTGTAGTGGAGAGTAAGAAGTGACTCCCAAACGGACCAGGAGCCGTGCTACAGTGATCACCAGGGCTGCTTTCACGAGCCGGGCAGCCTTGGACCCTCCCCGTCCCCCCACTTACAGATGAGAAGCGGAGGCACAGACGGCCGACGCCGCCTGCCCAGGGGACTGGGTCAGAATTCAGGCTGTCTAGCTTAGAGTCCAGCCTCTTAGCCATGATACTCTGGGGGGCTTCAAAAGGGCCATGGGAAAAATGGCCTTAAAACCTTCTTACAAGCCACCGTCTCTCCGTTTCAAGAGCAGCAAATCCCTGCTGGAGCCACCCTGCTGGTGGCCATAGGGCCACCCAATCCAGCTCCCCAGCTCCCTCTGTGAGAGCCAAGCCACTGGCTTCAGACTGACTCACAAGGTCACTAGTTCTGTCCGCCCTTCACGTGACTTTTCTGAGGTAACAGGCCACAGGCCTGGGGGGCTCTCCTGGGCCCTTCACAGCGACAACTCTCCAGACCCAGGGGTGAAGTTGTTACCAGCCCTTGTGGACCTATACCCATCAGGCAATGTGACCCACCAAGGCTGGTGGTGGTCTGTGGGAAGGGCAAGGTGCTCAGTGACCTTGAAAGATAACGTGCCAAACCTTTCCTCAAGATGACTCACCCGGAGCATGATAGTGGGACAGAAGGAAAATCAAGGGAAATAGATGAAAGAGCTGGGAGGCAAAGGGCATTTATAGAGGTCTAGATAAAGA
>NW_022111373.1:31165220-31174519 GCF_000313985.2 Echinops telfairi | reverse complement strand
AAAAAAAAAGATGACTCACCCGACCAGACCGGAAGGTGTTGCTGTACACAAAGAGCAGCCGTCTGTCTCACCTTTTGCTACTGGTAGCAAGTTCTGGCAACACTACACACTGAACTCATGGGGATCGAGTCACCCCGTGAACCAGCGTCAATGCACGCTTGAAAGAAGGGGCGAGGAGTCTGCAGATGCCAGAACTGAAGAGGGGACCCAGCCAGAGGGGACGGGCGAGGTGGAAGCAGCGCTAGCCAACAGAGGTCGGGCTTTGGGGAGGCGGCTCTGGAGCTGAGGCCCCCACACTGCCTGGAATAGAGGCCAGGTGAGGCAACAACACTTGTCACCTTCCAGGCTCCGGGTGGGGAAAGAAGGCAAAGTCCTTTCTTGGAGGAATCAGAATTTCCATCTTGTGGCATGTGAAGGCGTGGTCCACAACACACAGGAGTCCGAGCCTCTGCCGCCCATGGGGCCCCACGGGACAGAAGCACAGAGCCACTCTGTAGGGACGCCTGCAACCCAGGGCTCCCAGACTCCCGTGGAAAAGAGGATCCTTTGAGGACTCTAGAGTGCATGTTCTTCTCTTGCCTGCCCACCCTGCACACCCCCCCTACACACACAAACATACACGTACGCTCTAACTCTTTAAGAGGAAATGAAAGGACTGCCTTGCTGTAGAACTAGCTGATGAAAGCAGAGGGAGAGGACTTTATAAGAACCAGAAATAGGCGTTGCTCAGCAACATTTCCCAGGTTCTTCTGTGTGGTCACAACACTGTGTCAGCCCTCTAAAATGTGAGCAGACAAGATGAGCCTCAACATTTCTTATTCTTCCTCCACTGGCTGGCTGGGCCGGTGAAGCTCCGGGTCACTTTGAAGGCCCTATGGTGTAGATAGCAGAGTCTGTACTGTTCTAGGGACCCTTCTCCAACCTGCTATGCACAGGTATTTGAGCCGAAAATAAATCTCTTGTGTTGAAAAAATAAAAAAACCAGAAACAACAAAATGTGAAAAACTATGAACACTTACAGGGGGAAAGGAGCACACGCCACAGTGAAAGGCTTAGAGCACTCAAAAAGAAGGGTGGTATGAGGGTAGAGGGAATTGGGGGGAGACGCGGGAACTGCTCACAGGGATCGATGTACAATGCCCCTCCCCTTCTGCCCCACTGGAGATGAACAACAGAAACATGGATGATGGGTAAGGTGACCAGATGTCTCGCTTTTGGCAGGACAGTCCCGATTTTTAACAATTTTTCACGCATCCTGCGGCGTTTTTAAAAAGGTCCCGATTTTTGGAAAGAATGCACGACAAACTAGGGTATACGGTTTTCGGCTGCCATGTGGCTATTTCGCCAGGATATGAGTTTTGTCAATGGTGTCCTGCTTTTGTCCCACTTTACCAATGTTAAAATCTGGTCACCTTAGTGATGGTAGACAGTGGATGGTGTAAACTATGAAAATAAAAATAATTTATAAATTATCAAGAGTTCACCAGGGTGGAAGGGTGGGGGATAGAGGGGAAAAAAGAGGAGCTAATACCAAGGGCTCAAGTAGAAAGAAAATGTTTTGGAAATGATGATGGCAACATATGTACAAATGTGCTTCATATACAATTGATGTGTGGATTATTATAAGAGCTGTAAGAGCTCCCAATAAAATGATTTATTATTATTATTTTTTTAAAGGTGCATTGGAAGGGAACCAAGGAGATCGCCGAGAAATGAAAGGAGAGGAGCAACACGCCAACACCAGGGCCAGAGAGGTGAGCTTCTCGGCGTTGCCCCCTGGGACAAGCTGGTGACACCCAGCACCATGTGCCATGTAACAGGTCTCACAGGGGCCACGGCAAGTGGCATGACTCTGATGCTTATCTCTCAGACAATTAATAAGAAAATTAAGCCAGAATGCTGGCGATGGTGCCCCTGAACTAAACACTACGGGCAATTTCCCTCGCAGGTTTTAAACCTTCAAGTCTGCTAGAAAATGTCTAAGATGGGTACACATTTCATTTTTAAGTGGCAAAGGGAATACTAGAGCTGTGGTTTCAACCAAAAAATGTCTTTCTTGGCCAGAATAACAGAAAATGTCTTACGCATTTGCCTGAATATCAAAAAGGAAATTCTCAGTCCTGGGCCAGAGCAAACATGATGATGGGAATGAATTATGAAGGTGCAGCCTCATGACTCACACCCCAGGGTGCAAGGGTCTGCCAAGGGGGCCTGGCCAGAGAAAAGGTCACTGCAGCTACAGCCGAGGCCCGCCTCCTGGGCCGTGAGGGGAAAACTAGCCAAGTGGTGTGAAGATTCCCCAGAGGAAGCAGAGGGCAAGGTCTGCGCTGAGGGGCCGGCCTGAGACAAGCAAGCTTGGAAGTGCCTTCGTCTCTCACCACTGAGCAAGCTCACCACGACCTCTCCCCTCCCCAAGGGTGGGACAACTAGATGGGGGTTTGCATTACATCACAGCTCGAGCTGTGGTGCGTTGTCCTCAGCACAGACAGGTCCCAACAGCTTAGCATCTCGTGACACACCCTGGCCTGCTGCTGGCCTCCAGTGCAGATACAGACAGGGACTTCTCTACCCTCCACTTGGAGCCCCTCTCCCCCACGTTACAGGTCCCAAGCATGCGCAAATTGGGCCCTCACTCACTTGAGCCTGGCATTTAGAAAGTAGACTTGGCAACGTGGTTCCTGTCTCCCCTTCACCCCCTGCTCCCTGCCGAACCCAATGGGCCTGTAGGGAGTGCCCTGGGGGCTGCCCCCTGGACAGGACCATGTTCCGAAGGGCTATCTCCTGAGAAGAAGCTGAAAGTGCAGGCCTAGTGCCTGGCTCTCTGGCCACAACCAGACGAGCGGCCTGCTGGAAGAGATGGGAGTTTACATGCTTCCCAGTGAGGGGCGCAGCCTTTCCAGCGAGCCTCCCTGCTTCAGAGGCACCAGCAGATAGCTCCGCCGCAGCCTGAGATGTTATCCGGACACAGTGATGGGAACAACCCTGGTGCACGTTCACAGGGAGGGCAGTGTAATTTGTGCAGCCTGAATGCGGTACCAGAGGGGCGAGGCTGCCGGGAAACCAGAGATCTCATCCAAAGTCTCCTCCTGCTGCCAGGCAGCGTGCCACGGAGTACCTGTACGCCCCCTTCAGATTGGGGGTCATTGGAGATGGACAGAGGGCTATTCCCAGCTGTTATGAATTCAATGACCCTCCTCCACACCCTTGTCAAATGTGTTGGAATCCAAATCCATTCCATACGGATGCCACCCCATCTGGGAACCGTGTTTTCTTTGTCATGTTAATGAGGCCATAGCAATGTATGGCGTGTTCTAAACCTAATCACTACTGAGTTATAAAAAGAACCAATTAGATGCAGAAAGAGACACCCCCCCCCCCCAGAGGACAGATGCTATCTTACGAGAATGCAGGCAGATGGACTGACAAGGCCAGGAGCTCCAAGAATTGCCCCACACCAGAAGCTGAGACAGAAAAAGAGCCACACTCTGAATTTGGACTTCCAGCCTCCTGAACTGGGATAAAATAACTGCCTGCCGGTTCTTCAAAGGTCTGCCTTTTGCAGCAGCCCCCCACAAACAGCGCTCCATCCTGTCCGCGTCTGGACTGGATGATTCATAGCAATGCCAACTGAGGCGGACTCGGGAGCTCAGCTCCCAGACACGTGGAGACTGGCCCCTTCTCCCCTTGGGGCTCTGGTTCTCTGGGGAGAGAAAGCTCGGCATGGGTGGGGCTGGCGACTGACCCTGGGCACTGGCTTGCCCTGCTTTCGGCGGGCCATTTCTGTTTCCTTCTAAGGACAGTCTAGTGGGTGGGCACAGGTGGGACCCCACCTCAAAGCCTACCTTCATGGCCATGAGCTCCTGCATCAGCACGGCGTTCTCCAGGTCCAGCCTCTGGCTGTCGCCACGAGGCTTGACGTCGTAGCTGAGGGGGTCGATGTGGATGCTCTCCAGCTCCAGCATGGTCAGCTTGACGGCAGCCCGGTCGTTCTTGAGCTGCTGGATGTAATCCTTCAGCCTCTGCTCGTCTTCCTTGGTGAACTCCGTGTCACAGCTGCTGGCTGTGGAGCTGGTGGTGCTGAGAAGAGAAAGGCACAACACCGCTCCGTCACCCCCCAACGCAGCTTTCTCGGCACGCTTGCCCACGCCACCCATCCTCAGTGTCATTTAGGTGTTAAGAAAAAGCACATTCTTCATGAGATCAATATGAAGGATCACAGAATTAGAAATGCTTTATTACACCCTTGGACCCAGCCTTGCGGGCCCCAGAAAGGAATTCTCAAGAGATGATTCTGCCAAAGCAAAAAAATAATGCAGACGCTGATGATGTCTCGTGGACTATGCTCTAAACCAGGGTGTAAAAACAAGAGCGAGCATGTGGTCATTACAGTAGTCATTATTACGTGGGTGGGGACATTGTTTAAGTGCGGAAACAGGACAGAGAGCACCGTGTGCCCAATAATCAAAACAGCAGGAGACAGGGGCAGGGCTTCGTAGCGATTACTACACCAAACTCATTGCCATCGGGTCAATGCGACTCACAGTGACCCTATAGGACAGCAGAGAACTGTCCCTGTGGGTTTATGAGACTGCACCTCTTTATGGAAGTAGAAAAGCCCATCTTTCTCCCACTGAGCAGCTAGTGGTTTCGAACTGCTGACTTTGTGGTTAGTAGTTCAACGTGTAACCATTATGCCATGAGGCTCTTCAGTAAAGGGATAGATGGGGTATATTAATGAAACAAAGCAAGTTGGAGAGTAAACGGGTACTTACATATGTTTGTGTGCTTGTGTGTATGCATTCTCATGCACAAGAGTACACACATGCTGCATGCCCCCCTGAAGCCATTGGCAGCAAGTCCTCTCTGGGGGCAGAGCTGGAAGGAGTGGTAGTGAAGGTAATGCTTTGCTCTGTTTAGCTGTGTTGCTGGAATTTTGTACCAGGGAGGACACAAATGTAAGACTACTGTGATAATAAGTTAAAAAGCAAGGTGTCTCAGGCCTCCGTGACCCCTCCTCCTGCACCTTATGCTGAATATAGTGTCTGCCAGAGTCCTGGGTGCACTTGGCAGCCCGTTTAAGAGTGGCAGGGGCTGCCAGACTGAATTCTGGGCCCATGGTGGTCTGAGATGGTTTCAGAGGGGGGGCGCAGGGCCACCATCAAGGTATGAACACAATCAGAGAATTCTCTCGACAGTTCTGGCCTTGGAGTAGAGCCGAAGGAGGGGAGGATGGGGGCTCTGGGGCTATTTGGAGGAAGAGTGATCCAGCCAGAGGAAATGGCAGAAGTAGAGGCCAGAGAGATGGGGCAGGGGATCACGTCACATGATACAAGTTATGCATCTCTTTCTCTGGAGTTAGAATGGAAGCCACTGTTGCTGGGCGTTACCGAGGTGGTTCTGACCCATAGTGCCCCTGTGCACAACAGAACCAAACACTGCCTGGTCCTGTGCCAGTCTCACCATGGTTCCTGTGCCTGAGCCCACCATTGCAGCCACTGTGTCAGTCCATCTGGTTGAGGGGCTTCCTCTTCTTCACTGCCCCTCTACCTGACCAAGCGTGATGTCCTTCTCCAGGGACTGGTCTCCTGAAAACCTGTCCAAAGTATGTACGACGAAGTCTTGCCATTTTTGCCTCTAAGGAACACTCTGGCTGGATTTGTTTGTCCTGTTAGCAGTCCATGGCCCTTTCAGTATTCTTCTCCAGCACCGCAGTTCAAATGCACCGATTCTTCTACAGTCTTCCTGATTCACTGTCCAAGTTTCACATGCTCACGAGGCCACTGAACATACCATGGCTTGGGTCAGGCACACCTCACTCCTCAAAGTGACACCTCGGCTTTCCAATACTCAATAAAGAGGTCTTGTGCAGCAGATTTTACCAGTGCAATGTGTCTTCTGACCTCTTGACTGCTGCTTCTGAGTCTGGATTATGGATCCAAGGAAGACAAAATCTTTCACAGCTTTGACCTTTTCTCCACTGGAGGGCTTTCTTGAGCAGCAGCAACATGATCTGCCTCCCAGTTCGGCAGTTCTGGCCGCTGTACTGAGGAGAGATGCCGGCGGGGCGGGGTGGGGTGGGCAGACCTGTTGGGGAGGCTGCTGCGACAGCTGGAGAGAATGGGTAGGGTCTGGGCCAGGCTGGGAGCCGTGGGGGCAGTGAGGAGCATGACCACAGGCATGATTATTTTTTCGCAAAAGAAGAAAAATGTCCTCCACTTGGCAGACTTTAGGTGCCATTTCATAATGAACTCCTACCGCTCAAAAGAAACAGGACAGAGCAAACAGTACCAGGAGTGAGGCAGGCGTGCAGGTGGGATGAGACCTGCCGCTGGACAGGGACCTCCCTCATCGTCTCCAAAAACTCACTGCCACCGATTTCCATAGCAATCCTATAGGACACAGTAGAACTGCCTCTTCTGTGCTTCTAAGACGTTATAAATCTAGGTCAGGAGCAGACAGCCTCACCTTCTCCTTCAGAGCAGCTGGTGGGTTCTATCCCCTGACCTTGTGGTTAGCAGCACACCTTGCAGCCAACAGTGCCCCGGGGCGCCCTCATTCATCATCTCAGCCATCTTCAAGGGAGGCCTGGCAGCAACAGCTTTGTAGTCAACAGCGTCACACAAAAGCCACTGAAGTCCCGCTCCAGGAGCTCGCCTGCCAGGCTGTTCCCACGACAGGGGAGGGGTGGCATTTAGTGTCCTGCAGACAAGTGAGCCGCAAAACAAAAACAAACCGGAGCAGTGGCCCATGCACGCTCCCCTCACGCAGCTGAGCTCTGAGACACCATGTGCTCAGACTGTGGGGAACCACCGTCTCTCCCAGAGAGTGCGGCAGCGGGCAGGTGGGAGAGGCGCCCCAGTGAGGGTGCAGCGCCCTTGCCTTTCACTCCATGAGAATTCAATTGGAAAAATCTCAAACATAAGGCAAGAAGTCAGAGGATAAAACTAACATCTTTACCAACTGGATGGCACTTGGTAACAGTCTTCCAACTGTTTTGAAGGACATCTGACATTCGGAGTATCTTTTGTTTCGCTTCATTTTTTAATGAAGTAATCGCAATGTTCCCAGGGCGCTAAAAGCGACAGTTTGCCGACTCCCGTGCCTGCCGAGTTATTGGAGTATTTTGGCATAATTTCATCCAGCCGATGGGCCCAAAGGCTCTCTTCTCAAAGTGTGGTCCCTAGGCAAGCATCACCTGGAACCTGCTAGAAACACATGTTCTCATGTCTCCCCCATGTCCTCGACCTTTGGAATTAAAAAGTCCTGGGTTGGGGTCCACCACCACTCTGCTTTTATATGCACTGCAGAGAAGTCTGATAATCCACTGAATCGCAACCACTGGCCCACCCCCCAGACTAACGCAACCTCTGTTGGGAGGCCTGTGAGGTGACCGGATCCTCTGGTTTTCTGTAAGATGAGACAGTCCTGTTCTTCTCCCACGTACCAGCGCTGTGGTGCACAGCAACTTGCCTAACCTTTCTGCATTGTGTAAGGTGGAGACATGCATGAACCTTACCTTACCAGGTACGGAAAGGGCACCTGGGTCCAGAATAAGCAGTATGGCGTGTGCTGTATGGCCACATGACACTGGGCCTGGGGGAGGTGGCGGCAGGGGTGACAGCCTTCCTGATAGCCGGGCCACTAGCCTCAGAGCACCCACTGGTCCGCTTAAGGATTCCTCTTAGGGATGTTAGCCATTGTCAAGCCCAGAAAACCTCTGTCAAGTACTCGAGGAAGACTGGCTAAACCACCTGGAACAGGTGAGATGGTCTGGGGTGGCCAGGCACCCTCTGAGGCCCATGGTTCGGGGAGCGGGGATGACGGGCCTTTTGCTTCACCTTTGTTGCTATGGCTAGTGTTCGAAAAGGACAAAACAAGAAACAAAAAAAGAACAAAAGCTCAGCCCACACATCCTACCCTCAAGCAAGCTCGAGGATAATGCTTTTACCAAAGGGAAGTTTAATTTCCAGATAAGCCCCAGGTCTCCCTCCGTCCCTTCCAGGACATCACAGGGGCAGGCCAGGCGAGGTTAATTACAAATCTGCTTTATGCCCTTAATGCTCCACTGCGGAATATGATTATGACAACGGCAAAAAGAGGGGCAGTGACCAGCCTTTTCTCTGACCTCCCGCAGACAAAGGCGCTGGTCTCCCAAGGGCCTGCCGCCAGCTGCCGGGCAGGGGCTAAGCCATCCATTAACTCCCGGGCCTGGGATGCTGGATGATCTCAGTTGTCAGGCGGGGATAAATCACTTGCCATACTGGGCTGTAGGGTTTCTCCTCTTCAGGGTGGGAGGCTGGCTGGTAGGCGTGGGGCTGGGGTGGGCTGTAGGCAAGGCTGCAGGTGCAGAATAGCCAGACTCCCAGACTGGTGGGGTTGCACGTTTTTGTTTTTGGTTATTTAATGCTTTTGTTTTCCCTCTGGTTTAGCTTGGTTTCTCCTGCCTGTGATGCTGGCTGAGCTGGCTCCACTCTGCATCCAGTCAGCGACCCTGCTGGCCGGTGGGGGACCTGTCCACAGCACAACGTTTCCATCAAGGCAGCCACTCATTTCCAGTGTCATCTCTGCCTCTCTACACCACATCCCTCTCCCCACACTGCACCCAGCTCCTTAGAAGAAACAGGCATTTCTCCCTTCCCCACCCCTGAGTCAGTAGAAAGCTAAGAAGGGTGGTTTGGTTCCTCTCCCTCGAAATTCAAGAGATGCATTTTCCCTCAAGCTCTTACTTTAGGAAAAGGCGACAGAGCTAGCCAGGTAGTCGGCACCACCAAATTATGCTTCCGTCATAAAAATGAGCGCTTTCTCTTGGGCCACACTTTCCCAAACGGAGCTACGGAATGGGCAGAGGGCGTGGCCATCAGCTTTACTCTCCTGGTGTTGACACCCCCTGTGCCCCTCGCCCACCGCAGCAGCCTCCCGTCAGGAAACGCCCCGGGGGCCTGCAGTTCTCCGAGCCAGGGGCCACAGTGAGAGGAAGGGGGAGGGGGCCATGGACAGTTGCCACCAGACTCTTTTCAGGTTCCTTGTTCCTCCCTCACTGTGACGTGGGAGACCACCTGGTCGAGACTGGCAAGACTTAGAGACAAAAGGATCACAATGATGGTACTTATGGAAACAGTCTGATGCTTTGGGGCGTGAGTTAGTTAATTGTGCCAGCCTGGCCAATAATCATGTGGGGCTGGTTGAAAGGCGGAGGGATAAATGGGTGGTGAGCCTCGCCTTTCTAGTTCTCGGGTCTCTTGTTTTGTGATGGTTGTATCGGGTGCAGCTGCCTTAGCAGTTCCCTGCTTCAGCTTGCA
>NW_022111373.1:31159759-31163737 GCF_000313985.2 Echinops telfairi | reverse complement strand
AAAATGTTAAAAAAAAAAAAAAAAAAAGGGCAAGTAAGAGTTGTCTGTGCTAGCAATCTGGGGACTTACTGTATTTCTAACCAAGAGTCAAGACCAAGCTCTCTGCTAAATAGATGGTGACAAAACATCCCCGCCCATGACTGGTCCAAAGTTTGTCTCCGATTCCGATGAAAACCATAAAGTCATTTTGGGGGCAGGTAGAAGGGGGAGCAAAAGGCCAGGCACATTGCCTGCCTTTACAGCTCCTGGGACAGCACAGAGTGCCCGTCAAGCTCGTCCTGAGCTGCATGAATGCGGCAGAAAAAGACCAGACAGCGTGAGGGTTACCTTCCTAGTCTACATGAACGTGGAAATTATAGATTGCACACATCTGGAAAAGCCATTAAGAAAAACATCTGTTTTGTGTATTTAAACTGAAGAATCTGGTTTTGAGAAAAAAAATAAATTATCGTCTGTGTTTCGTTGAATAAGACAATTGTTGCTGAAGTCAAGAGGAAATAATTCCCTTGTGTGTGTGGGCACCTGGCCAAGTGTGTTACTGGGAACAGCTCCCTCTTTCCTGGGGCACTGGGCCCAGGACAGGTAAGTGGGTGCACTGAGGTGAAGAGGTGGGGGGCTTGGGTCCTGCCAGTCAGGAAAGAGGGGGAACAGTAAGTTTGTGTTGGCCACCAAGAAAACACATGATTTTCCTTTGGCTCAGGAAATGCAGCCTACTCTTACATGGTCCGGTCATGTGATTGGCAAGTCAACAATGAGTTTTCATGCCATGACACCCAAACGTGGCACCATGGGGTGGACAGTGCATTTGGTGCCAAAGTCCAGTCTTTTTAGCAGACACGAACAGGCACGTCACTTACACACCTGTGAGCCAAGGTGTTTGCACTCAGCTGGGAGGGCTGGGTAGGGAAGTTACCCTCCCTGTTTTCACAGGAGGATCTCTAACAAAGTCTAGAAAGCACAGAAGGGGAAGGCGTTTGTGGGTTTAGGGCTTCAATGGAAAAAAGGGTAACTGGAAAAGGCTTCATTTTAACACCACCCCCTGCCCCAGCACGTACACACATGCACATGTACACACACACAATCAAATGACTCTGACAAGTTATGTTTAGCAAGGATGCCATTGCCTTTCTCCTCAGCTGTTACAAGTATTCACTTCCATTCCCAGATTCACAAACCGTGAACTTGAACTCAGGTTCCCATTTCGGCGTCTGTGAAGTGCGTGCTCTGGATACGGCACCACAGTGAGACAAGAGGGATGGAAAGGCTGAGGCTGCCGTGGAGAAGGACTCACTGATAAAGGGCAGAAGGGGAGCAGAGGGCGAGTGAAGTCTGGAAATAAGACGCAGTGGTATGGGCCTCGGCGCGTAGGGGCATTCCCCGCTACCTCATAAACCCCCAAACCAGCAAGAAACTCAGGGTCACTGAGTCAATTCTGAGTCTTAGCAAATCTTATGTGGAGAGAGTAGAACTGCCCCCACAGGCTTTCCAAGGCTCCTGCAATCCTTACAGGAATAGATGGCCACGCCTTTCTCATATGGAAGAGCTGGGGCTTGAACCGCCAACCTTTTGGTCAGCAGGTAAGTACTTAACCACTGTGTCACAAGGGCTCCTTTGAGCTGCTTTCCAAAGCCCAACCCAAACTCACTGCCATCAACTCCCTGCGATTCATAGTGACCCAACAGGACAGGGTAGAACTGCTCTGCGAGTGTCTGAGACTCTAATTCTTTATGGGAGTAGAAAGCACCATCTTTCTCCTGCAGAGCAGCTGGTGGTTTCAAACTACTGACCTTGTGGTTAGCGGTCTGACGCAAAGCCACTATAGCACCAGGGCTCCTTTGGCTAGCCCGTTACCCTAATTCTTTCTAGAAATCAGGAATCATAAAGGACTTGAGACATTGTGCTGAGGGAGTAAGTCAGTCCATAAGAAGACAAATACTACATGATCTCACTGATACGAACTAGAGACACCAAAGCTTGATTAGCGGTCAGCAGGCATGGGCAGGAGGGGAGAAATGGGAAGCCCCGGCTTAGAGGGCACAGGGTTTCTGCTGACAGAGGCGGCATCATCTGGAAAAGAATAGTGCTGACCGTTGTACACCGACATGAACTGGCAAACACGTTGTCACATGTATTTTTGCTGCAATTTTAAACAGTGGCAAAGAAGGCCCTACGGGAGGAAGGGTGGCAGGCAGAAAGGTAGGCTGGGGTTCCATGCCTCCCCCTTATCTCTGGGCTGCAGTTTCACGTTGACCAATGATCATGCCCCTTCCCAGCTCTCCCATGAGGGCTCTCTGCCTCCTTAGACCGGCACAGGCTGCAGGCCTGAGGAGATGCCTGTTCTTGCCCATGCCGGGCGGGCCACTGGAGAGTCGGTCTGTCACCGGCAGTAGCTCCCACCTGCCACGGGGGCGAGAGGGGCTCACCTGGTGTGGCTGTTGGAGGAGAGGCTCTCCCAGGGCTGCACAGTGCAGCCGGCCACGGCAAAGGCGCCCCCGCAGCTGCCGTCCAGCTTCATGAGCAGGGCTTTGGCCGCATTCTCCGCCGTCTTCCTGCAGTCGTGAGCCCGCTTGAGCATCTGAGTGATGCTTTCATCCCCTGACTGGTCGCCTATATTGCAGAGAAACCAAATGGTCAGCAGGGTCTGGCTTGGGCAAGTTTGGGAAAGAGCTTGGAGAATCAATGACTCGGGGCAGAAGCAGTCTGGTGGCAAGGAAACGGCAGTGGACAGCCTGCGAGGAGGCCCGTGCTGTGGGCACCGGCCATGTAGTAGCTGTATCTGGGAAGGCGCTTCTCTGCTCTGGGCTGGGCTGATGGCTACCTGGGGTCTGTTTTCAGTTCTCACAAGCTATGATTTTCTAATGACCCAGGCTCCTGGCTTCACCCCCGGCCCAGGCCCCAGTCACACGCTTTCTGTGGGGTATAACGGTGTGAATGAGAGAAGTCAAGGGGAAACTGTGCCCAATCTCCTCTCATCCACTGCTTTGGTTAGAGCTTTGTGGAGGCAAGAGAGACCAACAGAATGGTTAAAACTAAATGTGCATCATCCCTCCCCTCAGTTCCTGGCAACCACTGATGTTTCTGAGGAATGACTAAGTGAGCAGGGGCATTTTCTGGCAGGCGGAATCATTTCGTAGGACAACCGAGTGGTGGACACAAGGCATCCCACACTTCTCAGGACACACAGGGCTGTAGACCATGGGCTTTGTCTAAAAATGATGGACCAATGCTGACTCATAAAGTGCAACAAATGTACCACACTAACGTAAGACGTCAGTATTTGGGGACTTCTGTACGAGGGAGGTGGCACGGTGCTCGGTCACGCAGAGGGGCAGCCAGAAAGAGGAAGGCTCTCGATGAGATGGGCTTGACACACGGTGGCTGCATCAATGGCTCACACACACCAATGCCTGTGAGGGCAGGGCAGGGCTGGGCGGGGCACTGCTCTCTCGTGCAGAGGGTGGCTGTGAGTCAGAACTGGCTCAATGGCACCCAACACGTGGGAGGGCGAGGGCCCACATGGGAATGCTGTACTTTCTGCACGATTTTCCTGCTTTCAGTGCGACATTATCCCCGAAAATCCCTCAGCTTGACAGGTGTGGGGAACTCAGGTCACTGGATCGAGGGGAGGTGCTAGGGAGTGGGGGGCAGCAGCCCAGACACGGACAACAAACCCTCCTGCCCACCTTCCTGTTGGCCTTAAAACTGGGCAGACCTAAGAAGCTACCCTGGCCACTACCGCCATGCCTTCCCAAGTATGCTCAAGTGACTCTCATGCGGAAGCCAGACAGGCTGTTGGCAACAGTGGGACAGGTTGAAGTGGCCCAGGTTTGGGGGTGGGGTACACTCCACTCCTCCACTGCTGAGGCTCAGGACCACGCCTCCAGCTTTACAGGCACAGTTTGAAAATCAGCAGCCCTCATCATCGAGAGCGAATGTGACAGATGCCTCTTAAGTGGACAGGAGACAGGGAAGAAACCC
>NW_022111373.1:31148607-31159659 GCF_000313985.2 Echinops telfairi | reverse complement strand
GTAAATTCCCAGGTAAACACTTGTTCTGCTGTACCACGCTTGCCTGCCATCAGCTGGCCAAGCCCCGGACTGCCAAGTCTAGTCCAATGCCTGTGACTGACTCCACGTGTTACGCGGCAGAGCTGCTCCGTGGGGTTTGCCTGGTTGTGATCTTTGTGGAAGCAGATCGCCAGTCCTTTCTTCTACAGGCTGCCGGGTGAGTTTAAACAGCCACCTTCGGGCTGGTGAAAATCCCGGAGAAAAACCAAAAGGTTCAAGAAAGCGCTGCCAGTGTGTGCAAATGGTTTGCGTCAACCAGGGACCTTCTTCCGTAGAACCAAGGCTGCCTTTTACAAATGAAGCCAGCCTTCAGCTCTATGGCAAATAGGGAGAGAAACTGGGGGTGGGGGGCTTCCCACAGGTTAAGGTTCCCGGGGTCTCCTGACATTCATTTCTGACCACCGTCATACCTCGCTTCTTCCCACTGAGGACCTAGTTCACCCTCCAGGTGCTCTCTGAGTTCTACCCGAAGTCAGATCTCACTGCCAGAGTCTTCTCCGACCCACAGCGACCCTACAGAGCAGGCTAGAACTGTCCCCGGGGGTTCCTGAAACTCAGTCTCCCGTAGACTCACTGGCTCGTCTTTTAAATATTCACATGAGCTACTCAGTATTGGGCAAATATAAAGCATTTCAGCATTGATTTTAAAGATTTTTAAATGCAGGTTTATTTAAGCCTTTTTAGCTTCTACCACATCACTGTGCTGAGTAGGTAGGAGGCTAGCGAAAGGTACTCTTCCAGGATGGAGTGGTGTAGAAAGTCCTCTGATACAACCTGGAAATAGGATGTTTTTATGCTCGGTAATTGATCATTCTTCTAAATACATATATTGGAACACACACACACACACACACACACACACACACACACACCCCAAAAAAAGGTAACAAAGTTTTTGACAGGAAGCCAAGATCATCTCAGGATCTGTTTCATATGAGAATAAAGTTTTATGGTTCGGTTAAAAATCCTGAAAAATGAGGTTTCTAATGGAAATGCTGGCAGAGTTTCTACTTCTGGGCTGGGATTGTAATGACTATTAAAAAAAGACACAGAGGGGGATGTAGAGGGCGGTCACCATGTCAGTGCAGGCCCGCTCCCACGCTGCGAACTGTGGATGTGAAGCCGGCAATCACAGGCCTAGATTTGCTTCAGATCCTGGTGCACGTCAAAACCGAAGAAGGACATAGTATACTTTTTTCTCCTCCAGCTTTTGTTCTGTGCAAAAGTCACACACACACACACACACACACACACACCCTGGGAAAAAGGAGGGGAGAAGTGTTGGCAGGAATACAAGGAGAGGGATTTGGGAGGTGCCCTGGTTGTGCACGCTTCTTGGTAGGACACAGGTGGAAAGGCTAAGCCCGATGGAAGCTAGCAGACCTCGGGGGACATGCACAAACCCAGATGTACCTGGGGAAAAAGGCCTGACTATCAACTTCTGGAAAAACTCAGCCACAGACGCCGGGGTTACCTTGATGGCGTCCACCTACTCCAAACGGAAAGGCAGAAGAGGGTCAGTGTGTGAGCACTGGGGTGTGGCGGGAGAGGAAGGCCGAGTGGCGGGGGGTGGCGGGGGTGGTGGAGGTCCTGGGGCCCACGGGGCTAGCGTCTTCTGAAGCTGCAGAACATGGCATGTGCAATGCTTTCCCCGATTCAGAAAGACACCTGGTGACTAGGTCAGGGGAACCGGGGCTTCAAAACTAACCCCCCCACAAAAGACAGACTGAGAACAAGGCCAGGCAATCAAAGCAAACAGAGAAGGCCAAGGCCATGCAGGTGACAAAGGATCCCCCACAACCAGCCTCACTAGCGAGTCTCCTGCTCCCTCCATCCCACTGTCTGCCAGGAGAGCATGTTTCCTACGAGAGGTTGTTTGTTTTAACTCGCCTGTTTCCACTCCAGTTCCTACTGCATTCCACATAAACAGTTTACTCACCCACTAGTGAGGAAAAGTGAAAAACGCACTTGACAAGTGCATTTCAGGCGCCCGGAGATGATCTAAAGCCAACAGCTGGGTTGGGGGCGGTGGGGCAATGGAGGCAGGAAAGCAGCCAGAAGCTGCAGGGGCTCAGGTAACACTCACCGGCAGAGGACCCCACACCGGCTGCTCGGAACTGCCCCAGGATGAGGCTCTGCTCGCTTTCCGCCAGTGCCAGGAGAAGTTCGTAGGCTTCTATGCACTGCTCACTGCAACAGACACAGGGCCCTCAACTCCGCAGGGAGCACCAGCCTGAGGGGAGGCAGCTGCAGGTGTGCCTCTCAGCCTCACTCTCCACCAAAACCAAGAAGCCACCCATGAATAGTCCCTGGAAAAAGCTAGGGGCATGTTCTGTTATACTGAGCCCCCCCACCCCCCACATGTTCTTTTCTTTGCTCTTTATTTTACACTGTTGCGGCTGGCATCCGTGATTTCATGTGTGCGGACTAGCACTGAAGTCCCCTAATGCTTTCAAGACCGAGACTTTTGAAAGTGGATTACCAGGCCTGCCTTCGAGGTGCCTCTCGGGTTAGAACTACCACACGGCTTGCTAGTTGTCGAGAGCTTAGTCAAAGACACCCCTTCACTCCCCAAGGTCTCCTTTATGCTAGGATATCAAAAAACGAAACAGAAGCAATAAACTAGGGAGAGGCAAGCATGTTATCTTGTTGACCATCAGCCCAAAGGATGTATTTGTGATCAACCTCCCTGAGTAGCGTAAACAATTACCATACTCAGCCGTTGACCAATGGCTTGGAGGTTCAATTCCACCCAGAGGTACTTGAGAAGAGAGTGCCTGGTGATTTACTTTGGAAAACCCAGTCACTGAAAGCAAAGTCCCGCTCAGACCCACGTGGGGTCGACACGAGCATGAGTTGACTTGACAACTGGTAGCCAGCCTCCAAGTGGCTCCCAATGATCCCAACTCCTGCAGCCACATTCCTGCATCATCTCCTCCCACACAGTATCAGGGCTGATTTGTGACCAACAGAATACAGCAGGAGTGATGGTGTGTCACGCCCAAGGTCCCTGAAAAGACTGACTTCTGTCTTGCGCTCTCTCTCTCTCTCTCTCTCTCTCTCTCTAGTCTCTTGCTCTTGGGGAAGCCAGCTGACATGTCTTACACACACTGAAAGAGTCCTGTGGAGAAGCCCAAATGGTGAGGAACTAAGGTTCCCAGCCAACAGATGGGAAAGAGCTGAGGAATCCAGCCAACGGCCATGGGCATGAGCCTTCTGAGCTAAAGCTTCAGACGGTGCAGCTCTGGCCAAGAGCTTGATGGGATCTCGTGAGACTCTGAGTCAGAACTGCTGGGTCAAGCCATTCCCAGATTCTGGACCCTCCAACCATGGGGACGTAATAATGTACTACATACCAATAGATAATATAACACCACTATGGCAGGCTAGTTTGATCCGGACCTGCACCATTCAAAAGTTGTACAATAGCCACCTATGGCTATTCATATTTAAACTTTTTTTAAAAAAAGTAAAATGTCCAAGAGCCATGTGTGGCTGGTGGTCACCAGACTGGCCGGCAGAGCCATAGAATGGTTAGATCATTAGAGAAAGCCCTATTAGATGCTTGTAAAATCGTCCCATGAAACACAGACCTTCACATAAATCTATGCCCAGCAAAAAAAAAATCTATGCCCAGCAGTTGACTTTGCATTTCTAAGAGGGAAAAAGAAAGCTGCTTGGGCAAACCAAGTCAAGGATGGCAGAAGGCGGCCTTCTCCACCACGGCCCGAAATCCACATGATCCAGGTCCACACATGTAGGTCAGCATGTGCACAACACCTGTGTGGACCCAAGCAAGATACCTGTGGTAGCAAGATTTCCCTTTTAAGCAAATAACGGAGTAGTCTCCGAGCTGAGTAGGGAAATGTTGCTTAGTCAACATTCACTTGACAGACATCTGCTTTCGATTGTCATGACTTTCATCTTCCTTCACCGAGCTCTCAGGAGAAGGGTCCAATCACTAGCTCCTGGTATCGGCAGCTCGTCCTTTCACGGGCAGTTATCGTCCAGCTCGGCCACTGCACTGCCTCATGTGTAAGGAAGTGTGAGTGTGAGGAAGCACTTCTCTGACGAAAGGCAGACTGCTGGCACAGGACAGCCTGTTGTAAGAGTTACCCTGCATGGGTCATCCGCTTGCTTTCGTGTGTCTGTAAATTAGCATGACTTCTCGCTAGCTTTGGCCTCATAAACATTCATGTTTCTGAAAATAGCATTGAGCTTTATACAGGATGCTAAGTGTAAAACACAGTTCCCAGTCTGGGACTTTGGCAAAAATGGTTAAATGGTGCTACAAATAAGCTGTCGTTTCAAAATAAACTCCAAAGCTGATGAGGGTGAAAAAAATGTAGGGCGTTCATCTATCACCAGCTCATTATTGAACCGGCGAAAGACTTCAAATGGCTTGTTTGGAAGGAATAGCATGGTTGGCAAGCCGGGAAAGTCATGATAATCTCCATGTCCTTCATCCTCCGCTTTCTACGTGAGGGACGAATCCTGGGAAAGACATTCCCAAGCTCCCACTCGTTTTAAATTATTCACCATAGAATTATTTTCATTATTAAGAACTCTTCAAAAGTCTGAATGCCTTTTAGAGAAATGAGCAAATCACAGTATATGAAACCCAATATAGAGGAATATTATCATTCAAAGCAAACAGACTAAACAAATACAAAAAACAAAGTAAACAGACTGTTAAGCAACATTCAAAAATACATCACAGTATCAACAATATAATATATATTTAAATGTGTCAGGGTTTAAAAGAATTAGCACTGAAAAGCAAAAAAGGAGTTTTTTGAGTGCTACTATTACTTGCATGAAGTACTATCAGCTTGAGCAGAAACATACATGCTGGTTAATGGCACTCAGTGGCTTCATTTTCTGATTGGCCACAAAGGCATGGGGTGATCTTCCACAGGTCACACCGACACTTGTGGATCCATGCCCCAGTTATGTCTTCTAAAAGCCTGTTTTCCACTGTCAATACGCTGGTAAATTTGGATGCACTTCAAAATGAAAGTGACTACCAAGGGAGAGAGGTGCTTGCCCACCTGTACTGCAGGGCCAGCCTCAGCGCTGTGGCGTTAGATTCGTATTTTCCGACCAGCATGCTCATCCGCTCGGCGTTGCTCTTGCATTCCTCCAGGGTTATGGTGAGGAGGTCATTTTGAGATTTGAGGTGTTCGATCCGGCTACAAAGGAAGAAACTCACTTGTACATTTCACCCCTGGGTCAGAATTCATTTCCATAGCCTATCATATTCAGAAGGTTTGATGGCGTGATGGTTAAGAGCTTGGCTGAGTTGCTGAAAGGTTAGTGGTTCAAACCTACCAGCCATCCCATGGGCAAAAATGGGGCCACCTCCTGTAAAGACTCAGAGCCTAGACGCCCTGTGGACCAGTTCTACTCTGTCCTATAGAGTTGCTATGAATTGGAGTCGATTTGAAGGCAACACGGATGGGATGGGCTAACCTATATTCAGGTCTGAATACAAGCTAGGATAGGGGCTTATCAGATGCTTTAGCAAATGCAGCTGGCACACAAGAATAAAGCAACTCTAAATAAAAGAACCATGAGGTGTGTGTTACAAATAAAAAATAAGCCCCCGGTCAGGCACCCTTCCTGTGCAGACAACATTGCAAGGCTCTGCAGATTTATCTGGTGAATGAGACACCACCTGACTCGAGGTCCTGAGGAGAGTAATGTTGGGCTACACTTCAATAAGCCATTATGCACAAGGGCAAATGACAGCCAACACATCATAATAGCTACTCTTTCTTGAGCCCTTGGTCTGCAATGCTCCCAATAACCTCTCTGCTTCCATACTTGCCCTACCGGTTTCAATCCATCACACCTGTGTGAGCTTTCAAACTGTCAATCAGGCCTTGTTTCCCCTTACTTAAAACTCTTTAATGGTTTCCAATGATGTGTAGAATATGAGTAAGCTTGTCCATGACCTCAGATTCCAAATGTAACCCAGTCCCTGCCAACTATGCCATCCCTGCTCATGAATGCTTCCCTTTTGTTCCCTCCATGTGAGTCCTATTGGCCTTTGGCCTGTTCCTACCCCATGCTGCCTTCCCTTCAGCCTGAAGGTTGATGGGTTGGCCACTAAGACTATTCAGCTTAGCATATGGCTGTTCCTTTCTTTCCTAAAAAACCAAAACCACAATTCAGCTTAAGTGTCATCTGTTCAGAGGTCTCTTCCCTGACTACTTACCAATAAAACAAACCACTCCCCTACAGAATATAAGGGTCATGAAAGCAGAGACCTTGTCTACTTTAGTTTTCTTTGCTTGCCAAGTAGTGGGTGCAGAGCCTGGAAGCCTCACATTGCTGGTGGGACTGTAAATATCTGGAAAGCAATATGGTGCTACCTCAAACAACTGGGAATAGAAATTCCCCATGATCCTGCGATCCCTCTGCTGAGTACATACCCTAAAGAACTAAGAGTCGTAGAAAAACAGACATATGCACACCTACATTCATTGCCGTACTTTTCACAATAGCAAGAAGTAAACAGCTCCACGCCCTTCAGTAGAAGAATAGATAAGGAAGTTTTGGTACATACACATTACATGGATGGACCTGTAGATCATCATACCGAGTGAAGTTAGTCAAACACAAAGGGGCAACGGTTGGATGGCCACTCTAAGGATGAAAATCGAGACAATGACTTGCATCCCAGAGGGAATAGACTTAGGAGGTTACCAAAGGGGGAGGGCAAGGGAGGGAATCTTGAGCAATGCACTAGAGTGTTGACAGGTGCTGACCTGAGTGAAAGGGAGGATGGAGGGCCATGGCAGGGAAAGAGAATCAGCAAGAGGGGTAGAATGTAGGGGGCACTGATCTGTGGTCTGAACTGTTTAACACAGAGCCGATGGTCTGAAACATAAACCCTCCCACTCAGTTCACAATAAAACAAACAAAAACCCTGTTGAACTATGAAACAAACTTTTGCTGAGTTTAAGTCCTATCCCCACACCCCGTAAAAGCTTAAAGCTAAAGGGTCTCTCTTCCATTTACTTATTTTTGAGACTAGAAGGCCTCTAACTTTAAGCCAGGTGGTTCAATAACAGACACAGGGACATACTGGGGGATTATCTCCAGGGGCCCATAGGTTCTAGGGTCATCTAGGATCACAGAGAGGGCAGTGGACATGAGATCAGAGGGCGATTCTGAAATTCGGACTCGGTCTTGTAATAGCTCTGGACCCATGGCATGTCAGTTTCTAAGTCCTTGCTTTCTCCTTTGCAGGATGAGTGGCCCTCCCCTTACAAATCGAGGACCAGGCAGCACTTGCGTGAAGGCTCTTTATAAACAGCTGACCACCACAATGGTGGGAACTTCAAGCTGTGGTCTTTCATGAGTGCACATACCGAGGGAAAAGCACCTTCTCAAGCGCAGTCACCGAGCAGGCTGGTTACACTTGTGAAGAGGAGAGCCTCACTAAGAGGATGCCCCCTGAAGGCATCGGCCTTGATGAAGCGGTCAAGGGCAGACCTGATGCTGTGTTTAAGCTCTCCCTGGCCAGTGAGACTTAGAGCTGCTGTAACACAGCCATCACAAGGACTGCCAGTCTCAAGTATTTGGGATATAACAGGAAGCACATTTAAATTCAAGATTTAAAATGACCTACATTGCCAGTCCCTCACTTTTCAAGAATTATCTCTGGCAGTTTCAGATCACAGAGGACTAACACGATACTTCAATCCATTCAGGTTTGCTACACACAAGGGAATGGCGTGGGGTCACGGTGAAGTGGGAAGTGTGTGCACATTTCTTCCTGGTTCTTGCAGAAGACTTGCCAGAGCTGACAATGCTCTCCCACTGAAGGCTTGCAGGTCAAGGCAGCCACACCATGCTCTGGGAAATGGAACAGTCCCTTTGGCCACTGGGGAGTCGACTGTGAGTCAGGCTACCCTGGTTTGGCTCTGGTCCTTCAGTAACTCCCTCAGGGCAGGGATGACACACACCAGGCTTTGGCAAGAGGAAGGAGAAGAGTCAAGCCACTGCCATTGGGAGACTTGGAAAGAATCCACAGAGCTGAGAATGCAGTAAAATTATTCTCTGTAGCATCTTTATGGTGAGATGGCAGGATTCAGAATTACGCCAGATTCATAGAGCATAGAGCATAAATACAGTTGGGCAGCTGTGTGGAAGAGCAGAGTGTTCGCCTGGCTTGCTTATTGTAAGCGCACGCCTGGCCAATGTCAGCCACGTTGGGGCCAAATGGCCTTTGCTGGTTCCAGGTAGAAGGCAAGGCTCTCCTGGGACTCTGACTCAACACTGCGGAACTTCTCTCTGTGGCTCCCTGCAGCACAGGCCACTGCGGGCCTGCGGTACGTACCATGGGAAGCCCGGTGCAAAATGAAAAGGTGGGGCCCCTCGTTCTTAAGTTATTAAGAATCTAAAAATGAACTGAGCTTTGCCTGGATGTCATCTCCTGTATTTCAAGAAGGCCCTAGTCTGACTGAGGGTTCGCAGGAAGCAGTCATGGCCCGGCTTAATTTCAGGCGCAGAGACCAGCCCTCTGCTGATCCCGACACCGACCACACTGAAGGCAATAGGAGCCGCTCGGTCAATGCCCCTTGAGAGAAGTCCACAGCGCCCACGCTAGCACAAAGAGATGAGAAAAGGAGGTGTGTGTGTGTAGGGGGAAATTGGTGATGCAGTCACTGCTAAATACTGTATAGAAGGCTTTTTACTTCTTAGGTCATCCTCACAAGAACCTTTGTCTTAGGTAAGGCACCCAAAACTCAAACTCCCTGCCACTGAGTCAATGTCTACCTAGCTTTCCCAGACGCTTTCCCTCCAGTCCCTCTCTCGGACCCACACCTTTCTGTTTACTTTGTCCTCACAGGTCTTCCTGTCCTATGACTGTGTGATTTCTTCCCCTCACGACCAAGCCAACACGTGCCCCCATGCTACTGGCCCCTTAGAGCAAACCACAAACTCACTGTCATCGAGTCAATTCTGACTCATAGCGACCCTCTAGGACAAGGCAGGACAGGGTGGGTTTCCAAGACTACCTCTTTATGGGAGTAAAGAGCGTCCTCTTTCTCCTGCAGAGCAGCTGCTGAATTTGAACTGCTGACCTTGCAGTTACAGCAGCCTTAGGTAACCCACTACGCCCCAGGGCTCCTCCTGAGTAAGGCAGGGATGATTATTTCCATTTTAGACTCAGAAAGGTTACAGGCCAGTTCTGAACTAAAATGGGTGGAACTGAGACTTCCCCCCAAGCCCTCTGAGTCTAAGCCCAGGGCCCTTGCAACCCCACGACGAAAATGACAAAATAGAGGGAGCGAGGAGAAGCCTCATTACTTTCCTCACCCCGACCCGCCCAAATCATAAGACTTCTCCCTACCTGTTCAGCCGCTCCGTTTCCACCTCGAACTCTCTAATTTTGCTTTCAGAGATGGCAGATCCGTGTGAGTACAGCGTTTGGAAGATCTCCTGGATGTTCGAGCAGTCCTGAAGGGAGTGAGCCAGATGTTCGGCCACGCTGCTCGATACCTGTGTGGGTAAGCACGGAGTGAGGCCCTCTGGCACACAGCTGGACGCATCAGGATTCCGATTCCTGGCTTCCTGGCATGCTCTGCATGCAACGCAGTTTAAAACCATTAGGTCAGGCGCTGGGAGGTGTTGACTCTAATCCTTCTCAGTTTGTATTCAGTAGTACTTAACCACTGAGTTCCAGTGTAAGAAACGAACTACCATGGAAACCGTACATGACACAGACTTGAAGTACGGCTGCGCCCTCACACATGTGCTGCTGGGCTGCAGGACAGAAGGGGCCATGTCTCTCTTCGTCCCTGAAACTTTGGATGGGGTGATGATGCTTCGGTGGCAGAATCCCTGCCTTCTAGGTGGGAGAGCCAGGTGAACATGGAGAAACCAAAATGGAGCAGTCGGTGGGAGGCCTCCCTGAACGAGGGACTTAACCACCGGCAACTTAAACGAGGGGTGGGCTCTGCTGGGTCAGGATAAAATCCTCGCTTTCCATGCAGAAGACCCAGGTTCGATTCCTGGCCAGTGCACCTTATGACACAAAGCCACCATCGCTGTGCGGATGTGCAGGGAACTATCAGACTATGATGGGCGAGGAAGAAAGCCAACAGCTTCTTCTGAAAACCAGCCAAGGAAAACCCCAAGTAGCACAGCGATCCCTTTCTACCTGGAATTGCCAAGGGTAGGGTACCAACTTGTCCAGAGCTAACAACAACAAATGTTGGAAGTCTGGACACCACCCCCCCCTCGCCTTCCCCTACTCCTGGCCATTCTCTCCCATTACTACAGCCCAAGACAATGGCTGGCTCCTTTACTTTCACACACTGGAGTTTTATTTTTTCCTGAGATTTTTGCTCAATGCAAACTTCTATATCATGTGGGCTTCCAACTGCTCTTCAGGCTCTCTGTCTTTCCCTGAGGACCAGAGAGCTGGCTTTCTCAGCTCTTGCTCAATCCTAAAAAGCCTCCTGAGGGAACCAGAACTGCTCCCCTTGCACCACCCACTGGCTCTCAGAAAGGTGCAAGGCTCACAGACTCTGCAAACGAAAATTCTGGCACGAGCTACAAGGTTCCAGTCTTCCGTAATATGGGGAACACAGGGCTATACTTCAGAGGCAGGATTCAACTCGCCGCAAAAACACCGTCCCTTTCAAGGGGATGCACAGAAGGTGAAGTTCTTTAAGAGCTCCAGGACTCAGTCTCAGGGTGGCAGGGTGATGTTCAACAGAAACTTCAAGGCTGTCATCGACATCACCAGGGACCAGACCTCCAATCATTTTGCTGAATAATTTCCAGTGGAGGAAGAGAAAAAAATCCTCTTAAAGCCGAAGAAGCCATCCACCATAGGTGGAAGCAACTATACATTTTAATCTGATCCTTCCGAAGAAAGTCAAGGATGATTTAGCACGGTAACCAACTGGCTGATTGGACGTGAACTTTGGGCATTCTTCCATCATCCATCAGCCACTGTCTGGGTTTCTCAACTGAGCACTTTCTTTCTTT
>NW_022111373.1:31140198-31147626 GCF_000313985.2 Echinops telfairi | reverse complement strand
CTTTTAAGACCCCAGACGCTATATCTTTTGATAGCCGGGCACCATCAGCTTTCTTCACTACATTTGCTTATTCACCCACTTTGTCTTCAGTGGTTGTGTCGGGAAGGTGAGCATCACAGAATGCCAATTTAATAGAAGAAAGTATTCTTGCATTGAGAGAGTACTTGAGTGGAGGCCCAAAGCACTTTCTTGCTTTGCTTCTCGAGAACACTCACCCCTATGCTACTGATTTCTGAGCCCAGGACCGGCCGATCGGAGGAGGACGATTCCGACCTTGTCTTTGATAGCTTCACTCTCTCGGCGATCTTAAAAATCAAGAAAAGACAAAAATTACAAATTAAAAAAAACCTACACACCCATCGCAGGTACCCGATTCAGGCTACATGTCTACACGGCTACTGTTTAACTGTGCCCACGATGCGGATGAATCCGTTTTTGAACAACACTCACTTGTCTACCTTTTCTACCATCTGCGTAGCACAAGGTTCCTTGGGCTGAGGACTAGGGACATTGTGAACATGGTGGTTATTTGCTGTGGGGGATCCACTGTGCACTGGAGGGCACTTTGCAGCCTCCCTGGCCTCTCCCCACTAGGTACTAGGGGCCATCCATCCATAGCTGTAAGCAACAGAGGAGGCTTCAGACATCCCCCTCCCTTGGGGGGCAGGGGGAAGGATAAAATTGTCCCTGGTTGAGAACCGCTAGTTCACCTAACTTACTGACCTTGATAGTTCAGACTCAATCTTACTGTAGTGATTAGTGAGGCTACCTGGGCAAGAGGGCATGACATCATATGAACGGTCTGTCAGTCTAGGAGCTGAGGCGCTGTGGAGGAGCACCGTGGTGTCGATTCTCACAATCCTCCCAGCCTGCCCATCCCAATCCGCGTTTTCTGCTGACAGAGCAGCCCATCTCTTGAGTGGGGAAATCACGGGTTCATTACTCAGAGTCTCCCCTCCCTCCCCCCGGCAGACCCTCAGGCTCTGAGAGCAGCTCTCCACCCACCCTGAAGGATTGTACAGCTTCTTGACAAAACATCTCACTTCCCAATGACTTGTCAGCTGTGACATTCTCCAGCCGGCTGATTAATGAGAGCTGGCGTCCAGGTTGCAGCTGAGAGAGACTTAAAACTATTAGTGGGTTATCTTTCCCTGCAGCTCCGGGGTAGGAGCCCTGCACTAGACCCCGGGGAAGCCCCCCAGGGCCCAGCGGAGCTCATGGCATGCCTGCACAACCTCTGTGCTGGGTGGAGGCTGGCGCTTCCAGATAAGGGGAAGCGTTCCTGCCCGCCCGCCTTCCCCAGCCGCTCACCTTGGCGATGGGAATGTCGTTGCTGCTGCTGCTGGTGCTCAGCTCCCCGGTGCTGGGGTTGATTGGGCGGTTGGCAGAAGTGAGGCGGCCAGGGCTGGAGGGCCCTGTGGCTTGCACGCTCTGGAGTCGAGTCTGAAGCTCTCGAACCTGAAATAATAGTAAGGTTGGGCACAGCTGGCAGTTTCCCTGGCAGAAGAGAAAAGGAACCAGATGGTGGGACGGTAAGGCTTTTATTTAGTCGTGGGTATCAACACCACTGAAAATCTACTAAGTCCCTTTATTCTTAGGTAGACCTGACAGTGGTTACCCCTTGGGCTTCGCAAGTCCGAGGGGAACACGCTGTCTAAGCCATGGAGGCCGTCAGCAAAGCACCTGTGAGGATTCACTCAGCCCTACGTGTCTGCAGAGAGAGGATCCCAGAGAGAACCTCCACTCTCATGGGACTTGGAGCTCAGAGGCAGAAATAGATGAATCATTTCAACACAAGTGCACACGAGCATTACCAATACCTGCCTAGTGTGCTGCACCAAACACGCAAACCCACTGCCATCGAGTTGATTCCAACTCACAGGGACCCTATACAGACAGGGTGTCTGAGGTTGTAAGTCTTCATGGGAGCAGACCCAAACCCAAACGCCAACCTCACTGTCACTGAGTCCATGCTGATGCGTAGCGACCCTATAGGACAGGGCAGAACTGCCCCTGTGGGTTTCAGAGACTGCCACCCTTCATGGGAGTAGAAAACCTCATCTTTCTCCTAGGAAAGGCTAGTGGTTTCCCAATGTGTCACCAATAGGCCCCCTGGGCTTCCTAGGGAAGTGGAGAGCCATAAGTGTTTCCCTTGGAGCAGCCGATGGGTTTGAACTGGCAGCCTTGAAGTATACCACTAAATGCCTAACCCACAATGCCACTGTGGCTCCTTCCAATCTCTAAACTGAATGCCAGTGAGTTGATTCTGACTCATAACGACCCTGCAGGACAGGGTTGAACTGCCCTTGTGGATTTCCAAGACTGCCTTTTGTTTTGTTTTACATCATTTTGTTGGGAGCTCTTATAGATATCATAACAATCTATAATTCAGTTAGATCAAGCATAATTGTACTCTTGCTGCCACCATTAGTTTCAAAACATGTTCTTTCTTCTTGGACTCTTGGCTATCAGCTCCCAAGACTGACTTTTTATGGGAGTAGAAAGCCTCATCTTTCTCCCACGGAAGGGTTCCGAAGGAAGCAGATAATGGAAGAATGTCATGTCACCTAAGGCCATGGAGTACTGTGCCCTAACAGTGTATGGAGCTATAACCAACGAGAGAGGGCTGGCTTGGTCAGTGGCCTGGCCTGGGTGATGGAGGAAGAAATTGCCTGTACAAGGCATGGGCACCATGATGACATCCTGTGTTGGAAGAACCACGGTTTCCAAGAGCTACCTGCACTGGGCGCGAGCACTGGCTAAGAGGAAGAGTCAGTGGCATACACAGCTTTCCCCCAAGTGACTTCAAGACAAGACATTGGGAAGGAATGTCTAGCCAGCTTTCTGTTGAAGGAAGAAACACCATTCCCTCACATTAATGCATACACATTTACCTGCACAGAATTCAAATGTGCAAACTCTGCAAACACACACATCTGTTAAAGCAAAATACAGGTCCCTCTCCCCAGAGATTCTGATTTAGTAGGTCTGGGATGAGGGCTGAGGATTGCCCAACCGTCCACATTCCGATGTGACGTTGCTGCTGCTGATCCAGGGACCGCACTGTCAGTAGCACTACACTACGCAGCGTGTAGCCCCACAGACAGCCCAGAAGAACAGAGCCACATCCCAGCCACCAATGCCCTGCTAGGCAAGGCACGGGGCCACTCTCCAAGCTTTTCACTTGAGCATCTTGGATGTCTCCATCCTGCTAACTTGGGAACCAAAAGTAATTGAAACTTCAATAATTCATCCACCTATTAGAAGCTAAAATAGGAAAATCCCCTCAGAGCACATGGCATTCAATAGTGAAACTCTGGAGAAGAAATGAAAAAAAGCCTCCTCAGCCGCGGCTGCCAGTCAGTCACTGTGGGGTGATAGAAATGTGTGTTGTCTTCACAACGCGCCAGACACAGCACTGACCTCGACGTAGTTTAAAGACAAGAAAAACACATGCTTATCAAAGCCAAATGGTATTGCTGGTGAGATATGATGGGGCCCAAACTGGAATCGACCCTGACAAACCGATCACGGGCAGTCTGGTGGAGGCTCGGGCTGTGCTCCTGGCAGAGGGAGAGGAGAGGGCCTCACTTCCCCTCGAGCCAGCGCCCTGTCACCAGGACCACGCCACCTGGAAGGGACAGCTTCTTGGTATCCATCAGAGATTTCAGCTTTTTACTTCAAATTTTTTGAGAATGCCCTAAAAAATTAATGTTAACAAGATCACCCAGACGCCTAAGTAGTATCTGATTTGTATGTGAAAAATTAATGGTTTGTTCTTAAAATCCCGATTAGTCCATTCATATTGCTTTTAAAAAAGCACACATCACCTCAGGCAATCTTACAAAATCTTCACAAAAACTTCACATGCTTTTTAAAAGTTTCTTCTTCAAATCTCAAAGGTGAAACATGATCATTGTGGAAATTTTAGATGACATCCAAAAACACAAACAGAAAAATATCATTACTACTACAGAGACGATTGCTTCCAATCATTTCCCAAAGAGTGCACACACCCACACAGGCATGCACGTGTGCGTGCTTAAAATAATTTCTAAATCAAGACATCCATGCTCATTACAAAATCTTTGGACCCAGAGAACGTCTTTGAAAAGGAAAGGATGATAAACATGCTTATTTTGGGCTATGCTTTATTATTTAATGATTGTTAGCCAGTGGGGGGAAGATCCAGCTGATGAGTGTGTTATGAGCCTGTCATAGAAAGAGAGAGACAGCTGGGTGAAGCAAACACACACCCCCACCCTCTTGGCTTTGGAAGAGGAGACACTATTTGAATTTAAAAGAATAAATGCACCAAAATGAAGGCTCTAACCAATTTGTTGTTGGAGTTTTGGGTTTGTCATAGTCTGTTGCTTGCATGTTAATATGATGCTGGGTAAAGCTTTGATACCAATATTTCAAATAGTAGCCTAACCACCTATCATCAGCGGCTTTTGAAAGCACTTACAAACTAACCCAGGTGAGGAAGAAAGTTCCAGGATCTGCTCCCAAAGATTAGCCAATGAAAACCCACTGGATCATAACAGAATCTTGTCTGATGTAGTGCTGATGGATGAGCCCTGCGTAGGCTGGAAGGCACACCGCAGAGCCTGCAACAATGCAGCGGTTCTCAACATTGTCGGCTGCGACCCCTTTGGGGGTTGAATGGCCCTTTCACAGGGTCACCCAATTCATAACAGTAGCCAAGAAAATAATCTTATGGCTGGGGGGGAGGGGGCACCACAACATGAGGAACTGTATTAAAGGGTCACGGCATTAAGAAAGTTGAGAACCACTGGTCATGAGGATGGCCCAAGACCAACCAGCAGCATTTCATGCTGTTGCACATGGGACATGGGGGTGCAAGAGTTGGAGTCAACACCATGGCAATAACAACAAGGCTTGGGAGAGGGAGACACACTGCTATCACAGTCTTCACTTTTACTTTCATCCATTTTTTAAAAATCAGAGATACTTTTATGAAAGGAAATATATTCCTCTTTACAAAATAAGTATTTTGGAGTCAAAATAACCAGAATCATGGCTAACTGAAGGCAGAGATCGATAAAATCAAAACCAATCTTACTGCCACCAAGTTGATGCTGACCCTATAGGGCAGTGTAGAATTTGCCCCCCTCTCCCCCGGGAATTTCTGAGACTAACTACTACCGTAGAAAGCCCCCTCTTTCTTCTGCAACGTGGCTGGTGGTTTCAAACTGCTGACCCTGGCGAACACAGCCCAACTTGTAATCACTATATCACCAGGGATTGATAGTTGTGGGAAAATTATTCATCTTCCTCCATAGCCTTTCTAATCTGAGAAATACTTTTACCAGCAATTTGCTCCTTTTTTCTCAAAGTTAGTAGAACATCAACATCTATCTAGGTGCACAGGGGAGAAGCTATCCCATTGTATAGATTGGACTCCTGGCAGAAGGTAAGTTGTATGTCTACCAGGGGTTTCATGTCACCAATCTTTGCAATGTGAAGCATGCTCTGAAATGAGTGCTAAGAATGGAGTGTGGAACAGAGGAAGAAGAAACATCTCTGTAGGTCTAGAGTACGAAATGCTGGAATTCATTCTTAAAAACTACTTGCTGAAGAACACTTTGTTCTAACAATCTGTCATTCTGTGATGCTCACCTTCCCAACATGATTGCTGAAGACAAAATGGGTGTATAAGAAAACGTGGTAAAGAAAGCTGATGGTGCCCAGTTATCAAAAGATAATAGGTCTGGGGTCTTAAAGGCTTGAAAATAAGCAAGCGGACATCTAGCTGAAAAGCAACAAAGCCCACATGGAAGAAGCACACCAGCCTGTGTGCTTATGAGGTGTCAATGAGATCAGGTTTTAGGCATCTAAGACCCAGAACAAAATCATACCCACTGTGGGGTGGGGTGGGGGGAGGAGGAGGTATGGAGTGGAGATCCAAAGCCCATCTGTAGACAATTGGACATCCCTTCACAGAAAGGTCACAGGGAAGAGATGAGCCAGTCAGGGTGCAGTATAGCACCAACGAAATACACAACTTTCCTCTTGTTCTTTGGTGCTTCTGTCCCCTCACTATCACGACCTCGATTCTACCTTACAAATCAATTAGACCAGAACATGCACACTGCTACAGATAAGAGCCCACAACACAGGGAATCCAGGATACATAAACCCCTCTGGGCCAACAATGAGTAGAGATAACAGGAAGATTAGGGGAGGGGTGGGAAAAAAGTGGGAATCGATCACAAGGATCAACCTAGAACCCCCTCCCAGGGGGATAAATAACAGAAAAGTGGGTGAGGTGTGACAGAGGATGATGTAAGATATGATAATAATAATCTATAACTTATCAAGGGTTTGTGAGAGAGGGACGGTGGGGGAGGGTGGGGGAAGACATGGGGAGCTGATATCAGGGGCTCAAGCGGGGAGAATGCTTTGAAAATGATGATGGCAGCATATGTGCAAATGTGCTGGACACACTGGATAAATGTATGAATTGTGACAAGAGATATAAGAGCCCCCAAAGAAAGTAATTAGAAACAAACAAACAAGAACAACAACAAAAAACTACTTGCTGTTGAAGAAGCAAAAAAGAAAAATGCAATGGGGAGGAGGCCAAGGAGGGTTTCAAGTAGGGAAACGACATTACAATGATCGTCTTGCTTCTGTCGGGTACACTTTATTGACTCCCAAAGGGAGGAAAGGTTTCATGAAAAAAAAAAGTTGATTAATTAGACAACGTTTGATTAGAGAAGAAAATGGCCTGCACCTCTGGAAAATGAGAAAGGAGATGCTTCCAGAGCTGCACTGACCGTTCGGGCAAGGATGAGGTAGGTCCCAAAGCAGTGAGGGGGGCAAGGGCCAGCACTGTCCTCCTGCTACACTGTCCAACATCGTAATCTGTAGTCTCCTGTGGACAAAGGGCACCTGCTTACGGTACCCAACAAATTGATTTGCATGTGGTTAATAGCTACTGTACTGGGCAGTACAGGTCTAGAATTATATATAAAACAGGAAACAACCCCACATTTGTGGCTGAGATGGCTAGGGGGATCATGTTGCTCTTCAGGGAGAAACGGAGATGCTAGCTTTGAGGCGTGTTGAATTTGAGGACACTCTTAGGCATATAAGTGGGAATGTCTGGTCAACAATTAACATAAATCTAAGGGGAGGAGATTGGGACTGGATATGCTGATTTGGGCATTTTGGACATGGGAAAGGCTGACCATCGAGGGGGTTTTGGTGGTAAACATGGGACTACGTATGGCTAGAGAAAGGCGAAGGTTAAGGTTCAAAAGACAGTCAGAATGGAGGAAGCAGAAGGCACCTTTTGTCCTGGGAGGGATGGACAGGAAGTCATGACGAGCAATAAGAAGCTGATTTTCAAAAAATGCAGAAGGGGTATAGGGAAAAAGCTACTATATACAAACATTCTTG
>NW_022111373.1:31120899-31137808 GCF_000313985.2 Echinops telfairi | reverse complement strand
AAACTGAGGGATTTCCATCCGATGTTTCCTTTAAGAGAAGAGACGTGAGAACATCTGCCGGCAGTGAAGGAGAACATGTCAGCTGTCAGTAATGAGAAAGAAAGCTGATTTAGATTCACCGCTCCTCCCCGCCACCCCATCCCCCAGGAAAAAAATTAAACAGCAACACTGAGAACTAACTGAACACTTTCATTTAAGATAGTAGGCCGAGCGTGGTGATTTCTTCAAACTCTGGAGACTTCATTTGAACAGCAGTAAAGAATGAAAAAGGATGAAAACCATCACAATGGAAGGGGAAATGCATTTGGGGTGTTAGGAGAAACAAGATTTTGGCACCATACGAAAGCCAAGCAACATGAAAGAAATCGTTTGAATGAAAGCAACAGAATGGAAAAAGTCATATTCTATAATACACACACAAGGAGAGGCGTCCCAACTGCCCAGAAGAACAATGCAGGGCTTTCAGATTCAGCCTTGGCAGGCACCTTGCAGGGCTGGGAGCAGCCGGAGTAGTGACTGTCTAGTGACTGTCGGCGCCCAGGACTGGAAATCCCCAGCCCAGGACAGCCTCGGCGAAAACCAACAGGTGTTCCTCTTATTAAAAATGCATAGAAATGCTGACTAGAAGGGAACACTGACCAAGAAGTGCATTGCCAGGGTTAAAGGACAGACAGCGAGAGAGACAACAGGAGCTGGTGAGGGGTCGAGAGGTCAGGGAGGCAGCGCTGCACCGAGGAGAGAGCGCTGGAGAGGCTCCTGGCAGGGAGAGCTGGCCCTTGCCAGTGGACTGCAGGAGCCGATCCTCCGCACAAAGCCTCGTGCCTTCCTGCCCCATTTCTCCGTGAAGAGTGGACAGAAAGCACTGTTCGTAGTACCGTGTGGGACTGTGTGGGGGACCTGTGACACATTTGGATGTGGCACTCAAATTTATACCATCTGCATACTGTAGGTCCCCAAACTTACAAGTTAAACTTGAAGATGGGTCTGCTCTTTGCCAGATTCTTAACTGCCTCAGAAGCCTAATTTATAAATAACGTGAAATTCCTATAGCCTGGGACGACAGAGAGAGGGAAAGCAGGAAGCTACCAGACGTGGATGGGCCTGGCTGAGCGAGAAGGGGCAAATAAGAGTGTGCCAACCTACATCAGGAAGGGAGAGCGCCCGGGAAGCCAGGACAATGGAAGCCATCGGTAACATGCTTCCAAGTAAATTACAGTGAGACCTCTTTAAAAAGAGAGTAATATGCATAAACAAGAAATTACAAAACAAAAATAGATATATAACAAGGACAGGTGGATGAGAAAAGGGCCAGCAGAAAACGTAGAGACAACACAATCGAATCACGATGCACGTTGGACTCTAGATGGGGCAAAGCAGAATAGAGACTCAGTGAACTAGAACAAAGCTCAGTGACGCTAACTTGGAAATCACCACGGGGAGCTAGAGAGACACAGGCTACGCTGGGCTGTTGAGAGGCGTCAAGGAGCCTTTGAAAGGTTTAAAGCACACATCATGCCCGCTTCTGGAGGAGGTCCAAGGCTACGGACGGAGGACAGCGCGAGCCCAAATCCATCTCAGAGCATCTGGTCAGATTAGGCCCCTGGCAGATCCCCTTGGCCACAGGCGAGGGGTTTGAAGTACAGGATATAACAGGATACTGGGTCAGGTAACCTCTCTCTTGACCCAGTCAGAATGTGTTCGAGGCTTAAATAGTTCACTGGTTCCATGGCAGAAAGTTCTCCCCTGGCCGTTTGCATCTTGCTGGTGGTTTTTCCTTTCTTACTCTTTATTTTTACCTCAATATTATTGTTATCTTTCTTCTCTGTCTCTTTTTTTAATGGTTTCTGTTATCTTTCCCAGTTTATAAGGCACAGAAAGAGTGGATGCACAGAGACAATAACTAATGGAATGGTTTATTGGGGGCAGGGGTGGGGGAGGGGGAGGGGCATCGGGGAGCAAACAATGCACGCGGGAGAGGGGAGGGAGCACTAGAACTGATGGTGGTAATGTATATACGTCTCTTTTTGAAATGTGACTAAAATATGGAAGTGTGTGCTATATGGACTTTGTATCAATACAACTATTAAAGACAAAGAACAAAACTGTTTCAGGGGAAAAAGGGGGGGCGTTGGGTGGAGGTGGGGGTAGTTTTAGAGAAAGATTCCAGAAAATGACAAAGAACAGTATTTAAAAAGAAAATAGGTGAGTTTTCCAGATGTGAAGTGTGTTAGTTACATAATCTGGTGCCAACTTGAGACTATTAAGAATGAAGGGGTGGAGTTTAGCCTGTCAATCAAGTTGCTACTTGATGACCTCATTTGGAGGTGCTAGAGAGATAAATAGCTTGCTGGAGGCAGGACACACAGACTCTCTGCTTGGTATTCTTGATGACAAGACACATGGAACTCTGCAATAGCCCTGGAGCTGGAGGAGTCACGTGGAGACCCACGCTAGCACTGAGACGCTTACACTGCCACTGGATCCACAAGACTTTATACCCACTGGCCTGTGATCTTCCTGCATTCAGCATCATTGCATGTGTTATGTGAGTCTGAAGAGGACTTTATAGATTGGTATCGAAATTATGGGCTAATATCTGACTTATGGACTTGATCTGGACTGGGATGTTTTTTCAATATTCAATTGTTCTTGTATATAAAGCTCTTTCTTATACACATATGAGTGTCTATGAATTTGTTTCTCTAGTCCACCCGGAGTAACACATGAAGCCAGAGCCAGACTGAAACCTGAGACTGAAGACTCCGTTCTAAGTAGGTGTGGCAGCTTTAGAATATACCCACAATTCCTTTCATGCGCTCTCCACCTAGAGGTCGGGTTGGCATGTGACTTCAGAGGCTGAAAGCACTGCTGTTTTGTCTGGCTCTCTTGAGACACTCATCCTGAGAGGGTGGTCACCACGTTGGGAAGAAGAGCAGAACATGTGGCGAGGATGCTGTGGGACTTGCGACAGCCAACTTCAACCACCAGACTAATAAGGAAACAAACCTTCAAGGGGATTCTGAACCAGGCCTCTTTCTGCCTGAAAGCCCATCTGACCACAAGTGACGAATGACCTACTGAGCCTAATCTCATGCAGGATGATAATTCCTAAGTGTTGTTTTAGGCCTCCAAGATTGAGGCCGTAGGCTATGCAGTTAGAATCCACTGGAACCAAACCACTGAGATTGGGGTGATTCTGACTCACAGTGACCCTAAAAGACCGAGTAGAACCACACTACAGGGTTTCTAAGAGTGCAAATCTTTTTGGAAGCACACTGCATATCTTGCTCACAAGAAGTTGCTGATAGGCTTAAAGCACTGACTTTTTGGTCTGCAGCCGAGTGTTTTAACCACTGCAGCACGAGACAGACTTCTTTTTATCATTGGAATAGTTAAGTAGGATAAAAAATTTAACTGCAAATCTAAGATGCACATCAGGGCAAATTTAACCAAAAAATGGGGGGGGGGGGAAGATAATATTAAAAGCAATCTAGGAAGAGAGATACTTCCAATGCTGAGAGAAGGGGTAGGCCGTGGTCTGTGGAACTCGCCATTGTAACTGAGTGAACGGTAATTGAAATGTTTCAACAACCAGACGCAGTACTGGAGATGCTCATTCGTCTCTGCTATGAAGTCTGGAAGACAACTCCAGCAAACAGCAGTGGAGAACCCTATCTGAAACTTGGCTGCTGCCTGAGGAAATCAATGATTATATCCTTACTCTTTGCTGATTCTGATTTTTGTTCACCTATTAATTTCCCTAATAGACCCACTTAATTGGGAGTATTGTCTGCTAGTCCTGTGTGGTCATTGCACTGCTCCTCCAGGATGCAGCCGGTCTTGGTGGCCTCCTCCTTCAGACGGGGATCTTGATTGTGCTTCTCCAGTCCTCAGTGTTTCTCCCTTCCATGCACCTCGTATTTGACCAATGTCCTCAGTGCGGTTTGTATTTCTCCCCTTAATAGCATCAGTTCTTGATCATATGCTACCTTCTGAAATGGACGAACAGTGATCTATTCTTTCTTCTTTTATACCTCCTGCTTTATTCAATAATTTGCTCATCGTTCCTTTAATATAGCAGCTCAAGGCTTGATTTCTTTCTTTCTCTTTAGTTCGTTCAGTGTGCGAAATGAAGAGTATGTTTTCCCCTTTCTAACTCCAGGTCTCTGCACACTTACTTCTCACACATTGTCGTTCCAAGCTGCCCTTTGAAATCTGCCAGCTCTTTGACTTCATAATTTCTTTCTTTCGCTTTAGCTAATTATGTTCAAGAGCAAGCAAGTTTCAGTGTCCTTTCTGATATCCATTTTAGTCTTTTCTCTGCCTTTTTAAAGGACCGTTTGCTTTCTTCATGTATGATGTCTTGGCTTTTATCTCACAATTTGTCTGGTCTTTGCTCATTAGTGTTCAGTGTGTCAAATATAATCTTGAGATGCTCTCTAAACTCAGGTGAGGCATACTCTCAAGGTCAGACTTGTCTCTTGTGGACGTATTTAAATTTTCTTCAGCTTCAGCTTGGATTTGCATATGAGCAATTGATGATTATTCTGCAGTGAGCCCCTGACCTTGCATCTAATTGAAGATACTATGTTTCTAGATAGTTTCTTTCATTCTGTGTAGTCAATTTGATTCCTATGGATTCCATCCAAGCAGGTGCACATGTGTAGTCACTGTTTCAGTTGTTGAAAAGAGGTATTTACCATATTTAAGTCTTCAGTCTTGCAAAATTCTATCACGTTATCTCCAGCATCATTTCTCTCATCAAGGCCACCTTTTCCAACTTTTGGTTCCTCTTCTTTGTTTTCAAATGTCACATTCCAATTATCAGTACGTAGTTATCAATGTGATTTGATTGCATGTTTGATGGATTGCGGATGGAAGAAGTTGGTAAAAGTCTTCAATTTCTTTATCTTCAGCATTAGTGGTTGGTGCATAAATTTGTACACTAGTTGTATCACCTGGTCTTCCTTGTAGGCATATGGATGTTAGTTACCCGTACTTCAGGATAGACCTCGAATTATTCTTTTTAACAATGAATGCAACACCATGCATCTTCACTTCATCCTTCCTCAAGTAACGAAAATCCAATCAAAATGGTAGCTTCCGAGGAGATCTGCTAGGCCCATTCTAGTCAAGGCAGAGCGATCAGCTAAGAAGGTAATGGCAATTACTTGGGATTCTAAAGAAGTAATTGTCATAGATTTTTTTCTCAGAAGACACAATATGGTCAGTAGGAGATTAAGTAGAAATTTTAAGAAAATCAAAAACTACATGTGTGATAAATAAGTGCAGAAAAGTTGCACTGGGTTATTATTTTATTTCACAGCTATGTACCTGCTTAATCTTTCAGGGTACCCTGGTTGTCCTCGGAGAGTTGCATTGGTAACCCTATTCTAGGCATCTTCTGGCTTTGCCCCTTCAGACCTATTTTGACCCCAAACTCCAAGAATGGTTAAAAGAAACACAATTTGAGTACATTGAAGATGCCTAAGCTGCCCTTTTGATGTGATGTAAACTGCGGCATGTGGACTGACTCGGGGAAGGGTTAGAGATGGAAACACTGCCTTCAGGAGTGTACAGACCATCTAGGTGGAGGACATGTCAAGAAACAATAGCTTTACATTTTGATACTTTCGTTTAAAAAATGTCTGCTTTTATAATAATATTTTTTACATACCCTCTTAAATTTGTGTGTGTGTAGGTTCAGAAGTTCAAGGGGAAAAATCCATTATATTTAAATCCCATCTTTCTGTAAACTTACCAAACATTTTGCTTCCTTCTAAAATTTAAGATGTAAATGGGGCACGTTCATTGTGGGCTTTATGCATGCTCGTTTTATCAAGGTAAGTGAAAGTAATGACTTTATAATTGTCTTTATGAAGAGATAATGAGGAGCCATGGAGCTATGTACAGACGCCAAGTTAACAAAGGTTCAACTGTGATGGTAGACGTTATATGTCAACTTGGCTAGGTCACGATTCCCCGTGTTGTGCGGTTGTCCTCCATTGTGTGAAATCACTCTTACTTTATTTGTGGTCCATCTCAATCTCTACATATTAACAAGGCAGGGTTAGTATGGAGTGTACAATAAATCACAGAACCACCCAGGGTGTGTGACTCAAATCTTACCCTGACTCAAGTCTCATCTTTACGCTGATGTAAGAAGAGTTCCCTTGGAGGTGTGGCTCGCATCTTCCATTACACTGGAGCTCGCGCAAGGTTCCCTGGCTCTAAAACTCAACAGCTGATGCACCACAATCTAATCTACTGCTCTTGGGCCTTGCGCTTAGCAGTTTGTTGTTTAATCTGCTGATTGTGGGTTTGTATCCCCTGTAAGGACTTTGAGTCAGAATAATCTTGTCTAGCTCATAGATTCCCAAGCTCTCACCTGACCCATACTGCCAGGCTTCACAATTACATGAGTCTGGAGACACATGTCCACATTAAACTCCGCCCTAGTGAGGGACTTTCAGAAAGTTTGTGGGAAACTTCCGGTATCTTTCAAGTTTTTAAAACATGAACTTTTTGAAATCGCCTAATATCTACGCATCTACACCTGTGTTTATATATGTACATGTCTGTATAAACTACACACACCTCACTGAATTTTGCTTCTCTGAAGAACCTAGCCAAGACAAAAGGTGACACTGGAGAGTCCGCAGTGGATGTAGAAATATCATTAGCTATAAAAGACTGAGGCTGTTTCCATTAGGGTCTGTAGCAGTGCTCACTGGATAGTTGTACTTTCAGACTGTGAGGCTGTAACGCAGAGTTTCACTGTGAGGGCAGTTTTCTACCTGCAGCAGGGGAGGAGAAGTCTGCTTATGGAGCTTTATGTAGTCATAGTTCTGGGAGAACAGCCTCTAGACGTGCAGATTTGCGGTTACTTTGCAGAAAACCATTTTACAACTGGAGATCTTTTAAGACTTATCTGGGAGCCCTAAAAAGTTAGAACTTATTTTTGGATATTAATCCCTATCAATTCCATTTACATGGTGTTGCAGGAAATTTGAGTTTTCATGTTAGTGTTGATGTTGAGAAGCTGAAAGCAAAGGGAGAGAGACCACAAAACAGGACAAGGAGAATAAAGCCAAGCACGTTTTCCTCTCTGGAGATTTGAAGAGTGCACCGTGCCCTCTTTTGTTCTACAGCCCACTACAGAATCTGGGTCTGATTATCCAAATGACTGCATCAGGGGAAAACAGTGCTTTGGCTGTCTTCCTAATTTCTTACCAGCATTCCAACAGAGTCAGCTAAACAGCCCAATGTCCTCATATGAGCAGGCAGGTCAGGGATGGGTAAGCTGACACTGGGATCGACAACTGAAAAAGATACCTCACGTTTTCACGCCACTAATGTGCATAAAGCTCATTTTGTGTATCTGAGTCGTATTTCCAAGAAAGAGGTGAAGGAATCATAGTTCCGGGGGATTACCTGCCTTGGTCTCACTTAACAAACTTGTACTGCAGAGAGACGGCATAATGTGTTCTTCTTCTCAGAATGCTGTCAGACACAGGTCAAGAGAAACATCGGGACAAAGAGCTGCTTCTTTCTGAAACAAGCTTAGCCTACCTTTACTTAGTGATGTCTTAGAGGGCCTGGAAACTTGACTGTGGAATCTAAAGGAATATGCCCTGTCCTACTATACGACAGGATGTTTCACCATCTGGCCGGTGTGGGAGAGAATGCAAAGGAGCCAACAAGAGAAAAACGGAACTGTGTCCCGTAAGAAGGTAGAAAGCCCCTGGGTGGGGCCCACAGTTACCAACTGGACTGCTTCTGAAAAGTCGCAGTCTTGAAAACCCGGTGCAGCCGCTCTACGTCACAGATGGGGCACCGCGGCTGGGGTCGACTTGACGGAACGAACACCAGCAAATGAGGCTCCCACTCTCACTCCCTGCCGTCACGCTGACTCTGACTCACAGCGATCTTTTGAGTTCTCTGAGACTGCAACTCTTCATGGGAGCAGAAAGCCTCATCTTTCTCCCATGAAACAGAGGGCGATTTCAAACCGCTGACCTTGTGGTTTGCAGCCCAACTCATAAACCATTATGCCATCAGAGTTCCTTACAAATAAGGCTATCAGAGTTAAAATTGTGGTACTCACTGTTAACAACAGCACAGACTTGGGCAGGGTTCCTAAACTACTAATGGTCTTGGTTTTCTGTTGTGTAAAATGAGTGTCACAACATGCCATCTTGTGGGATTCTGGGGCATACAGCACTGCCCACCACATGTTAATGCTCTAAACACGCTAGTGCTACCGTTGTCATGAGGCCTTGAGTAAAGTCTCACTTTGCCCTCTGTCAGTGGCTAAGGAGGTGTGTGTGCAAAATGCTCACGGAATATTAATCCCAACCCATTGCCAGCGAGTCAATTCCAATTCACAGCAACCCTACAGGGCAGAGTAGAAGTGCTCCCTAGGGTGTCCAAGGCTGTAAACCTTTAAGAGAGAAGACTGCCTCTATCTTTGGAGCAACTGGTGGTTTTGAACCTCTGATCTTTCGGTTAGAAGCCAAATTCATAATCCATTAAGACACCAGCGCTCCTAAAAGAATGCTAATACTACTAATATTATTAGCAAGTTCTTAAAAAGGAAAACAACAAACTTAAAAAAAAAAATCTCAGCTCCTGGTAAGCAGGTTAAGGGGAGCTTTGTTAGTCCGGGTTGACTAGAGAAACAAATCCATATATGTTTAAGAGAGAGTTTTATAACAAAGAGCAAATGTATACTGTGAAAACATCCCAGCCCAGATCAAGTCCTTCAGTCCGATATGAGCCCACATGTCCAATACTAGTCCTTAAATTCCTCTTCAGACTCATGTTGCCACTTACAATGATGCCCAAAGCAGGAAGATCACAGGTAAGTGGGTGAAAATTCTTGTGGATCCAGTGGCAGTGGAAGCATCATAGGACTATCTCCACAGGTCTTTAACCACATGGCTCGCTCCACAGGAAAACAAAGGCATTAAGAGTGTGTCTTTCCTCCAGGGAGAAAGAGAGGAAATTCCAAGAATCCTCATGAGAAGGGCATGTCCACAAGGAGGCATCATCAGGCTGTGTCCTACTTGACAGACTAGACCACACCCCTTCACTCTATTGATCAAGTTGACATGAGAGTATGTAACGCCCACAGGGACACAATGTCTGCCTTCCTTTACTGGATCAATATGGAGGTTCTGCACTGCACTAGCACTGCCTGCTGCCCCTGGAGCCCCACACCCCCCATGCTGGATTCTAGGACAAGCACACCTCTCTGTTTCCCTCCTCCAGCTCTAGTGACCCAGGTACAGGGAGGCTCTTCACAGTAGGTAGAGTTTCCTCTTGGATACAGGGTTAGTCACAGCCCAATATAAGAGCAGGAGTAGAAGACAGCAGAACAGCTCTGGGGCTTTCTCTGACTCTACCAACAGGGGGGCTGGAAACCCTAAAGAAGCTCTGAGGCCCTGTCCTTGGAGCAAATGAAGGGCACTAACTCTCCTTTTCTGTGACTGAGGTAGCCTTCATCTCCTTCATTGACTCAGTTGTTCATGACGGGGTCTGGGCATATGTTCTTTTGCTCTTTTTAAATCATTTTATTGGGGGCTCTTACAGTTCTTATCACAATCCATACGTACATCCATTTTGTCAAGCACATTTGTTGCCATCATCATTCTCAAAACATTTTCTTTCTACTTGAGCCCTTGGTATCAGCTCCTCACTTGGGCATATGTTCTTTAGCTGCCCAATGACTAATACCATGTGGAGAGGCACCTCAGGATGGACAGCAGAACAGCCTGTTTCTCTACGATGCTCCCGTGGAAGCCTATCTGGTGTTGTACCAAGGCCAGGAAGCCAGCTGTGTCAGAAACAAATCCTGCTCAACAGACGCTCACATGCTTTCACCCTTTCTCACTCCCCTAGTTGGGTGGAGCCAATGGGCTGTGAGTGGAAGTATTCAGGAGCCAGAGTCAAACCCTTCAGCCCTGCAACCAGCCACCATACCCCCCAGGAACCCTTATTTATTTTCCTATAACAGCCCTCCCCCCCATATCTTACCAATATATCCAGTCACATACAATTCTGTTGCTCAGTCCCATGGAACGGGGTTATACGAGTATAGTCATCAAGGCTAGCAGCTCCCTATCTGCCCCCTCCCCTTTCCCATGCCCCCAGGGACCCGTTACTCTGGTTACTGTTTCTGATGGGTTATCTATCTTGACTTTCATGTACCGCACCATGGTAAATATCCAAATGAACATATGCAAATCAAACATGATTAATGAGGTAAAACAAATAAAAAACCATAATAGTAAAGGGAGGAAATATTAATGAGCTAAAGGATTGTGTGCAGTGCTACTCAGATTTTGCATGTTGATGTGTTCTGTGGTATAACCTAGTGGAATCCTGACTGATATCTCAGCCATACATAAGAAGAGCCACCTGAGACACCCCCTACCCCCACCTAATTGCAGATGGAAGAGAGCACCCAGTGGAACCACTGGACCCAGACGCCTCTCCTCTTAGCCCACTTCCTCCTGGGGCTAGTTTAGGGCTGGGAGGTAGGGCTTGTTTATGCAAACTTAATATAAATTTGAGCTTAACGAATGATGGCATCTGGCTTATTATCATAAATAGAAACTCCTAGAAACATGCAAATAAGATATGAACGAAGTTCCATAAAGGACAAAAGGGAAGTGTATGCTTGTACACAGATACCAAAGCATCAAAAACAGGTGATGAGGGGGTGAGTAGAGTGGGGGTGGGGGTGGGGTAAGAGGGAGGTGCTGTCAAGCAGTCCATGTGAAAGAACAATGTCTGGAAACGGACTGTGGTAGCAATTACACAAATCTACTTCACGTGACTGCACTATGGAATGATATGTGTACTATACCCCAATTAATAAGGAAAAGGATATACGGTAAGTTGTAAATATTTTTTTAAAATGGGTGATGCAGATCACTCTCTCTAATCCTACTTCATTTTACTGAATTTGAAAATTAAGGAAGAGTACAAAAAATAAACAAAACAAAACAAAAACAAACTTATACTTTCACTGTCTTGATCTAGCTTCTGTTACTTCCAGCTGTGTCTCAGTGGCAGCAATCTGGCCCTCCATGCAGGAAACCCGAGTTCACTTCCTGGTCACTGCACCTTACACACAGCTACCATGCCTCTGTCGGGGTGGTTTCTGTGTTGGTCTGGTGCTGAGCCGGTTTCAGCAGATGTTCCAAACTACGACAAACTAAGAAGAAAAGCCTAAAGATCCGCTTCTGAAAATTAGCCAGTGAAGCCTCTCTGGGTCACCCTGGCCAGAATGCGACCGGCCGTGAGGCTGGCCCAGGAACAGGTGGCGTGCTGCCCTCTGTTTGACAGGGTCATCATGAGTCAGGGTGGGTGAGATGGCGACCAACAATCCTGTGCAGATCAGCATCTACTCCATTTCTACACTTTAGATGAGAAATAATCTAATTAGAATTAGAAATAATAATAGGATTAGAAATAATACAATTATATGAATACATGCATTTATGACAACATGATAGAAAGTTCAAGTGCCCTTTTGACCTAAGAATGTCCACCCTTTCCCTACCCCCATATAGTCATTTTGAGATTGATTTATGCTCTTCTGTTCCACTTTGGAGAAGTCCTGGCTTGGCTGCTCACCTAAAGGTCAGTGGTTTGATCCCACCAGCAGCTTCACGAGAAAGCTGTGGGAATCTGCTTTCACAAAGACCCCTCGTAGCCTTAGACTAGAAAGGCTACGGACAGTTCTACTGGGTTGGTTTCAGTTTTCTCTTTGAAAGACTTTTTCACACACACACACACACACACACACACTCACAGTAAATATAAATTAGCACACAGATACATTCATAGTGATTTAAATATAAAACTTCATTCTGCATGCAGTTCCTGTAATTTCTGTAGACAGACATCCTGGGCAGGAGAACTTCAGGGAGGGAGAGGCGCAGTGGGAAGAGCATCCCAGGGACTAACGGGCACAGAAGCCCGGAAGAGATCTGAGCCTAAACGCAGATGGATCTCCTTTAGCCTGCCTCCGGTCACGACAATCTCACTTCCAGAGACGTCTCCACTATGAGCGCCTTTTCGTTAGAGAGCTCGGAGCTCTGAAAGCATTTTACAGGAGACACTCTAGACAAAGAAAAGCGCTGCCTCAGAGACAGGATCGTGTTCTTTCCCAGGTGGGTGGGCAGCCTAGCCGTGAATACATATTCAACGTGAAGCAGTTGGTGGAAAGGTGCACACAATAAAACACATGGCCAACCTTTAAGATGACTGCTGTAGGCAAACCCTTCGGTTTCACTCTGACTCTCATTTTCCTACTCCTTTAAGCATGACCACTAATCAAAGTGCCCTTAAAGATAACACAGAGGGCTTGAGGTGCACGGATCTGCTGTTTGCATCCTGGTAACAAATTGGCACCAATGGACCCAGAGCAAACGGCTCTTGGGGAGGATCTTGGGTCGCAGAACAGGATGCTCTGCAAATGCCCCAGTTGGTGGGTTCATGGAATAATTGCCTGACCTGTGTGTTTCCTGCACACTTGGCTGAGCACGACGGCCCTGGACAAGCCCCTCAGGGATCTATGGTGCACTGGAGTGGCTGTGGGCAGACGCAGTTGTAGGCCCCCATTTGGCTGTCACGATCACAAATGTGAAAGTGGCCCCAAGGAGTGTAAAACAGGATTGTTACTTTTAAAAACTGACAGAGTAAACTGGCCCTCAGGGAGTGGCAAAGTATGAGGAAATAATTAACTCTCTTTTTGCCTTCCTGGCTCCTTTCTTTCAGACCTCCTTTCCCAGTTTCACGCTGCTCTTTCCCACCACCTTCACCGGCCTGCATCAAGAGGAACGCGGTGCTACTTTCTGCTCAAGAGGATGATGGGAGGGCGAGGAAAGGAAAAGGGCACAGACGCACGAGGGAAGTTTACCTGACCTTTGCCTTAAGCATGGAGCCACTGGGAGTCATTCAAAAACCAGGAGTTGAGAGTCCTCCCATATTTTAGGGGCCTTGGGCTGAATTGAGTGATTCCATTTTGACTCTATTGTCTTATGAACACGGAAGAATGAAATCCCTTCACTAATATAATATTTTACTTGGGTGGAGAGAGGAGTTGGTTTGGAAATAATAGATCCAGGCTTCTTATACCTGGCAGAAACACAGCCCTCCTCACATCCAAACAATATTTCCAGAGAGTCAAAGGGAGCACATTAGAAGGTACTGCGTAAAGTGGGGAACGAAACTCAAAGTCCTCAAAGAGGGCCAGGCTTCCTGGTCAGAAAGAGACAGGTAGGGCCCTCGAGAATATGGTCCTTGGTCACCCCTCCGCTCTGGGACTAAACTCACTATTGGAATAGAATCATCAACAACCTAAGGTTCAAGGGGCAGCTTCTCCCAAAGGACAACGTTCAGAGGGTTGGGAAAGACAGAACGGACACAGGAAAACAGGGAGAAAGAGGTAAGTGAAGGCGACGGCAATGGCTGAGCTGGCACAAAGTGTGTTTAACTTCTTGAATGTAAAGCTCATGATCTGCTCTGGAAAGCTTCACCGAATTCACAATGAAAGGCAAAGAACAAAAGAAAAAGCCTTTAGAGAGCTAAGTACCTGCAGCCAACCCAGTGGGTTTTGAAGACATTTAAACAGGAATAGTTTAGAAAACTAGAGATGGGAAATTTTCGTGAGTGACTTTTACATAGCTCCACAGAGTGTGCCAACTAGTCGCTTGGATTTACAGCGATGATGAGAAAATAAAAGCTGAAGCCAGACCTCGAGAGAGAAGCCGCCAGGGGAGAAGCAGATGGAATCCGGTGTTCCCTGCCGTCTGAAAATGCCCACAAGGGCACAAAGCAGTCCTACCATCACCACCTTGTGCTGTGAATTTCACCGACTCTGAACAGTTTGTGCAAAATCAGAAAAAAGAACTTGCATTTTGGTCCTAATCTTGGCTTAATTGTGCATAGCTCACGTGTCCAGAGTTGCAGCATGTTTGCTCCACTAAACAATTAGAAGAAAGTGTTCGTGTGTTTTCTCCATGGCAGGCGATCTATACAATGTGTGTGAGAAACGCTGCATCCTGCCATCATTGGTCCCTTCTACACCTGGCCTCCGCTTTCTCTTGCTGCTGGCTCACACCACTGTGAACACCTGTTAGTCGCCTGTCTCCCAACATCTCTGAAGTCAGGGACTATGTCTCATTCGGTTCAACACGGAAGAGGCAACTAGCCCTGCTTATGTAGTGAATGAAGGAAGAACAAAGTGCCTCTTTTCTAGAGCCATTAATTCTACCTTGTCTAAATTAAGGCCACTTCTTCAAGGAGGAGGAAATGAATGGTTATATTACAGAACACACAGAAATAAATGATTATCTCATTTAATAATGAACTGGGACCAATAATATAAATTGTCTGCCTGATGTTTCTTGGTTACTGCTCTGCAAAACAGCACAATCTGTTAACTGAATACATTAAAGATCTAATTTAATTAAATCTGGAACAAGACTCAGAAAACCTATGGAGAGCACTTTGTTTAATTACAGGCACGTGGGCAAGTACCCGTCCTATTGATCTGGTCAGTTTAAATTCCATACAGTGACTTGCGGGCAGGGAACAAGACCCAACCGAAACATTGGCCTTGAATTGCTTTTCAGGCAAATTTGATCAACTCTGGGCTCAGAGCTGCTATCAAGCCCACAACGGCGAACCAGCCACATGTCATGTGGTGTCCACAGAATGGAAAGGAAACGGTACCGCAGTCACTCCGTGGGGCAACACATCATGAGCAGAAGACAACGACAACCACAAAAGACAGAGGCCTCCCTGGGGAAATGAAATGTAGTGGGTGGTGGTGGTGGGAGGGGCCCAGCCCTCAGAGTCATCTAGTCAACCCTCCGAGCGCCGCGCTCTTCAAAGGCAGCTGAACCTACTTTCAGGCGGTGGCTACCAGTTCCTGAGGGCACATCCAGGACACAAGACCAGATGCAGGTCTCTGGCATTTTAGTATTTTGGAGTGATGTGAAATATAAATTTTATGAGTTTACATAAAACCCTATGAATTGAATAAACATGAAAGGCCAGGAAAATCAGCAAAAGGGTTGCAGTGGAGGGGTTTTCAAGTCTGAGGAGAAATAGAAGTGAAAGATAACGGAAGCCCTACCTAATGTACAATAAAAGTCAAGTTTGAAAAACAGGAGATTAAACTGGAAAAAGAACAAAAGAAAAGACAATGGGATTTCCCCATCAACTTTTTAAGCCCACTCCTGTGCGAGGCTTCTTTAGGAAAAAGGGTGTCAGGGTACTCCAACTTGCTAGACTTCTCAGCTGGTGACTCCAGGTTTGACCTCAAAGAGCTGCTAACATTTCCCCCTCCATATTTACTATGTGTCAGGCATTGTCTATATGTTTATGAGGCTTATCTAATTTTCAAGTACTCTTTCACCGAGTTCTACATTATTACCCCGACTTCACGGGGCAGGAGACCACAGCACAGAGAGGGTAAGTGACCGGGTTGGCCAGGCTGTAACCCCAGGCTGCCCGGAGCTGGAATATCCCTAGCACAAAGTATCCCAAACTAGGCTACTCGGCATTCCGACCAAGTTAGGGGGGCTGGGGGGAATGAAACAAAACAAAGCAATAGAAGGGAAGTTAACTTCTTATATTTCACTAGTCCCAGTCAAGCAAGAGCTCTCTTATGCTTAGTAATCCAAGTTAGAGGAAGGACATTTTGTTAAACCGTAGCATGTAATTTCACCTAAGAGCAATATTTCCTTTGCAAGACACACTCCATTAGAAGGCGCACTAAAAGCAAGCACACCAATTAAGGCATTAGTCACAATGATCAGGGAATGTAACCCAGGAAATGACAGGTGGTGCAGGCTTCAGTGCTAATCTCATTAGGTTGCCCAGATAAAGCCTTTGCTGATTGGGATGATTTACACCTGCTGATGCAAGATGGGGATCGGCATCCGATAAGAGTCGGGTACTGAAAAGATGCTTGGGTACGTGAGTTCAGACATGAGAGGCAGGAAGGCTGGCCTTTTAATTATGGCATTACTCACTAATAAGAAAGAGAGTGGATGACAAGCAAAAACAGTAATTTCTTTCCTACCAGGACATAGGGTGAATTACCCAGTAAGTAAGTATGCCTGAGCTTACTTTTCCTTTCTTGCTAATCTGTAGTGAACAGTGTCACATGCTGTTCACATCTTTGAGAACCACATGAATTTACTCACTACAGATTAGTGAATAAGTAAGCAAGCCTCCTAAGTCCTCCATCCCTGCAGGGATAGTCAGTATAGAGAGGCTTTGATTCTGTAGGAAGGTGCTGGGGGGTGGGAGAGAGTCAGAGGCCAGTCATATCAGAAGAATCTTTGATATGGTCAGGGAAAAAAAGGCGAAATTGTTCATTAGAGATTATTAAGTACACCCCTACTAACCTTGCTTATGGGGTAATTCAACATTGCCTATATATAATAGCAACTATAAACACAACCCCCAAACTAACCTGCATGTGGATTAAAAACAACGACTTATACATGTTGACCTTATTAAAGAACAAGCCATTTCCAAGGCACTCTTTGAAGGTAAAGTGGTAAGGCAGAAAGAGCAAAAATGAAGGGCGATGACTTTCTAGATCGCCCACCTCCCACTCCGGGCCCTGTTTCAACTGTGTGTGCAAAGCTGACAGTCAGGGTAAAACTAGACAGCAAGCGTCCAACATTGAAAAGATCAAGAAAGAGAGGGAAGGAGAGGTCTGGTGACTTAAAGCAGAGTGCAGAGGGAATTCTCTGATTGCAGAATTCAGTCAAATGACAGCTCACATTCACAGCCAAACAAAGCAGTACTTGTGATTTTCCTGGGGCAAACACCATGCCAGAAAAGGAAGCGCTTGCACAATTCTGCCAAACAT
>NW_022111373.1:31117859-31120345 GCF_000313985.2 Echinops telfairi | reverse complement strand
ATCTTAAAAGAGAATGGAGAATGGTTTGAGAAGCACCGCCCAACCATCATTGTACCAGGTATTGAGAAAGAAGCCAGAGTTCTTAAAGTCGTACCTCCGTGCCTTTCAAGCCATTTCCCTTTCAAAGTGACCTTACAACAAGACACCCATTGTGATTCCAATGTGATAACTACCAGAGACACTTGGGCCTGGTGTTATACGCCAGCCTCGCTTGCACCGCACGGAGAGGCCTGGCCACGCAAGGCGTGGTGCACTCACCCTCCTCCGGAGCCGGTCTCGCTCCTCCCGGATGGCATTCATGGTGGCCTTGGTCCTGTTCAGCTCCTCCTCTTTGCTGCACAGCATGGCGGTCAGGCTCTCGTTCTCTTCCCTCAGCCCGGCCAGCTCCTTTTCCCATCGGGAACGCTCCTCGGCCAGGTTAGGGTATAGGTCCCGGCCAAGTACCCCTTCAATCTCCTCGACAGTCTGAAAAACACAGCAACGAAGAAGAGCCAAGTGGACTGTCTTGAAGAACACAGCCCAGGGAGCAACCAGTGTCCACCAGGGAGTCAGTTCTTGGGCCACTTCGTTGCAAGTGGTATCATGAGTAGGGTTGTGTTTGTAAAGTGCCATCGAGTCAGCTCTGACCCACAGCAACCCTAAGCACCACAGTATCAACTACTGCACTGGCCGGTGCCATCCTCACAACTGCTCACACGCCTGAGCTCACTGTGGCAGCCACGGCGTCCATCCATCTTCTTGAGGGGCTCTTTTTTCCTGTCCCTCCATTTTACCAAATATGATGCCCTTCTCCAGGGACTGGCCTCTCCTGACAAGATGTCCAAAGTACGTAGGACCAAGTCTTGCCATTCTTGCCTCTAAGGAGCTCTCTGGCCTAACTTACTCTAATACAGATCTGTTTGTCGTTTTAGCAGTCCATGGTACTTTTAATATTCTTCTCCAGGACAATCCAAAGGCATCTTCTTCTTCTTCACTCTTCCTTATTACTCCTCATGAGTAGTGAGACCGCCCCCCCCCCCCATTATATGTTCTATATTCTCATCGAGGCTCTGTCATTTGCCTGGGTCACATGTTCTGTGATGTTTAAGTCTATCTGTGGCATTGACTGCCAAGTCTATACAAATGGCTATCTCCCTCACTCAAGTCCCGGAGCTGGCGAACACATGATGAGACAGCAAGGCAATGAGCGATCCTGATAATTCAAGGACAAACTCGCAGTTGCACACTGCACAGGAAGTGTAACTGGATGTTTCCTAAATTATAGGGCTCCTGCGTTCCGTCTAGGCAATGGGCGAGGTCACGCCACCATTTCTAGGCGTTGGAGTCGTGTCAGGATGCAGACGGTGCGAATGAGGCTCAGTCCCAAGATGCGAAAGACGAAAATAGACCTCAGTGACACAGGAAAGAGGAAGCTCATTGTGGAGGTTTCTAAGACAGTTGGGGGTGGGGGCGGATCTTAGTAGTACTTAGAAAGAAAGCGTTTTCTAAAAATTTATTTAAAAGAGTATTTGTGGGAAAGGGAACATGCATAAAAGTAGGAGAAAAAAGGAAGCATTCATTCTGCTTGCTTTTAGAAAGGATTCATTCACATTAGTTGCCTGTGGAAGAGGAAGCAGAAATCTAATGATAGTAGAGGAGGGAGAAGAGGTGTGCAGCGGTAGAAGAGAGCGAAGAGACATGCTGAGAGACAGAGACCTCCAGTATGCAGACCAGAGGGTGCTCCCTTCTGGGATGCTTATACTAGATAGATCCCTGGGAGGTTGGGGGTCCAGGTCATGTTGTCACCTTCCCTAGGTCGTGTTTGTTCTTCTTTCCAAAAATGAGATTCTTATTCTACTTGGCCCTGCTCGATGCCCCTGATATCCCTTGCAGGTTGGCACAGGTCTCTGGCCTCCTCGTTCCCTTGGTTCTCTCAATGCTGAAGCCAACCAAGGGTGGTGCCTGGGTTGGCACTACAGTCAAACACAGAGCCTGGGAAACGTCAGAGAAAGAAGCCCCTGTGGTTGCTTCTCCCGGTCCAAGCCACACCCACCATGTGTTCATAGGGTGTGATGCTGGAAAGCCAGCGGGATCACAAACACACTCCCGTCACACTTTACCTTGGGACAACACAGAGCCCGAGTGAAAGCCAGGACTCTGGTGGATGGAAACCTGGGCCTACTGTCCTCACACATTCTTCTAGGAAAAGCTCACATTTTCCCTTTGCACTGGCTCCTCCAAAACTGTTAAGTGAGATAGTGTTTGCAGGGCAAGGCCCAGGGAACTAAGCTTTGGTTCAGCAATACGAAGTTCTTAGAGGCCCGGGAACAATGGGACTGGCCTTTCCCCTGGTTGATGATGGATGAGTTGGTCCAAATCGCAAACTGCTGTGAAAGGAGTGCTTGGGGAGGATAAGAAGACAAGAGGTCCATCCAGACCCTCTATCAGACAGGGCCCCTCCTCCAGCTCCCTTTTTAGCACCATGAATTGCCAGTTCCTGAAATAAC
>NW_022111373.1:31116380-31117574 GCF_000313985.2 Echinops telfairi | reverse complement strand
AATAAATGAGCCAAGCTTCAATGATGTGGTTCAACATTCCTAGTCTAGATATTTCCAAGTTTGTGGTGGTTCTTTCTGCTGCAAAACTATTGCTCTTGGCTGTTGACTTCATGATTTTAAAAATATGTATTCTTCAGCCCAATAAGAATGTCTGAGCCACCTACTTCCACCTGGTGACCCCATCTCTAATAGGACTTTATAGGAACTTTTGTTCCCAACAGATATTTGAGAACACCTGGGGAGAGGGGTATGACCCTCCCCTCATAAGATCTGGACCACCCTACAGAGGGGCCCTACCTTAATAGCCAAGTCACAGTGTTCGCTGGCCGTGGTCAGCTGCTCGATGTGCCTGTCCACCTCGGCCACCGAGAGGCTGCAGCTGCTCTTCTTCCTGCCGCAGACGACACTCTCCAGCCCCGTCAGCACCCTCTGCAGTTCTGAGTTCAGGTCGCTGCAGTTGTCTGTGAGGGATGTGGGCAAAAGGGCATCAAGCAGTCAGGTGAACAGTGAACACTCTTGCTCAGCTCGCCCCAGGGGAGAGCCTCAGAAGAGGATGTCTCAGAGTTAAAGACTTCCCAGGCAGCCAGGACTGTCTAGGAGGGGTGGAGTGGGAGCTTAAAGAACGTGACGAGGACTTTTTAGAACATGGCCATTTGACAAATGACTGCCACCCGGAATTCTCTCATCATCATGAGAAACAATCATGGAGCAAGTTTCTTTAAACAGAACAAAGAGTTGTCTCAGAAAGGGCCTCTTGCGAGTGGAGATGTCTTCTGGTCACCTTTCTCCACGCAGTCATGCACTGACTCCAGAAGGCTTTCAGTTCAGAAGATCTCGCAACTTCACTACATACATAAAAAGCCCCAGAACGAGTAGAGACCCTAAGCATTCGGAATAACAGAAACTGAAAGGGAGACAACCCTTGCCTTCAAGGAGCCTATAACCAGGTTGCTTTTCTGAGTCAATCTACATGATCCATCACTACAATTTAATGTTCTTCCATGAAGGGAACAATAACTATCCTAACGAATTTCAAATTGTTTTCTAGGTTAGGCTATTGATTGGATTCTTACTTTAAAATTTTTTTTTTTTTTCTTACTTTAAAATTTAAGTTGCTTTTGTTTCGTACCCAGGGCCTGGTCAAGGAAAGAGAATCAACTGCTCTCTGAATGTATACTAGACATATCTTGGAAG
>NW_022111373.1:31114605-31116280 GCF_000313985.2 Echinops telfairi | reverse complement strand
TTTAAAATTTAAGTTGCTTTTGTTTCGTACCCAGGGCCTGGTCAAGGAAAGAGAATCAACTGCTCTCTGAATGTATACTAGACATATCTTGGAAGGTAATTTCTTGGGGAAGGGGGAACATTTAAAAGTCAAATGCAAATTTCTTAACCTACTAGAGTTTGAATTCTGGGTACCCCAACCCCTTCATTTTTGCAGCCCAAGCCTAACCGGCAGTGTCACCAGGGCTCATTAATAACTAGCCAGCAGCTAACAACAACACAAAAAGCTCAACGTCTTCGGGTTCTCTTTTGCTTTACAAATTCTTACTCCTCACAGGTCCCCCATGCGAACATGGTTGATGGCTTCGGGGACTGACACATGGGAGACTTCCACAGAACTATTAATGCTATCGGAGTCTACATTTCTCAGACTATTTGAGTCAAGCTCATGTGTCAGCCTACATCTCTAAGTCAGTTTAGGCAGAAGACAGGTCTGAAGCTCCATCTCCAATCAGTGCACAACCATTCCATCTGCCTATCAAACCTGTTACTCCGGGATCACATCCAGCTCTTTGAATGGCACCATCATCCATCCAGTCCCTCACACCAATGCCTTGCTTTTGTCTCCCATTCTTAATCCAATCCATCTTGTTAACACAACTTCCCAAACTGTCCCCAAACTGACCTCATCTTACCATTTCCACTATTAACCCTCTGGTCCTAGCCACCATCACTTCTCTCCTGGACAACCATGACAACCTCCCACCTCCACTTCCCGCGCTGGGTCTAAAGTGAGTCTCTTAAAGATGTATGTAAGTCACGTGATGTTACTCCCCTAGCACAAACCACCTCGTGGCCTCCCATTGTTCTGACTCCTGACCATAGTAATGAACGGACAAACTCCTTACCACAGTCTGTAAGACCCTGCATGGCTGAGACCGGTGATTCTCAACCCAGGCAGTGCCATGGATTTCTCTGAGGACCTTTTATAAAATGCCAATGTGCAGGCCACACCCCAGACCAATTAAACCATAATGCCTGGGGGTGGGGCCCTGGCATGAGGCATTTCTTTTAAGTTCCACAGATAACTCTAATGGGTAGTGCAAAAAAGAACCACTGAGCTAGGCCTTGCCTCATCTGTCAACCTCCCCGCTCATTCACCCAGGTCTGGTCACATTCCCAGCCTTTGCTCCATCTCTGGAATGCTTCCAACGCTGTACTCTTCCTTTGCCGTTTCCTTTCTTGGACTGGTTTCTCCCCAAATCTCCACTGATCCCTCAGCTCTCAGTTCAAATGCCCCCTTGCACCCCTTTCCTAAAGCATGACGTTCCAGTTCTTCCCTGAGCAGGCCTCATCTCATTACCCCATTTTCTTTGTAGTGATTATCACTAGCTAATCAGTCTTGGAAGAAGTACACTTCAGAATGCTCCTTAGAAGCAAGAAAGGAGAGATCACGTCTCACGTACTGTGAACATGTTATCAAGAGGGACCAGTGCCCTGAAAGGGCATCATATGCTTGGTGAAGTGGAGGGACAGCCAAGGAGAGGACTGCCAACAAGACGAACTGACATGGTGGCCGCAACAAGGATCTCAAACATAACAATTGTGAGGGTGTTGTAGGACCAGACAATGTTTCCTTTTGTTGTGCATGTCGGCTTTATGAGTCGAAGCCAACTTGCTAGCATATAACAACAACA
>NW_022111373.1:31109697-31114401 GCF_000313985.2 Echinops telfairi | reverse complement strand
GTAGTGTGAGAGTTCCTTCTTGATATGATCAGACTACTGAAACATATGGTGTGTGGATTGTGTTTGTCTAGAGAAACAAATTCATATGCATATAAGAAAGGATTGACTAGAGAAATAAATTCATATGTGTATAAGAAAGAGCTTTATATACAAGAGTAATTGAATATTAAGAAAACATCCCAGCCCAGTCCAGATTAAGTCCATAAGTCTGATATTAGCCCATATGTCTACACTAATCTATAAAGTCCTCTTCAGACTCATGAAACACATGCAATGATGACGAATCCAGGAAGATCACAGGCCAGTGGGTGGGAAGTCTTGTAGATCCAGTGGTGTTATAAGCATCTCAGCACTGGTAGGGGTCTCTACATGGCTTCTCCAGGTCCAGGGTTCTGGCTGCACCAGGGTAGGACCATGTGGCTTCTCCTCAGGGATGTCTCGCAGGGAGTCAGCCTTGTTAGTAAAGAGTCTCCAAGGGAGTGAGCAGAGAGAAAGTGTCTCCGGCCTCCAAGAAGGAATACAGGATTTCCCAGAATTCTCAGAAGGCCATGCCCACACAGAGGCTTCATTGGCTATGATTGGATTGACAGACTAGACTCCACCCCCTCACTCATAATCCTCTCAATTGACACCAGATTATGTAACTACATATGGATGAAGTGTCAATAAAACTGTTAAAAGAAGAAGAAAAGAAGGAGGAGGAGGTGGAGGAGGAGGAGAAGATTGGTGAGAGTTCATCTCACATACTCTGGACACACGGCATCTGGTGGGACCAGTCCTGGTTCTGGTACCTACGGCTTGCTATGGGTCAGCGCCAACTCAATAACACCTAAAAACAATGATCTGATGTCTGTGCTTGTTATCTCTTCTCAAACTTTGATCTTCCTCACCATTGTATCCTCACCACAGTCAGTGAAGGCAATCAAAGTCATTTTCCAGAAGAATAAATACAGACACCACATCACTACCTGTTAAGGAAGAGTCAGCAAAATTAGAAACACGCTCTCTCAGTAGTAGCATGTTGTATCTCAGATTTAGTCCTTTTCCCTCCATAGGGGAACCCCTCCCTACTGTAGAAGGCTCTCGGCGAGAGAGGGCAGGTGGCCACCACCAACTCACCGTTCAGGCGGGTAGGGGAGGGACAATGCTCCCCGGTGCACACACATGCCAGTGAAACTGTCTCTTGCACACTCTTAATTCTACAATTATGATCAGAGAGGTGTCTCACAATGAGCATATACCTCAGGAGTGCAGATTTTCTTGAGCTGGAGTGAACACACGATTCTGAATTATTTGCATCATTAAGCATTAATGTTGGGGGACAGGGACAAAAGACACCCTCTCTTGAGCCATCCCTTGCAAATTTCCCACACTGAGCTCTAGTCGATGTAATAATCATATGAGGCACTTCGTGGAGGACCTCGCACAGAGCAGGCCTCGAGAGCGGCAACCAGGCTACTGCCCAAAGATGGTGGACCTTGGAGAAATGGAAGAGGAAGATGTAGGCATGAGACAAGCACTTTTTTTCTCGTTTTTTAAAAAAATAGTTTTATTATTTATTGGAGAAAAATATTGTCTTGTCTTATCTGGTTTAAATTCCTATGGTGTCCAAAGACATCTATCTACTTGTATTTACTGCATAGTGTAGAGATTTTTTTTGTGTTCTTTTTTAAAAAAAACGTTATTAGGGGCTCATACAATTCTTATGACAATCCATACACACATCAATAGTGTACAGCACATTTGTACATTCATTGCCTTCATCATTCTCAAAACATTTCCTCTCCACCTAAGCCCCCGGCATCAGGTCATTTTTCCCCCTCCCTCATGAACCCTTGATAATTTATAAATTGTTTATTTTGTCAAACCTTGCCCTGTCCAATGTCTCCCTTCACCCACTTTTCTGTTGTCCATCCCCCGGGGAGGTCACATGTAGATCCTTGTAATCGGTTCCCTCTTTCTAACCCACCCTCCCTCTACCCCCCCTCAGTATCACCTCTCACACCACTGGTCCTGAAGGGATCATCGGCCCTGGATCCCCTGTGTTTCCAGTTCCCATCTGTGCCAGTGTACATCCTCTGGTCTACCCAGACTTGCAAGGTAGAATTGGGATCATGATAGTGGGGGTGGGGTGGGGTGGGGCGCAGGCGAAGCAATTAGGAACTAGAGGAAAGTTGTATTTTTCATCGTTGCTACATCGCACCCTGACTGGCTCGTCTCTTCCCTGCGACCCCTTTGCAAGGGAATCTCCAGTGGCCTACAAATGGACTTTAGAGCTCCACACTGCACTCACCCCATCATTCACTATGGTAAGATTTTTTTTGTTCTGATGATGCCTGATACCTGATCCCTTTGACACCTCGTGATCGCATAGGCTGGTGTGCTTCTTCCATGTGGGCATTGTTGCTTCTGAGCTAGATAGCCGCTTGTTTACCTTCAAGCCTTCAAGACCCCAGACGCTATATCTTTTGATAGCTGGGCACCATCAGCTTTCTTTGCCACATTTGCTTATGCACCCATTTGTCTTCAGCGATCGTATCAGGGAGGTGAGCACACAATGATATGATTTTTTGTTCTTTGATGCCTGATACCTGATCCCTTTGACACCTCGTGATCGCATAGGCTGGTGTGCTTCTTCCATGTGGGCATTGTTGCTTCTGAGCTAGATGGCCGCTTGTTTACCTTCAAGCTTTTAAGATCCCAGACGCTGTATCTTTGGATAGCCGGGCACCAACAGCTTTCTTCACATTTGCTTATTCACCTGCTTTGTCTTCAGCGGTTGTGTCAGGAAGGTGAACATCATAGAATGCCAATTTAAAAGAACAAAGTATTCTTGCATTGAGGGAGTACTTGAGTGGAGGCCCAATGACCGAATGCTACCTTAATACTAAACCTATAAATATATGCACATAGATCTATTTCCCCATCCTCATAAACATATTTGCATATGTACATGTCTTTATCTAGACCTCTATAAATGCCCTTTGCCTCCCAACTCTTTCCTCTATTTCCCTTGACTTTTCTCTTGTCACACTATCATGCTCTGTCTTCATTTGGGTTTCAGTAATTCCTCTTGGTTACATTACCCTTGATCACACCCTACCAGGCCTCCCACACCCTCCTCACCACCAATTTGGATCACTTGTTGTTCCCTTGTCCCTGGGTTTGTTAACACCTCATTTTTGGTTTTTAAATTAAGGAAAAGAAACATTTATTTTAAGGAAAAGAAGTTCAAAATTATTTGCTAAAAGAAATCTGCATTTTTGTGATTACATTTATTGGAAGGGTGGAATAAAAGTTTAAATGTCATTTAATTTATAGCTGCAAACCAACTTATTTCAGGAAAGGATGAATCCTTGGTTACGTCTCAGGATCAAAGTTGACAAAGGTTTCTCTTCTGAACGTACCCTACATTCAAGGGGCTTCTCTATTCCTTTCTGGACAGATTCTTGGTTTCAATCAAGGGCAACTAACACAACACTAGCACCCTGCATGAAGAGCACTGGAATATTCGGTTTTGTTGATTTATATATATATATCTACATACGTCTCTGCATCAATTTTCATGGTAGTCTTAGTTTCTTCCACATTTCCCACTATCATATTTAAATGCTGATCGTAAGCGTGCAATCTTCAAAGCTCCTGATCACTTCCCATTTTCATATAAAGGAGCTCATCCAGGCTGACCCTAATGCAGTCCAGAGGCCCTCACTGTGTCGGTAGCTTGCGGCCAGTCCCCATCACCCGCCATGCTTCTCTCCCATGTTCTCCTTAGCTGTTGAGGACTGGACACCAGAGACAAGCAAAGGTACACAGATGGATGAGAGATTACCCTCTGCTCTGACCAGAGCCCTGGTAGTGCAGTATTAAGGGCTTGATTTCTAACTGAAAGGTCAGCAGTTTGAACCCACCCGGGGGAAGATGAGGAGGAAGATGTGGCAGTCTACTTTTGTAAAAATAACAGCCTCCGAAACCCTGTGGGGCACAGTTCTACCCTGCTCCATAGGGTCACTATGAGTTGGACACTAGGTGTTTTGTGAGGCTCCGAGTTGTATGAGGCAACCCTGCTCAGGCGTCCTCCATTACCCTGGCGAAATTACCATGGAGGTCTAGCTATAAGTACAGGAGAAAGGATTAGGAGGGCACACGGAAGCTTTTAAAACGAAATAACTAGTAACAGCTAATGTCTACTACCTGTCCCCCTTAAAGCAAGCTAAAATCCAAACCACCCCATGGAGTCCCCCTCCAACGCAATGCAAACGGCTCGTAGGACAGAGCAGACGTGCTCCTCAGAGTTTCTGAGGCTGTATGTCCTCATAGGAGCAGACGGCCCCAGCTTTTCCCACAGCAGTCGGTGAGTTTGAGCCATTGGCAAGGTGGTTACTACAATGCTTACCCCACTGTAGCAGCATAGCTCCACGTCTAAAGCAAAGACGGCTCGAAGGACCTTCTTCAATTTCAGGAAGTGTCATGTACAAATGCAGGTTGGACAATGAGCCTGTGGAACACCCCCGTCCCAGAACGCTGCGCTCTCCTCTCAGTGAAGGCCCACTGATGATCGCATGACACCTGGCTGTCCTTGTCGGCGTGCACTGTTTGGGAGGAGGCGCTCTAGGCCAACAGGAACAAATACTCTGGGTCCTCTGGCTGAATATTTTTTCAAAACAAACCAACTTACTGCTTTCACTCGCCCGGAACCTTACA
>NW_022111373.1:31106418-31108489 GCF_000313985.2 Echinops telfairi | reverse complement strand
ACACCATCCAACCAAGTATTTATTTCACTGTCCTCTAGAGGGGTGGGCACGTTCTTTTAAATGTATACTTAGAATAAATAGGAAATCCTTCCCCACGATCTACAATACTCTGCACTATCTGATCCCTGCCAGAGACTGGAGCGTTAATACCAAGTTTGAGGCAGTTGGGAGTTTCTTAAAAAGGCCAGAGGGAATGGCATAACCCACATTAAGGGGCAAGTGTTGCAAAGACTGCAAAAAAAAAAGTACCTCATTTAGGTGGCAGTCACACTAGCTTAGGGTCTTGAGAAAATAGTCTCTGGTTTGATCAGTGTCCGTGAGTGCTTTCACATATATCAGCACAGTCCATCCCACCAGGCAGGCGGGTAAGCCTTGCCCAAGTAGAAGACCCCCAGGCTTTAAAAGGTTCGGCGAGCCACTCCCTGCTACATTGCAGGTGGGTAGCAGAGGTGTGTACAGTTCCACATGAGCACAATTAAGGGTCTTGGAATTCCCATTGTTTTTCATGTTAGCTGCAGTTTGTGATGGTCCACAGTCAAATGTCTTTGCATAAACAGGAAGATACCAGCTACCATCTTTTTTTCTGGTAATCCTCTTCTTTCAACTGAGATCCATCTGATATCAGCAATGAGATACCTCATTCCATGTGTCCCCTCGAATCTGGCACGAATTGTTGGCAATTCTCTGTCAATGTACTGCTGCAACCGCTGTTGGATGACCGTCCACATGTGGTATTAATGCTATCATTCAATAATTTCTGCATTCTGTTGGCTTACCTTTCTTTAGGTCAATACCAGTCAGTTGACCAGCTGGCTCTCTCGGGAATTCCTTGGCAGAGACGAGTGAGTGCTTCACGAGCTTCAGCAGCATGCTGAAACAGTTCAATGTCCCATCAGTTCCTGGAGCTGTGTTTTTGGCTAATGCCTTCTGTGCTGCTTGGACTTCCTCCTTCAATATCGTTGCTTCTTGATCCTCTTGAAAGGGCTCAAGTTAGACCACACCTTTTTGGTCTGTGGATTTCTTCAATCTTCTTTTCAGTCTGACAGCATCATTCAATATTCTGCCCAGAAAAATCCTTATATTTTTAATTCTTTCTTTTAGAAGTGTTTATGTTATACCTCTTTTTAAAAACTGAGGGAGTTTATAGAATAAGCACAGGTGTGAGGAAAACATGGTTACTGGGATGTGGGAAAAATTCAGGACACAAAGATTCCCTAAAACAGCCCTGAGTCAAAAATCAACATGACAGCACTTAAGGAAACAACAAAAGCAAATAACCACAGGTAACGAGAAGCACAGTAAGTAGGCCCAGGGAAAGACCGAGGCAGCAGAGACATAACACAGCCGAGGGAGCTGACAATTCCATTCAAGCTGGAGTTTCCTGGCAGCTGGAGCAAAAACGAATGATCTCCTGTCAGGAAGAAGGAAGCATTCCAGTTTTCCTAGGGAGACGTGGTGTTTTGGCCACACATGCTCAGAGATTTAAATACATGGGACTTAACTTGGGGCATCAAGTGATGTGACTGTCATTCTCCTCAGCCAGTTTCACACATGTGCTGATGGCATGATTTCTCCTTATGCCAACCTTCAATTAAAACTAAACTGTGGGCTATTAAAGGCAACTCTGGGAAAGGCTAAACATCATCTAGGCATTCAGCCTTCTCCTTGCTGACTTTGCTGTAGAGATGAAACAGTGCAGAGACTAAATGGGATGGACATCTCTTACCCCAGAGCATGCCATCTAGCCACCTGCAGCCAAAGATGTGCTGTGCTGCTGTTGCTGTGGGCAGTGTGGTGGTGTCTGGTATGGTCTTTTTTTTTTACATTTAAAAAATTAATCCTCAAAACCAATAATGAGAGTAGTGATACCAGGAGAGTAAAGGAAAGATGGAGAGATGAAAAGATGGGGGAGAAAAATGAACCGATAACAATGATCTACATATAACCCCTCCCTGGGGGCGGACAACAAAAAAGTGGGTGAAGGGAGTCAGTGTAAAACATGAAAAAATATCAATAATTTATAAATTATCACTGGTTCATGAGGGAGGGAGGGTGGGGGGGGGAGAGAGGG
>NW_022111373.1:31103506-31105614 GCF_000313985.2 Echinops telfairi | reverse complement strand
TAAGCCTAACAAGCATCTTGCTTGGTCATGCTTCTTCCTTCCCCAGGAACAACTCTGCCTACCTCTGGCCATTAGTTCATTTTGAATCAAGTGTTGAAAATGGCCTGTTTCCCCACAGACCTTTCTCTCCACCATACAAAAAGACACAAGATGGCCAAATGTTAGAAAATTCCTGATTGGCTCAAGACGAATCTACTCCAAATTATAATCCTAGCTTTAAAAAGGATGTACCTCTTGAGACTCAGTATTTGCTTCAAAGTTAGGATTAAATATTTGACTGTTTTGGAAGACCCCCTGGCAGGAAGCCTTCCCCAATTATCTATACCTCTATACTAACTGGCATGTTGGCCCTACTATGTCCAAGGACTTTGCTTAACTGAATTTATTCTCAGCGCCTCCCAATGCTGTGTATGGTGCATGATACAAACTGGTTGAGTGGAAAATGTAAAAGAAAAGTTGAAGAAATCAACTTTTAAAAGCCAACGTCTATATCACATTTATGTTAGCCTATGGTTGATTGATCAGGGATCATTAACAGGAAGGCAAGTCTACTTTGGAAAATAAAAAACCTCCACTAAAGCTAAAGTGATACTGACCACACTGGATTTTTTAGCTGCAACAGGGCAGGCCCAGTGTTGGCGTCTAAACAAGAGAAAGAGAAACAGAAAACTTGCTGTGAATGCTGGGAAAGCTTACCTGTGTATGGACAGGCCATAACCACAGCCTCACTACGTGGCCTGGAGATTGTGTCCCCTAAAACCTCCTCTCTTCTGACCAGGCACACATCATGCCTTGTGAAGGCATTTGAAGTGCAGGAAAGTGCTAGAGATTCCTAGCCTGAACACAGACTTCTGCTAAGAGGCAAGATGTTGCATCCTAGGAATATAAAAGTTCAGATCTTGTCATATTTCCAAGGTTGAAATTGGAGGACTATTGCTTGCTTGCTTTTTAGGGCTATTGCTTTCTGAGGGTTTACTTCTAGCAGTTCTTTCATTCTGCATGGAGTAAAGCCCTAACTCTATCAAGGAATAAATCAAAGCAGAAGAAAACAACATAGAATGTGGCAGTCACCTACTCTGGTGTCAATGTGAGGATTAAGAGTGTAGGGGTGGAGTCTAGCCTGTCAATCTGGAGATTGCCACAGAGAGACCCCTGCCGGTGCTCAAATGTTTACAAAGCCACTGGACCCAAAGACTTTTACCCACTGGCTTGTGATCATCCTGCATTTGGCTTCATTATATGTGTTCTGTGAGTCTGAAGAGGGCTTTATAGATTGGCATCGGACATATGGGCTAACATCAGGCTTATGGCCTTGGACTGGGATGTTTTCTTAATGTACAATTGTTCTTGTATATAAACCTCTTCCTTATACGCATATGTGTGTCCATGGATTTGTTTCTCTAGTCTACCCAGACTAACACATAGAATAAGTGACTTCAGGTTTGAGTGTTAAGGAGAAGACCGAGCGTCTGAAAGGGAACTTAGAGAGTGTTCATAGACATGGTGGTAAGTGTTAGGTTACACCAAGTCGGCTCTGACTCACAGCAATCACATACACAACAGAACAAAACCATGCCGGCTCCTGCACCAGCCTCATCATTATGTTACAGCTACTGTGTCAAACACTCTCACGGAGGGGGTCTTCCTCTTTTTTGCTGATCCTCTATCAATCACGCATGCCATTCTTCTCTAGGGGCTGGTCGCCCCTCATATCATGTCCAAAGTACACGCGCTAAAAGTATTACTAGCCTCACTTCTAAGGAGCAATCTGGCTGCACTTTACTCATAGCAGATTTCCGCCCCCTCTGGCAGTTCATGTTATGATGTTCACTATTCTTCACCCATACTGTGACTCAAATGCACCGATTCCTCTCGTCTTCCCTGTTCATTGTCCAGCTTTCCCAGGTACAGGAGGCAACTGAAAGTAGCATGACATGGATCAGGCACACCTTAGTCCTCCAGGTGACATTTTTGCTCTTGAACAACTTCAAGGCTTCTTTTGAAGCAGATCTTCCCAATGCAATCCATTTGGCTTCTTGATTGCGGCTTCTATGGACATTGGCTGTCTATTCAAGAAAATGAAGTCCTTGACAATGTCGTTTGTCCCA
>NW_022111373.1:31095392-31102902 GCF_000313985.2 Echinops telfairi | reverse complement strand
GCCAGAGAATGCCGGCACAAGTGAGGGTGTGTGCTGAGTCCCGACTTCACAGGGAGGGAATGTCCCTGAAGCATTTCTTCTTTGAAAGAAAACACAACTGCATCTTCAGAATGTCTATTTTTGCAAAACCTTACCAACCTGAGCTCGGCTTTCATTTTTGCTGAACTTCGGATTTTTGACACAGTTGAGTTCACCAAAATATCAAATTTGGTTTCTTAAATATGGTAAAGGCATGAGGAAGATAACCTGAAATTGGCAGTCATAAAACAATTCTCCAGGTACTCTGCACCCCCATTGTCCTTGGTGACCCATGCAATTCCCAGCATTTGCAGCCCCAGTCTCAGGAGCCGTGGCTTCTCAAGAATGAGGCTCCAATAACATATTTGGAAGGGGAAAAACATCAAATTCATAGGTAATGATTTAATGTTACTGATTTCATTACTAAAACCCCCAATCAGTACAGCTTTCAAACAGGCTGACCTCCAGTGTTGCAGCGGGGAAATGAGGCGGTGTGAATTAGCACAACCTTGACAGTGGCAACTTGGTAAGAGGTCTGAAAAGCTTTAGAGTAATTTCCTATCTCGAAGAATAATTGACCTTACATACTTTGGACATGTGGGAGAAGGACATCACGTTTGGTAAAGTAGAGGGGCAGCAAAAAAGAGGAGGGTCCTGACGAAGATGGACTGACACCCTGGCTGCAGCAATGGGCTGAAGCATAGAAACAATTGGAGGATGACACGGGACCCAGCAGTGTTCCATGCGGTTGTGTGTAAGGTCACCATGGGTCAGAACTGACTCAAGGGCATCTAACGACAAGGTATTCAGGGAAACAGGGGTGTTTATGGGCAAGACCCTAGCCTCAACCCCCACCAATGACATTTGTCCAACTCTTATTTAATAGTTTTATTGGTCTAAAATTTACATATAAAATTTAATAGTTCAATCATAGTAAGACGCTTTGTGCAATCATCTCCACAATCAAACTTAGACCATTTTCTTCTTTCTTGTGCTCATCGTTGTCAGTTCTCTATTTCTCTCTAACCTTCTTTACCAATTCCCTATTGTTATTGTGCTGGCTGCGACCCTATGCACAACAAAATGCAACACTGCACGGTCTGGTGCCATCCGTACAACTGCTCCTATGACTGAGCCCACTGATGCAGCCACTGTGTTCATCCACCTCATCGAGGGCCTGCCTCTTTTTTGTAGCCTTTCCACTTTACCCAACATGCTGTGCTTCTCCAGGGACTGGTCCCTCCTGACAATATGTCCAAGTATGTAATACGAAGTCTTGCCATCCTTGAATCTAGGAGCATTCTAGTCTAACTTCTTCCAATACAGACCTGTTTGGCCTTTTAGCAATCGATAGTACTTTCAATATTCTCATCCAGCCCCACAATTCAAGTGCATCTGCTCTTCTATGGTCTTCCTTATTCAACGTCCAGCTTTGCACATGATGCAGTGGAGAATGCATTGGCTTGAGTCTGGCTCACCTAGTCCTCAAAGTAACCTTCTTACTCTTCAATACTTTATAAAGAGGTCTTGTGCAGCAGGTTTACCTAAAGAAATACATCTTTTGATTTCTTGACAGCTGCTTTCATGAGCACTAATTGTGGATCCAAGTTAAGACAAAATCCTTGAAATCTTCAACCTTTTCCCATTTATCATGATGCTACCTACTGGTCCAGTTGTGAGGATTTTGTCTTCCTTACGTAAGTTGTAACCCATCCCAAAGGCTACAATCCTTGATTTTCATCAAGTGCTTCATGTCCTCCTCACTTTCAGCAAGCAAGGTTGTGTCACCTGCATATCACAAGTTAATAAGCTTTCTCTGATCCAGGTGCCACCTTCCTCTTTATATAATCCAGCTTCTCTGATGATGTGCTCAGCATATAGATTGAATAAGTATGGTAAGAGGATACAACTTTGAGGCATACCTTCCCTATTTTAAGTCATGCTGTACTCCCTTGTTCTGTTTGCACAATTGCATCTTGACCCATGTACAAGTTCTGAGTGAGCACAATGAAGTGTTCTGGAATTTCCATCCTTCTCAAGGTTATCCACAGTTTATTTTGGTCCACACAGTCCTTTCTGGTATTCTCTTTCAGACAACATCTGTCTCACATCAGCAATGATATCCCTTATTCCACACCCTCTTCTGAATTTGGCCTGAACTTCTGGCAGTTCCTTGTCAATGTGCTGCTGTAGATGATCTTAAGTAAAATTGTACTGGTGTGTGATAGCAATGATATCATTCTACAGTTTGAGCATTCTGTTGCGTCACCTTTCTTTGGAATGGGCACAAATATGGATCTCTTCCAGTCAGTTGGCCAGGTAGCTATCTTTCAAATTTCTTGGCATAGATGAGTGAGTACTTTCGGTGCTTCTTAAACTTTCTGATACCTTTCAGTGCGTATCCCATCAGTTCCCGGAGCCTTGTTATTTCACTAATGCAACTGTTTCTCTTTACCTGGAGTCATGCCCCATCATCAAACGAAGATCCTGAAGCTCCACTCCAATGGGCTTAACCCGACTCAAGTCACCATGGTCAACAACCCCTCCAAGAAATCACCGCCTCTTCAGTCACATTTGCTCGTGAACTTGAATGACCCATCTGCCAGCAGTATATCTCTGACAATGATCTGCTTCCTTTGTTTAGTATTTGAAAATGCTTCAAAGCTACGCATACCGTTCATGCCATGTTCCTGGGTAATTATTCATCCAGTATTGTCTCTACAGATTTACCTATCCTGCATTTCATATACAGAAAATCGTACAAAAGCTAGAAACAAACAAACAACAAACAAAGCCCACCCACAGAAACAACAAACAAAGCCCACCCACAGCAATGACAAAGCAAAACCTCAATCAAAAAGAAAGCCAAAAAATAGTAAAAACCAAACAATTTTAAAATGGGTCAAAAGGGGGATCAAATGGTTAGGTTATTACATTTTAACCTAACTACATCTGTCACAATTGATTTTACAATGCTCTCTGTCTAACAGGAAGGCTACATCCTTGGACTACAGTCAGAGAGAATTCACTTGACGCTTAATTCATACGGGGGCCCTGAAAATGGATTTGGGGTTTCTACTATTATACCTAGCTTTCTGCAAACCAGTGTTCAGAATTTAAGCTTGAATACCATTCCCTCTTCTGTGACTGGATTTATTTACAATCATTGGATCACACAGGCTGGAGTGCTTCTTCCATGTGGACTTAGTTGATGTCCACTTAGTTGATGGGTGCCTTTAAAATTTTTTTTTAATTTTTAAAATTTTTTTGCATATTTTAAGACAAGCCTTTAAGACCCAAGATATTATTCCTTCTGATAGCCAGCTTTCTTAATTAGCTCATGATTCTCACCTCTGATCATTTGCCAGTTTCTCTAAGCTCCGTTCTCACTTCCCAGCTCATCTCTAGACTGCCTCTTCAGAAAGGCTATCTTAAGCCACTAAGAGGACAGAGTGCCAGTGTGCAGAAGTCTGTGGTCCGTGCACATCCCAAGCTCTGTCACCCTCAGTGTGACAGGAGTTGGGAGTTTTCCCAGCAGCCGAGAGATGTTTCTAGCTTCCAAATGTGATCTGCAAGTACTTCTTCATAGAAACAATGTGCACCATAGGGGGTAGGGGTTGTGGTAAAACTCTAAGGCCCCATACTTCATTAATATTAAAGAGGTCTTCAGAGGCTGGCCCTAGTACCTAATATTCCTTTATAATTCAGGTTTTATGGGAAAATATATCATGAAGTTCAAACAAAACAACAAACCAAGAAAAGGAAAGACAGTTTGTATTAAAAAAAAAAAATCCAAAACAACCAAACCTGATGCCTTTAAATCCATTCTGACTCATACGGATCCTACAGAGCAGGGGTTCTCAACCTTCCTCATGCCGCAACCCTTTCATACAGTTCCTCCTGTGGTGGTAACTTGCTACTGTTATGAATCGGGGCGACCCCTGTGAAAGGGTCGTTCGGTCCCCAAAGGGGTCGCGACCCACCGGTTCAGAACTGTGGCTCCATAGGGTTCCAAACGCAGGAGCAGGTGATGCTGTCTTTCACCTTGAGAGCAGTATGGAGGTCCAACTGCCTAACTCTCAGCACCACCACAAGGAGCTTACGAATCTAAGACATGCGGGAGGTCTTTCTAAGTAATGTTGAAGATTGATGCCCCTCTAATTATACCCCAAGTCATTTGGGGGGGCTGAAAAATTATTGAATCGTGGAGTATGAGAGAGATATTTCAAAGTGGCAAAAATTGAAGTAGGGCAATTTTTTCCTGCTCTAAGCTTGGTTGCTGAAAGAAAATTCCAGAATGATTTAAGGTAGGTTCCTTAGTCACTCAGAGTTATGCTAAATTCACAAACAAGACAGGTTTGAACAGGTCTATATCTCTAGGTGAAAGCACACAGTTGTCTCAGAAAATGCGCCAGTGGATACATTTTCCAAATTTCAGAGCCTTGCTTCAGACTTCATTCTCAAAGATAATCAACATCTGAAACCTCTTGGGAGAAGTTCTGTTGCCCAATTCAAGCACAAAGGAGAAAAACGGCAACAACGGGCTAGTTATATCCACTAGTGAGGGTGCTATGTTCAGCCCTGCCAACCTGCGTGCTTCCTCCAAGTTCCAGAATCAAGATCCAAGTAATCAGATTCTTTCTTTAAATCTTTGCTGGAGAAATCATTGACGACCTAGCCACCCCATTCCTAAAAAACAAACAACACCCCCCCAAAGTATTCTCCAACTGAGCTCCCTTTTTATGGGGGAGTGGTATTGTTAAATGATTCTTTATTGAAATATTTCCTTTGGGTGCAAAAATATATCAACCTAATGACAATCCAAAAGAGCAGTAGTGGCAGTAAGTTGACATAAGGCCAAAGCCAGCAAAAGAGACAAAGAAAGACATTACATAATGATTAAAAGTTCTATTAACAAGAGTCCACAACCATAAGTATCTATGCACCCAACAAAAGAGCCTCAGTATACATAAATCAAACCCCACCACAACGGAAGAAAGGAAACGGACAACTTTATAGTAATAATAGGAGTCTTCATATACTCCTGTCAATGAAGGACAGAACCACGAGAAAGACACTCACGAAAACGCAGAGGAACACCCACTTTTCCCAGCGACAGCACAGGATACATGATTTTCCAGTGCACATGGGACATCTCCACAGTATTCCACTGAGCAAGCCTCAAAATGTTTTAAAACATCAAAATATGTAAAGAATGTTCTCAAATTACAACCCTATAAAAATCAAACACCAAGTAGCGATACCAGGGGAAGGTATACCAGGGGAGGGGAAGGGGAAGAGCAGGAGAGAAAGGGGAAACCGATCACAGTGATCGACATGAACCCCCCTCCCAGAGGGATGGACAACAGAAAAGTGGGTGAAGGGAGACAGCAGATGGTGCAAGACACGAAAAAAACTTTTTTTTATAAATAATGAAGAGTTCATGAAGGAGGGCGGGGGAAATGAGCAGATACCAAGGGCTCAAGTAGAAAGAAAATGCTTGTTATGTTTCAGAAATGATGATGGCAACATATGTACAAATGTGCTTGACACAATGGGTGTATGTATGGATTGTGATAAGAGTTGTACGAACCCCCAATAAAATGATTTAAAAAAGAAAAAAACCACTCTGTCTAAAAATTACTAATAGAATAAAATATTAAAATTAAGCATTCTTTCAATCAAACAAGAATGGAGACAAAGTCCCCCAGCCTTTGCAGCACAGCAGAGGTAGTGCCACATGGTAATTCATACCATAAACAGGCACATCAAAACACAAGGAAGAATGAAAACCAACTCATTACTCTAAGAACCCACCAATAAGAACAAGAGCCGTGAAATAAACCTACTGTCACCCGATGAGAAATAATACAGATTGGAAATAGATGAAACAGAAGTCAAAAAGACATCATCGGTTCTTTGAAAGAATTAATGAAATACAGTGGCAAGTCTAACAAAGGAAAAGGAGGTAAGAATCTAAAGGCAGGACACTACCACACAGTGCACAGAGAAGTGCACAGGATAACAACAGAATACCAGGAAGAAGTGAAGTCCAACTTAATAGAAATGAGCACATTTCTAGAAACACACCACTGAGCTAAGCCAACAAGGGCTGATGTACAAACTCTGAACAGTAAACAACAGAGGCAATTGGTCAGGCCGTTAAAAAGCTCCCAGCTAGTAAAAAAGTCCAGTTCAGGGCCCTGACAGCACTGGTGAATTCTACCAAAGATTCAGAGGAGAGCTGACACAAATTCTACTCAAACTAGTACAGAGAATAGGAAACGATGGGACATTTCAGAATTCATTTTATGAAGTGAGAATAACCCCGATAACAAAATCAGGCAAGGAGATTGCTAAAAAATAAAAGCATAGACCAATATCCTTCACGAACATAGATGCAAAAATTCTCAACTAAAGCCTAGCCAATAGAATACAACACAGCAACATAGCAACACAACCAAGCCTGACCAAATGGGATTCATACTGGATATGTGAGGTTAGTTCAATTTCAGCAAAACATTCGACATAACCCATCATATAAATAAAGGAAAAGCATCACATGATCACACCAGTCAACTCAAAGAAGGCATTTGATAAAATCTGACACTGTTCCTGAGGAGCACGTCCAACAAAACAGGAACAGAAGGCAAATTCTTCAGCAAAATTAAGGGTATTTAACAACACCAACACCAACACCAACAACAAATCAATAGCTAACATTACTCTCAATGAAGAGAGATTGGTATTACTTCCCCTTGAGAATGAGAAGCAGACAAGGGTGCTTATTATCACCACTTTTATTCAACATTGTGCTGGGAGTCTTAGCCAGAGCTATCAGGGACAGAAGGGAAATTAAAGGCATCTAAATTGCGAAAGAAGTAAAACTCTCTGTTTGCAGATAATAAGATTCTATACACAGAAAATCCCCAAGACTTTGTGAGAAAATTATTGGAACTAATTAAAAGATTCTGCGAAGCGATAGGGTACAAGAGCAACATTAAAAAATTTGTCAACTTATTTTACACTAATAAAAGAGAGTTCTGAGAAGGAAACCTGGATCATTTACAGCAGCCACCCAAAAGATGGGAAATGAACAAAATTGGGCAAGAACGTCCTTTGCTGTTCGTGGCGATCTAGTTGGGCACTCTTCCACACCACTGTTCATGTCATGGGGTGGAGACCATCGGCACTGCAGCCCGCAGACTAAGCTGTCCCCAGAATCTAGCTAATGGTTCTAAAGAGTCTGGCTAAAGACTGGTGCCATATCTGTCAGGCAATGTTGACAATCTCACCCAAACCAATATTTCCATCGTCTTTAATATGTTTCTGTTTCTTCCTCTCTCTGGGGTGCTTGAGAGCTTTGATGATCAGGGCAGATACAAAGTACTGTGGGTATTCTTAAATATGGGGAAAGCATTAGTCAGTTTCACTGTCATCCTTAGATCCTTCCAGTCTTGACAATGTCATCTCCCATACATATATTTTTTTT
>NW_022111373.1:31085087-31095032 GCF_000313985.2 Echinops telfairi | reverse complement strand
CCCCCACACCTCCGGGAGTGACTACTTGACACATTTAAACATTTTTTCCTGAAGCCACTAAGTCTCATCAGCCATTAAGCCAGGAAAACCTGGCTTTAATGTTAAACATATTTTATAGTCATAGCTGTGCCAAAAAGCCAAGTTTCATGTACAAATCCTTCCTTGGTTGTCCTCCAAAAAACGACTTGTACTGAGGGACAAATCTCTCTCACCAGCAACCAAGGTTATCTGAGGCCTTTTTTCAAGCTGAGGGTGGAATAGTTCAGCATGGCTCCATTCCAAAGAAGAATTTCTCCCTGAAAACCAGAAGAGGTCTTCAAAGACTACTGGAAAGGGTCATCTGCCTAGAGATTTTGTTTGTTTTACAAATGACTGCTCCGGACAAGTTTTACTGTTGGAGTAACAGAGTTGGGAAACAGCCTGCTGGCGAGGGCACCAAACATGCCCTGACACGAGTGCTGCGCTGGGCCCATGGTGCACACATCTGTGCTCTGCTCTATTGCAACATCCAGAGTGATTTGGTCTACACGTGTTGTTTCTACTATACAGATCTGCAAAATGTCATTTAACCACAAACACACTGCTATTAAGCCAGGTGTTTGTGATCACACAGCTGCTCCCTAAGTTCCCCCTCAGCACTACAGACCTCAAAGGATTGCAGTAAACCCAGGAACGCCAACCATGGGCACGTGTTAGCAGCTAGGCAGAGGAGTGTAAAGGCAAAGCCACCTGCTGAAACACTTGGCAGCCACAACTCCTAGCTGTTTGCCCTTGAATAAGTTATTCACCCTCTCTGAACTTTGTTATCCTGATTTTATTTTATTGTTATCCTGATTTTGGAGACTAAACTAACAGGGCCTTCTTCAAAGGTCAAGTATTAAATGTGAGGACACATATAATTACTAGACCCAGAGTGAGTCAGCAAAGCGTGCTAGGTATCTATCCAGCCTGCTTCTGATTGGCCCTGTTACCTACTGCCACTGAGTTGATTCCAATTTTAATTGACCCTATAGGGCAGAGTAGAATTGCTCCTTACTGCTTTCAAAGCTGTGAATTAAAAAAAACCTTTACTGACATATAATTCACAGATCATAAATTTCAATAATTAGTCTATGAATCTTCATGAGGACCATCTCATCTTTCTCTTAAAGAACAGTTTTTGAATTTGAACTGCCAACATTGTGGTTAGCAGCCCGATGCGTACGCCGCCATGCTATCAGGACTATGCTATCGGGACTCCTTTAGGTGAGTCACAGGACTTTCTAAGTTGTTGGTTTGCTCCACCAGGTCCTGCCAACACTCTCCAAGAAGCAGCTCACTGAAGGCTCTACTAATTCTGCTGAGTAGTTTGGAAGAAGAAAAACAAACAAACAAAAAAGCTTTCTTTGAGGATGTGAATACCAAAAACCAATCCCAACCCACTGCCATTAAATCGATTCTGACTCATGGGGTTTCTGAAGTAATCTTCATGGGACTAGAAAGCCTCAACTTTTCCCTTTGGTAAGGCTGTTGGGCTTGAACTGCTGACCTTGTGATTGGTTAGTAGTCCGATGCTTACTCGGCAGCACCACCAGGACTTGTTTTGTTATCTTTATGTGGCGATCAGCCAATACACTGCAGCAGACTCTGCATGTAAAATCCAACCCAAGAAGACCTCTGGCTTCCAAGTGCAGGCTTGCAAATATGGCACCCGCAATGAAACGGCTGCTTTGTGATGATTTCCTATGATGGTGTTTATGTATGGAAGCCTTTTCCCCTCTTGAAGCAATTTAATTGGAAAATGGCAAATGAATAAGGAAAGGCAGACGTCCAGTTCCGATTAAGAACACTGACTGTACTCTGTGCTGCAGCCTTAATGAACTCTCCCTGCTGTAGCTGTCCCCAAGTGACTGCCTTCCCAGGGGACCTGGTGTGTGGGGGGTGGGGGTGGGGGGTGGGTGGGAGGCTCTTCCCTGAACACTCTCATCCTCCCCGCCCCTTGGCGACACCCCTCAGAGGCTTCTGTTTACCTGCCTTTCTCAGAAGCTCTGTGCTTTCTGTGGTGGTCCTCACTCCACTGTCACGTCTTGCCTACTTATCATCCTCCAAAGAACAGTGGGCTCCTAGGTAGGAGTCATTGCTACTCCAATATCTGAGCCTCTGTTGAACAAGATTATGAAAATCCTGGCCTGCGCAGCACCTAGGCTGCTATTGTTAAGTGAACCCTGATGCTGGTCTGAACTTAGAATGTAGGACTGTGGACCAAGGCTGGACTGATTGCAGTCAGTTGTGTGCTAGAATGTAAGCCCAGGGTCAGGGTCCAGGTGAGTTTAAGGGAGGCAGGTTCACACTGAAACCTGCAGCGGCACCTTCATTCTTCCATGCAACTCTGTCTGGCTAATTCTGGAATCAGAAGGCAGCTCAACAAATTTGGTTTTACTTGGCCTTGGCAGCGATCACACTGCTATTTTGGATGCTCTTTCTCATTCATTCTCTGCTTTACTAGCCTTTCCCATTTCCTTCCTACATCTTTGGCTGATCGATTGGTAGGTCAGCTGATTGATCAGTTGTCTATTCCCACAAGTATTTTTGAATGCATACTACATACATGCCAGACACTGTGGTAAGCTCTGATGATATATTAGTAGATAAAACAAACATGTATCTGCCCAATGGTGTTTAGTGGGAGAGCCAGTCATAAAAATACATATATTTAAATAAATGTAAAATGTCCACGTGACAGAGCCAGCACAGGGACCCGCACGGCCTGGTGCTGACAAGACGGCTTTCGGAGGCAATGCTTCACACTGAGGGTGAAGTGACGAGAGGCATTCCTGCCGGAGGACCTGCTGAGGCTCCTTACTGGCTGGCGTCCACCAACGCGAAGTCCAGGCTCGCGCCACTGCCCACCTGCAGAGCGCACTCACGGCTTCAGTGACCAGACACAGATATCCGGGGGTCTCCCAGCTGCTTTTCGGCAGCCCAGACAGCCCTCTCCTCTTGCCGCCTTCTCTGCACACCTACAACTTGCCAAGCATCTCCAGGGCCATCTCTTCACGAACCTCAAACTCATGCCCACACGTGACCGAACCTACATACAGTATCTCGACTGACAGAGACAGGCAACTGGCAAAGCAAACAACTTGGTCCTTTTGCCAAGCTCTCATTTTGGTGGCTGACCCCACTGGTCCATCTATTATGTAAACTCCCGCTTCCTGCCTCACCTTCTGTTTCAAACTTATCAGCAACTTTGGCCTATTTTATGCCTTCTCTACACCTATTAATTTTTCTGTTTACTTTTACACCTCAGCTGCCATCACCTTAATCTTAGCAACAACGTTCCTCACCTAGACTTTTGCTGGAATGCTAACGGCAAGGTTTGTGGTTCAAAGCTCTGAGCTGCTCTGAGGGGAAAAGGTGAGGTTATCTGCTCCAATAAAGACTGATGGCTTCAGGGACCCGATGTTGGGTCGCTATGAGTCAGAAGTGACTCACTGGCAGTGGGTTGGGCTTGGTTTGGTGTAGACTTTTGCAATGATTTTCTAGCTCACTTTTCTCGCTCATGCTTGATGCAGTGGTCATTTCTGAATACAACAAAAAGGGGTTGATCTGAAATGAAAATGTGACCTTCTCACCCCCTTCTCCAGCTATTTAAAATCTTTCAGTTGTTTTTTGTCAGTCTTTGGATAAAGGCCAAAGTTGCTATCATGTGTACAAGAGCCTGTCTAATTCTTCAGCCACCATCTCCTATCTCTGTGTCCTCTAGTCACAGCGGACTTCTTGCTCCTCCTTGAATTTACTGTGCACATAAACCCTCACCTCCCACCTCTGGCTGAACGCCTTCTCTTCTGGATCTCAGCTCAAGTGTCAAGGCTTGACGTCTTCCTGGGACCATTCTGAACCAAGTTCCTTTAACACGTTGTCTTGCTACTAAGCTCTTAATGCCGAGAAAGAGAAAAGCAGATGGATATAGACAAGGTGTAAAATTGGCGAGATATGCTGAAGGACTGGAGACAAGAGAGGGAAGGCGGCAGTTTGTGCATGTGTGTGTGAGTATGTGTGCATGCACACACAAAGTGGGGGTTCCCACAAATATAATATTTGATTAAAGTTTCTTTTCCCAACTGAACTGTAAGGTCCATAAAAATGGAACGATACATAATCTTCTAGTGCTCCGCTACATGTAAATATGTCCTGAGCTACGCTGCTTCTCCTCTTTCTGACTGCAGGCCTTTAAAACCAGAGCGTTCTAGCTTAAGAGGACTTCATGGCTTGTGTCCACAAGGCGAATCTCTCTCTAAAGATCCAGGTAGGTATTTCCAACTGGATTGGTGGTTTTGCAACATCTATCACTCATAGTTGGAACATTTTATTTGGCTCGCTAGTACATATGTACACAGAGTTGTTGCATGCAACAACACTGTCACCCTACTTTTCCTGTCCAGTCTAATTCTCATTGTTCATATGGAGTCAAGACTCACTTCTGGGCTGTGACTTGTTATGTAAACACACTATACCAGATATTCCACACGGACATTTCTCCTCAATCTCAAGCAAGACTATTTCTCAACTCATTTCTTAATCCAGCCTCTTTGCTAAAAGGACTATGATCAATCCTTAGTCACTTTCGATGTGTTGGAATCATTTTGAACTTCTCTTTCTTACCCAAGAGTTGCTAAACCATTCCTTCTTTCACTGCAATGGGCTGCCTACCTCCCATCTTAGGTATTCTCTCCATTTCCGCTCAGATTTTTCTGTCAGTTGGAATATTGCGGTTCCTTCTTAACTCGTTCCTTGATTCTGGAATTTTCCAGTAGAGGTAATAAATGTTTAAAATCACAGAGTTGGATAGAAGTATAATTCAGCTCTCCACTTCCACTTGGGTCAACTAATGAGTATCTCAGAGACTGGAGTGAATATGCACTAATCTACTCATCTGACTCTTTGAAATAACATTTTAATACAGGCTGTGTCACATTTCTAAAACTCTTGCTACAATCCAGAGGCCAAACTCTGGCTCAGTGGCAATGGAAGGCAGACTCACCCATGTCGGCAGTGACCATCGTGGACTGGTTTTCGGGGATGGAGACAGACGTCTGGTCTTGGTCCATGCTTCGAGAGTCTTCATTGACCTCGTGTTGGCTCTGGCTGAGTTCTGACCGCAGTTCGGAGTACTCATCTTCTTCCCTGAGGAAAATGGACAGCCAGTCACCATTGAGAGCATTCAAGACACATCTATCAAGAATGTCTCTCTTATGGACAAGGAGATATTCAGAGACAAGACACATGGAAATCTTCCTCCAAGACACGAAGACTAGGATTCCTTACAGGCCCAGTGGATGGCCACATCCACCCATTGGTCAGTGTGTACAACCAAAAGGTTGCTTCTGTGTGTTCATATTGACCTATATACTGAATAGGAGTCATCTATTTATCGACTGGAAATAGTTTTCCCTTGAAAGATTTCTTGAAGAAAACAGATTTATTTAGTAACGGAAATCATGAAATGAAAAAGAACCAATCAAATTCCTAGCACTGAGACTGCAACGAGAAAAAAACACCACAAAATAAGAGGCTGATGCGCAGGTTTAGCACACGCCATTCCTAGCAGGTCCCACTGGGAGGCTTTCGTTTGAAGGAGCATTCAGAGATACCGGCACACCCGGCCTACATCAGTGCAAGCCTGGCTGCATCCTCCCAGACACCGTGTATCAGTCTGAGAATTACCACACTCCCTGCCCCAAGTGGATGGGGGAGAGATGTGGACAAATATGGAAGCAGTGAAAGAGAGAACACCATTCAGAGGATTATTTCCTTCAATTTGCATTTGCAACAGGAGGCTAACACTGAAATGCAGCTACATTCCATTTCACACAGGGACTGGACCCATTCACACCCTCCCTAGAGCTGCTTTTAGTATGTAGAACTGTTGCCTGTTTCTCAAAGCACACACATTCCCTGCCTGCAGCACCACTACCCACACTGGGCAGAGAAGGCAAAAATTAACCCTCTTTGAAATACTTATTTTACAAGTGGGCCAGAGGAGAAAGCAGCGGGGGATTTAATTGTGGGGTTGGGGAGCTCCCTGGGATCTGCTCGGGCCCCAGGGGGAGGATGTCAGTGAAAAAACATCTAGGAAGAAAAGAAAACCTTACATCTTGGCACTCTCTGTAAATTGTCACCAACCACAGGGACAGAGAGTCTACAGCCTGGGTTTGGGGTAGACCAAGATGGTGAATGGTGCGATCGCTGGGTTTAGGGAAGAGGGGGTGCCACTTTAAACTGGGGAGAAGAATCTCTAAATGGGAGGAATGTGGAGAATATTCGGGAGTTCTTGGTTCTCTTAAGAAATCACCGGCCTCCTGCCGGAGTGATTCAGCTCAGTCCTTGCTTTCCACAGTGTTTTAATAAAAACTGTTCAGAACTCTAGGAAGACTTTAACACAGATAGAAAGCTGCCAGCTACACAAAATATAAATTGGAATGGGAGTGGTAAAAGAAAAATATATAGGTTAATGTTCTATGAATAAGTTAATTATTAGACATCTGTAAAAGCCAACAGTAATTAGCCTTAGGAACAAGAACAATTAAAAAGTACTCTTACGAGTCACCTTTTTGGTCCAGAGGGTAATTGTTCGTGCTGGGATACATCAGCTCTCTTTTCAATCAGCACTTCAAACTGATTTTACTTAACAGGAGACTGTGTGTACGATGCATAAATTACCTTTGTTGCATGGCCAATGTAATCAGCTTCGGCCTAGCAGAACATGTTTTACAGCCAGGAAGGCGAAGGGTAAACACCACTGCTTTTTCTCTGGTGTGAGTGCCATTTGTGCAATCTTCAATCACCACCGTACACCCTCCTGGTCTGGCAGGGTCCCGAACACAGAGTGCTTGCCAAGGCTCCTGCTTTGCTCGGAATTCTTTCTAGGGATTACTGGGATGTACGTTATCAATGATGAATAGGGAAGAGGTGGGAGAGGGGCACTGTTGATGATGGGAAACATTCCCTCAGGAGGTTAGAACAGTTTGAATGAGAATTGGGGCTCGTTCGAAATGTTATCTTACAGAAGGCTCTCTCTCACTAGCATGAAACTCAAACGAAGGTTCTCCATTCAAAAGGTGTAAGGACCAAAATAAGGAGAGCAAGGCAAAGGCCAGCTGGATTTGTCTTTCGGGAAACAAATGTGTTCACAATGCATTCGGAACTAGGAAAGATGCTGTGGGTGTACATGGAGGGCAGCATCTGGGGGGGCTGGTAGAGAGTGACCAGGGAAGACTTCCTGGATGAAGCATATCAAGGTCAGTCACAAAGCAAGTAGCTTTTAGATGGGTCTGCATGGCAGATAGGAGCCCAGGTGACGGAGTGGTTACCTGTTGGGCTGTGATCTGAAAGGTTAGCAGTTTGAAATCATCAGCAGCTCCTTGGGAGAAAGATGGGGCTTTTCTACTCTTGAAAAGAATCGCTATCTCCGAAACCCACAGAGGCAGTTAGTTGTACCCTGCCCTAGAGTTGCTGGGTGTCAGCACTGACTGGTGGCAGTGGGTTTGCTCATTTTGGCTTGCAGGGTGGAAGGGCACATGCAAAGGCTCAAACTTGTGAATGTATGAAACGACATAAGTGTAGGTGGTTCCGTATAGCTGAAACACAGGTGGGGCATGGGACGGGAAAATGAGGCTGGAGAAGCACTCAGGGACCTCAAGAACAGAGGACACGTTTCTGCTAAGATGCTTGAATCCTGAAGCCATGGGTAGGCCACCTACAAGCTCGACAGAGAAATGGGTTCAGACTGTCATTTAATCTCGTGGCTGTGGGGAAAAAGATTCAGGGAAGAGCAAGAACACTGGCTACAAAACTCCAGACAAGAAGTGATCAAAAGGCGTTACTCCAGTGACTTACCCAAGATTATGTAGTTGCAGAAGTGAAAATGGGTCGTGAGAAGGAGGTAGGTTCAGGAGCTAGTCAGGAGGCAGAATCCCCAGGCCCTGAATGTAAGATAAAGCTGAACAGGTGCCCAGGATGACTCCAAAGTTTCAAGTTGGATGGGGAGCCTTGGCGGAAGGCACACTGTAAAGAGTAGATGGTAGGTGGGAGGACATACTCTGGACAGGGAACCAGCTTGTGAGAAACCTCAGGCTGAAGGAGAGGCAACACAAGCAACACACGCAAGTGAAGCAAACAGTCATCAGAGGTGGGGAGCCACCTTTGCAAAAGACCGGGGAACAGTTTTGTGCCACCAGGAACGAGGTAGGCAAAAGTTAAACTACCGGAAGTCTAGACGTTAGAAAGTTCACTTAAATGTGTTGGTCGGCTCACTGACTTTGACCAAACACCATAGGGCTGTGTTTTCATCTTTACCTTGCTCCCCACCCACACCGTTCCTCCGACTGAGGTTCCAACAAAGCTAGTTCTCTCACAGACTGTCCCCTTGGCATCGCAGAATCCGAACCTGACAGACACACTGGAGTCCTCTATTATCCATGAAGTACAATGGGACACAGGGGAAAACCCTCTACAGGCAGTTTCAACAAAGACAAATCTGTGTTTGGTGGCTGCTTGGAAGGGGGTTCACCCACCTGACCAGGTATTAGCCTCCTGCATATAGCTACCTCTTGTCAAGTGATAACTTCTTTTGGGGTGGGGATGCTCTTAAAAGAGCACCACCTGCTAATGCTGGTGACGAAAAGGAAGACAGAGTGGAAAGGGCCCACAAATGACCATTTAAACCAGAAGGTAACGCTTTGATGACTGGATAATTACGTGCTCTAGTGGTAGTTTCTTAATCAGGGAATTACAAGGTCCTGGGATAGCTCGTGTTATAACATAAAGGATCATCTCACAGTGTTCTGCATGGTCATTTATTGCATTTATTTAGAAGCATTTGTGAAGCGCTGCCTTGCTGCTCTCTTTAGTGAAACAATAATCATGCCTGTGACTAGCTGGGGAAAAGAGCTCATAGACAGACTTCCCTTTACAGATATGACAAGCGAGGCTTTCAGAGGCAAAGTTAGCCAACATCATGAGAGGAGCTGGTGCTGCTGTCGCCAGGGGCACTGAGTGGGTTCTGGCTCCGTGAGCACTGCACAGGCCTGCGCCACACGCAGTGACTTTCCTGATTGAGCCCATTGGGGTGGCCAAGGTGTCGATGGCAGTGTTTCCCAAAGTAGGCAATGCCTCACCCCGGGATGGGGGGCACTGGAAAGATTGTTGGGGGTAGACTGCAAAAAGCAGTTATCTATACTTAATCCTGGGTTATGGGCTATCGCACAAAAGCTTTTAAATTGCCAGTGGGCCAGTGAGTAAAAAAATTCCTCTTTTTTGCTGATCCTCTTTTACAAAGGATGGTGTCCTTTTCCAGGGACATGAAGTATATGAAGTGAACTCTCATTCTTTTGTAAGACCACAGTATGGTCAACAGTCTCTGCCAACATCATCATTTAAATAACGCCAATTCTTATTCAGTCTCCCTTACTCACCACCTAACTTTTACATGCACATGAGGGGATTGAAAATCCTCTGGTTTGCGGCAGGTGCTCCCTAATCCTCAAAGCAACACCTTTGCCTTTAGGCAATGTAAAGACTTCCAGCAGCTCTACTCTGCCCCCAGGGTAGCTGTGAGTCACAACCCATGTGATGGCAGGAGATTGGAGTTTGTTTTGGTAGCACAGTGGATTACCTCTCAGTCAGAGAAATGAGGAGGCCTTCTGCTCCTATACAGCTTGACGGCATCAGAAACCCATGGGGGCAGTTCTGCCCTGGCCTAGAGGGCTGCTATGAGTTAGGTTGGACTTATTGAAAGTGACATTTGTTATTTGTAGCATGAATTGGATGAATTGGAATAATCTGTGCAGATTCTGGGTGGATATCTGTACACCTTGGCAATCATCAGTTAACTGTGGGAAGCAAACCTAACCTACCTGGTCTGTTGATTTTGTTGAACTACATTCTACAATTCTTACACTTAAA
>NW_022111373.1:31081915-31084000 GCF_000313985.2 Echinops telfairi | reverse complement strand
CAAGAGAGGCAGGTTGTTTTTTGCTCAAAACTGGTACACTGAAACAGATGCAGGAGCAGGTATATTGTCATGGTGGCAAAACCAGTCCTCCATCTGCCACAAAACAGCCTTTTTTGGTCGCACACTGTTATGCAATCTTTTCAGAACCTCTAAATAGAAAGCTTGATTAACAGTCTCTGACCTGGTGGGATGAAGTCCAAATGCACTATTCCCCTCACACACAAAAAAAATGAGCATCAGGTTTTTTAGGGGTACCCCTTCGTATTTGAATTCTGGTGCTGTTGGGGAAAAAAAGAAAGTACCATGGATTGACAAAAGAACAAACAAATCTGTCATGGAAGTAGGATGGCAAGAATGCTCCTTAGAGGGAAGGATTGTGAGACTTCATCTCACGTGCTTGGGCATGTTCTCAGGAGAGACCAGTCCCTGGAGAAGGACAGCAAGCTTGGGAAAGTTGAAGGACAGTGAAAAAAAAGAGGAAGATCCTTGATGAGATGGATTGACACAACGGCAGCAACAAGGCGCTCAAACATAAGAATAATTGTGAGCGTGGCTCAGGAGCAGGCACTGGTGCGTTGTTGCACGCAGGCTAACGATAGGCTGAAACTGCGAGGCCGAGGGCACCGAGCAACAACAACACAAGAAGACTGGGAGGGTATGAAAGCACACATGTCTACTCCTCAGTCATCGACTCTTCGCATTTATGACCAAAGCACAAAGTCTATTTTGTACCCTGCTGATGTATGTATACCAGTAATGAATGCCAGGTGTGAGGCGAGGGTAACATCGGCTGTAATGGTTAAGATTATGTGTCATTTGCCTGAACCATGATTCTCAGTGGCTTGGTAGTTATGATCTGATGTGGCTATCCTACATTTTTGTATAACACTAATTTTTGTGTTACTATCTTGGTCTTTGGAACTTAACCATATTGATAAGTGAGGTTATGATTAGATTCTGATATGAGGAAATGAGCATTATGCAAAAATGCAGGATATCATTTCATAAAATGGAAGATAATTATATCATTACATAACCGCCAAGTCACATTATTATAAAACTGCCAAAAGTTCATTAAATAACTGCCAGATTACACCATTACACAACTGCCTAATCATTGTCCAGCCAAGTGGACCCATCACTTTACCCCCACAGCCAGGGTTACTCTCAGCTTGCACCTTGGCATTCATTGCTGCCAGGAGTGTTGTTAATGCACAAAATAGTCAGATTTTAAAAGAGGAGCTGATACAAGGGCTCAAATAGAAAGTAAACGTTTAGAAAATCATGATGGCAACATATGTACAAATATGTTTGATACAATTAATGTATGGAATGTTATAAGAGCCATAAGAGCCCCCAATAAAATTTGTTTTGAAAGTCTTTTTTTTTTTACTGTTGTAACTGTAAAATGATGGTGAGTGAACTAGCCAATAAGTGAGGAGTAGGTGTACAATTAAGGACTCTTGGTGGCACTGGGGCTAGGCAATGGGTTGCTAACTGCAAGATCTGTGGTTCAAACCCATCAGTCATTCTAGGGCACAAAGCTGTGGCGGCGAGTTCCCTTGAGAATACACCTTGGGAAGTCTTATATTTTGGGTTGCTGTGATTCAGAATTGACTCAATGGCGGTGAGTTTTGTTTTATTTGGTTTAGGTATATAATTAGGGAAACACTCACTCACTCACTCAGCGAGCCTAAAAAGTTTATGGAAAAATAGACCTGAAAGATAATGGTATTTTCCCACAGACATTTTAAAGTCCCCTCATTTAAGTAAATATATATATATACAAGTATATATGTAGGTATTCTGACACATCCACACATGCATACATACATACATATACACAGCGCACACGGAGTCCTACAGTGGGGCGCACAGTTAACCCATTCAACTGCGGACTGATAAACGAAGGCGCAAGTCTACTCAGGGTTCCCTTGAAAGTAACACCTGGTGCTCTATGACCTACTTCCAGAAAGGCAACTACTGAGCACTGCATGGAAAACAGTTCTGCGCTGACACAGAGGTGCTGTGAGTCAGAGGCGGCTCCACAGCAACTGATCTGATAGGTACTTATTACTTCTTAGG
>NW_022111373.1:31078812-31080165 GCF_000313985.2 Echinops telfairi | reverse complement strand
TGGCATAATGGTTAAGCCCTTGGCTGCAAACGGAAAGGTTGGTGGTTTGAATCTGCCAGCAGCTTCACAGAGAAACGCCTGGCAATCTGTTCCTGTGAAGATTCCTGTTGACCCGGTTCTAAAGGTTTTACAGGGCCGTGGGGCAGAAGCCACTTGATGACGTTGGTCGTGACAAAAGCAACATAAATAAGCAAAAAATAAATAAACCCATGCAGATGATAGCCATCATTCCTGTGAATCCGAAATCCTACTTGCAGGAAAAGCAGCACCTGATGCTGGTTGGGAATAGTTATCAAATACCCAGGGCAGAGACAAATGTTACCCCCAGATAGTGGTATAATTAGGCTCACTGGGATGGACCTAGGCCAAAATGCCACTTTGTCACCTGCCTTTCCTCAGTTCCCCATTCTGCTTGGTAGACATCAGTGGCATTTGGGGTCTCTAGGGACTGATTAAACTCAGAGCAAGAGTCCAAGAGTGACCCTGGAACATGGTTATTTCTTCCCCACTAGACAGTCACCCTTTCAAGTGGCTGTAGTCTTCCAGGGTGGCTAGCTAGAGGTTTACTCTACCCATTTGTGGCAGGGTTGTATGCATCTTCCCGTTCATTTGAAAGGATCTGGATCTGTGAACTTGGTCAGAGAGGGGAACTGGTAAGAGGCCATGATTCTCAATGATGGTAGACAGTCAAGTTCACTAAGCCAGTTATTGGTTTGTTTAATTTTAATTAAAAACATCAAGTAAGCCTTTAGTAGATTGCCTGTTTATAACAGAAACTCATAACCAGATAACCACTAAGTACCCTGTAAGCCAAATCATTTTGATTACTACTCAGGTATTTTATCCAATTCAATAACCAAGTCTAAGTTGATTTCAACAGTCAAGTGGTATTAAGAACTACATTTTCTTTTATTTTTCACAATAGCATTTTTTATTAAGAGAAAAAGCATAAACAATTCAAATATTCATCAATAAGAAAGTGCATTTAAAATTTTCAGTACAGTGGAACACTATTTAGCAATTAAAATGAGTGAACATGAGATGGGAGTGAGGGAGGCTTCTGAGTCCTGGTTTTAAAAAATATATAGCATATTTTATGTATTTATACATATAGAATAGTATTTATATATTTATTCAATATGTGTGTGTATTAACCTAAGTGATAGCTACACAGGTATAGAACTGTCCCTGTAGGTTTCTGAGACTGTAACTCTTTTTTTTGTTTGTTTCAAAAATCATTTTATTGGGGGCCCCTACAATTCTTTTTTTTAACATTTTATTAGGGGCTCATACAACTGTTATCCCAATCCATACACACATCAATTGTGTAAAGCGCATTTGTACATCGTTTCT
>NW_022111373.1:31076375-31077317 GCF_000313985.2 Echinops telfairi | reverse complement strand
TGGGTGTGTCACGGCTATGAAGACTATTCCCTTATTAATGATTGTCCCACCTTCTGTACTAAATTACTAGTTCAGGCCCAGATTGAAATTAGAAGAGATTCTGTAAAATAACAGTATTGCACTTGATAGAGTGATAATTAATACTCTACCCCCTGGACCTGCGGGCATTTTTAATTCATCCAAGACTGGCTGGTGCCTATTGTATTGGGCCTACCCAGTGCCTCAGGCCCTGAGGCCAAACTAATTTCCTGGAGTCCTGGTGGCTAGTGTCGCTCAATGACAAAGGACAAGAAGAGCCTTGTCTTGCTGGCACACACATCTGAACATCCTCCAGCCTTTCAGGGAGGCCCCTGGAGGAGGGGTTAGCTCACTGACATAATGAAACCTGGCAGAATCGAGTCTGACATCCGCACAGATGTCATCTCCTTTGTAGTTAAGAGGCTCACTGCATTGTAACATGCAGTTTAGCCATTACATTCAATGTGGACATCCGGAAATTGAGTTTTCCACGTGAGGTGTGATGCTTTTTGTTCTTCTCACAATTCACTGCACCAATTTGCCTTTACCTTCTCAAGTGTTTAAAAGAGCAACATGTTTTAATAGAAGACAAAATTGCCTACTATATATACTCGTGTATAAGCCGAGTTTTTCCAGCACATTTTTCATGCAGTTTTGTGGTAAAACTAAGTGCCTCGGCTGATATTCGGGTCAGCTTATACTTAAGTATGTACGGTATGTCCTGAGTCAGATTCCTTTAGGTCTGCAAGAATCATGTCTTTAGGTTAAAATTTCTATACCACGCATGCACCTTTATCCTACAGTCTCTCTGAAGGCCAGGTAACAATCTTAAAGCCTTGAGGTTCCAAATTAGAACATGAAGTTTATTGTGTGGCTCCAGCTCAGTGCACATTTTCCAAAGTTTTGCTCCATCTCCCCTACCAC
>NW_022111373.1:31073095-31074691 GCF_000313985.2 Echinops telfairi | reverse complement strand
AGTGACATTAAGTATAACCATCACCACTATCCACTTCCCAAAATTTCCATCATCTTACAGCAGCTTGGTGCCCCTAAAAAGCAATGGCTCTCTCTGCCTCCCTCCCTTCCACCCTGGGTAATCATGAATCATCTTTGGTCTCTAGTTTACATAGTTCATATTAGTGGAGCCATACTACCTATGTCCTTTCATAACCGACTTATTTCACGCACAGTAATGTGTGGAAGTCTTAATTTCTCAAAAACTTCTATTGCTTTATACACAGGGTTTAAATCAATTAATTGGACATCACATTTTCTAACTCTTAGGAAGGATTATAATCTAGTCTCTAACGTAGATTGTCCTTTTTAACTGCCCCAATTTCTTTCCATGGGAAAGAACATTTTAAACAGGATTTATAATTTATTTTGTTAATGAAGATATAAGAGCAAAACATACACTGACTCAATTGTTCCCACTTACACAATTCAGTGACACTAATGAATGACATTTTTCAATCTCCACACTCATTCTCGGATCTCTTTTTCTGGGTTGCTTCTGCCCAATTAGTATCAATTCCCAGCCGCCTGATCTTCCGAGCTAATCCTTTGAGTTGCATTGTCAAGCTGGTCCCACGCAGACCTTACGGAAAAGAGCATCATGCTGCTGGGAAGGCATGTTTTACTGGTTAAGCTGAATTGCAGTTTCAGTTTAAGAAGACTTCAGGGCTATGTGGTTTGAGTTTAAAGATGATCTAAGGGCAACAGTTTTAGGGGTTCACCCAACCTTTATGGCTCCAGGATGTCTGCAGTATTATAGTTTCTGTTCTGCATGTTTCCTCTTTTCATCAGGGTTCTCCTATGAAATCTCTGATCCAAACGTTCAATAGCAGTAGCTGGGCACCCTAATGCCTTCACCGTTGGTCTATGAAGCAGGACTTCATTTCTCTTTGTAACCGAGGAGCGTCCATTGTGTGCATGTGCCACATTTTGCTCAATAGTTCATCTGCTGATGGGACAGTGCGACTGCTCCCACCTTTTGGCTCCTATGAATCACGCTGCCGAGAATGGGGTGTGCAAGTATCTGCTTGTGCTCCTGCTTTCAGTGCTTTTGGGAATATAACAAGGAGTGGCACTGCTGGATCCTACGGTAAAATTCCATGTTTCACTTTTTGAGGAAAGATCAAATTATTTTCTCAGCGCCTGCCAGTCACTTTTATAGATGGAAAATTAAGTCAAGGAAGAGATTTCTAGGACTCTTGCCTTCTGCTAAGAGTAGTACCAAAGCCTCCTTGTAATACTCAGTTTTTTCACTAGTAAAATGATGGATGACACACTTTGTGTCCTATCTTAGGAATCAGGTAAGAGGATAAACCGATGTTGGTAAAGCAACTTGAGATAAGCTCAAAATACAATGAGATTATCTATAAGTCTACGTAATACTTAGTTATTAGCTGCATCCACAAATCTCTCACAATCATTAGAGGAGGCACGTAGTAGTTTACACATCTAGACCTACTGGGGAAAAGGGAGGGGCTGGGAGGTATGCTGGTCTTCAAGACAGAAGGGCACTCCATTTAGAACTGGCTGAGAAAGGACTTCACTCAACTCCAAAAGG
>NW_022111373.1:31065787-31068803 GCF_000313985.2 Echinops telfairi | reverse complement strand
ATATATGAAATCGTAAGTGTCCTGGTTTTGTTTCTCTAGAGAACCCTGTCTAACATACCCTCCTGGTTTTGCTACTCTCAATATGGATCTTGAGGGGTTTATAGGTCCTGGATTCCTTGTGCTTCCAGCTTTTATCTGTACTTGTGTACATCCTCTGGTCTAGCCAGATTTGTAAAGTAGAATTTGGGTCATGATTGTAGGTGGTGGTGGGGGGAAGCATTAAAGAACTAGATAGAACCATATTTTTTATCCAGCTTTTTATCAGCCACATCTTTCACCTGCGGAATGGCTGGTTAGCAGCTGGTGTTTAACCTCTGTGCCACCAATGCTTCTAACGTGCCTCCAGATGGCCTCCAGCCTCCAGCTTTCCAGCTGAGAGCGAGATCACCTGGCATGATTAGTGTGGGTGACTCCCAAGTGCTTGGGAAGGACACAGCACATGCCATCACTGTCCTGGTGGCTGCTTGGCAGAAACAACAGAGGCTGCGGAGCTTTCCTTACTCAGTGTTTGATGGACTAGGAGGCAACGGATGCTGTAAAAACAGCTTTGTAACCAGACTTTACATTTGGACCGAACCCCTTTCACTGCTTCCTCTTCTCCACCCTCCAGAGCTCCGGAAACCCTGCCACTCATTGTGTAGCTGGTCTCATTTACATAATAATGGAGCGCTTCTCTGTAGTCCGGGCTTATGTCTCTGACTCCTCCATTCCATTCAGCCCCGATTAATTTCCTGTCTAGCAGAAGAATGTTAATTTCATTTTCAACAAGGTTTTCCTACGGCCAAGAACCATATGGATTTTGTCTGTTGTGCACGTTTGCATTTTCTGCAGGTGGCAGGCAGGAAAGGATAAGATTTTTCACCCACCATTTCTAAGGCCCGCCCCTAACTTCTGATGGTGTAGCACAGAAGCTCTTGGGCAGGGACACAAAAAAGCCTTCAAAGATAAGCAACACAGTACACTAAGAGAAGGACTCAGCAAAGCAGCCGGGTACCTACTGTTAGGTATCTCATGGCAAACACACACCTATGAGCACGACCCTCCACAATAACTTGTAAGTAAGATTTTTAACCATTTTTTGTAGGTGTAAATTAGGTGGGTGGGGTTACCCTTCAGATCATCAACTTTGCATTCAACAGTCCAAACCACTAATCAACCCCTCTAGGAGTCTCCCCACTGCTATGCTTGATAAGCATTAAAGCCATAACAGGCTACGGGTCTCGGAGATCCAGAAGCAAGCAGGAGGTATGGGTCTAGTTACTCTCTGACATGAAGTATTGCTCTATGTGCCAACCTGAGACACTGTGCAGTCTCTAATCGCGGTCAAGAGCTTGGCTGCTAACCATAGTTTGTGGTGAGAATCCACCCAGTAAGCCCCGTGGGAGAAAAAACTGGAAATCTGCTCGGAGCAAAAGTTAAACCCCAAAACCCTATGGAGCAGTTCTGCTCGGCCTCATGGGGCTGCTAGGAGTCAAAAATCAATTGGATGGCACCAAAGGAGCCCTGGGCTGCTCACTGTAGTTAAAATCCATCAGCCAATCTGTGGGAGAGCGAGGAGGCCTTCTACCCTCTTAAAGAGTTAGGGTCTGGGAAACTCACAGGGGCAATTCTACCCTGTCCCACAGAGTTCCTAAGCATCAGCACGGACTTGATGGAAGTGAGTTAAAGAGTGAGTGAGCACCACCACTAACTGCAAAGTTGGTGGTTTGAATCCAACTAGTGCTGTTGAGAGGAGCTCTGGTGGCATAGTGGTTACATGTTAGGCTTCTAGCCTCAAGTCAGCAGTTCAAATTCACCAGTCACTCTGCAGGAGAAAGTTGAGGCTTTCTACTCCACCAAACAGTCCCGCAAACTCACAGAGGCAGTATGACCGTGCTCTACAGGGTCACCATGAGTTGGAATTGTCTTCTGGTAATGAGTTTGAGTTGAGTTGTTTGGGTGCTGTAGAGAGAGGTTGGGCAATCTACTACTGAACGATTTTAATTTCTGGAAACTCTTTGGAGTAAAGTTCTACCCTGACACGCATGGGTCATGATGAGTCAGAAAGGACTCAACAGCAACACGTTCTGTGAAGAACACAGAGAATAAAAGGGTTGGGGAGCAAGAACGAAGGGCACGGAAGCCCAACTCATAGCAACCCCGTGTGCAGTGGGATGAAATGCCGTCTGGTCCTGAGGTTGGCTACAGAATGGACTGTTGTCTTCCACAGAGTTTCCATGACTGATTTTCGGAAGTAGACTGGCAGGCTTTTCTCCCTAATCTGTCTCAGTCTGAAAGCTTCAGCATCATAGAGACAAGCCTCCATAGACAAATGGACGGCGGCTACAGGTGAGGCAGACACTCATTGGCCAGGTATACATACGGAGTTGCCCTGATGAAGGAAGGAAGTTCTTCCACGTTCAGAGGCGACAATACCTCTGAATTACACTGTTCTTGTTGGGTGCTGTCCAGTTGGCTCTGATCATACAGATCCCATGTAAAACAGAACAACCAGGCCACAAATAATCTTTTCGCCAATTTACTAAGCATTAAAAGGAACAATGAAAAGTCCACAAAATGACAGTGTCTTAAAGACCATTTCTGTCAATAAAATATTTCTTGAGAACATATCAAAAGTAGAATATTGTTCCTTTTAGTCCCCACAAAGTATCTATGAGCTTTTATGATTGGTTCTTAATTTCATTTAAAATGTGTGAAATGTATATAGGAAAAAAAGTGAAAAGCAACAACTATTACTAGAGTCTCAGTTCATATATACATATGTAGGTTTATTACAAATGTTTAAATTAAACATGTCTCTGTAATTGATGGGTCATGGAGGCAGGTTCTATCAGTAATAGAGTTGTGTTAGTCTCGTTAGGATGCTTAAAAGAAAAAGAAAAAAGCCCAAGGAAAAGTGTCTTTTCATTGGGCCTCTACTCAAGTACTCCGTCAACGCAAGAACACTTTGCTCTATTAACCCGGCATTCCATGATGCTCACCTTCCTGACACAATCGCTGGAGACAAAATGGGTGC
>NW_022111373.1:31044160-31064872 GCF_000313985.2 Echinops telfairi | reverse complement strand
GGCTCAGAAGGCAACAGCAACTGTTTGGGGGACTCCAATAGGGTGATCTTGGTAGGTTTTCAGGAAGCACATAGGACAATGAAAAAGGCTTTATTCCAAAGAAGTTTTGAAAAACTGAAACTCCGTTACTGAGTAAAAGGGCAGGGAAGTGGGGTCAAGGCATCTCCCCCCAATATTCTTCGAGGGTAGCAAGGGCTATACGATGAGCATTTCATTGGGAAACCTTGCCCCATCCGACCCAATCCCGTGCCTTCAGACTTGTTGTGCAAACTCAAAGAACATTTCAAAGGAACCCAGGTGAAGTCTCCTGAGATGCTGAAAGGATGACTGCTTTGGGTGGGATAAGGCCGGAGTGCAGATTTCTTCTAGGAATGGTTAGAGATGGAGGCGCTGCCTCCAGAGGAGTACAGAACTAGGTGGAGGATGTGCTGAGAAACAATACCCTCATTTTGATATTCTTGTTTAATAAAGGTTTCTCTGATTTGGTAGTGAAGCTTTTGGACTTAACTTCATACCTGGAGTAGAGAGAGAGGACATGCTCACAAACGGTGGCCGGACCCTGGTCTGTCTCCTCCTCTCAAATCTTCCGTGTTAGGTTTTCAATAGCAAACGACTGGGAATTGTGTGCCTCTCCAACCCCCTGAATGGTCCCCTCCTCTTTTGCAGTCTCTGCAGGCCTACAGGCCCCCACCACCACACCATCTAGGCTGACAAGACACTGCCAAATCCTCTCACCAATAAAAACGGGCAGCTGCATTTTGTGTTTTAAAAATAAGAAAAAGGCACACAATTAATTGACAGCCACAAAAACAACTCTAAGTGTTACCACTGACTGTTTCCTGCTGCCTCAAGGGTAGGCTCCTGTGGGGCTACGCAAACGCCAGTGTATCAGAGGGTCTATCTGTGCCTGGATCAGCATGCTCTCTGGTAGGGTACCATCTCTGTCCCGGCCTCTAACTGGAACGCCTGCCTGGAGGGTGTGTGTATAAATAACAGACAACAGGAATCCAGATGATTCAGTCAGATGGAACAGGGCTTACAGCTAAAAGAAGGGGGGGGTGTTAATCATCATGTGTATTTGGGACTCAGGGGCTCCCATTTGGAAGCAGCAACAAGAATTTATTGGAGAAAAATATTCTCTTGGCTGAAGACAAAGGTATCTGGTTTAAATTCCTAGGGTCTCCAAAGACATCTATCTACTTGTATTTACTGCATAGTGTCTAGATATTTTTTAAATGGTATGAAGTCTCTGTAATGTAACACTTTCCCTTTAAGTAACAGATACTGATTTCCCAGTGAAAAGAGAAAGTTATATGCCATTGAGTTGATCCCCCTCGTTGATCCCCCTGCATTACAGGAGAGGGTTTCCCGGGTTGTCGTCCTCAGGGGAACTGATTGCCAAGTCCTTTGTCCCGAGGAGCAGCTTCTGGGTTCAAACCAGCAGCCTAGAGGTTAGCAAAGCAAATCCACAGCCTCGAGATGCATGAATGGCTTTGAAGACAGTGCCCATGCTGCCCCTTTTTCCTGGACCCCCCCTTTGGGGATTCCCCGGAGGCCCCTTTCCTTCTCCTTAGGCAATTGTTTTTTTTCCCTTTTCGAGGGATGTGGCCGCAGTGATCTCAAAGCTGAGTGAAAAGCCCTGGGCTTTCCCAAGCTGTCGTGCAAGGAATCCGAGCCACTCCCGCTCGCACCACCTCAGAGGAGGAACAAGCCTCCACCTGCAGGAGTCACCACACACGCCCTTGTTCACCAGCTCCCATTAAGCTCCACAAGACCACAAGAGTCCACTCCAGGGACGTGATACTTCAGTTTGGGGACAGTGCAAGATGAGTGGGTGGCACTGGGACAAACAAAACCATTTTGTGCACATAGTCACCTTTGTGCCCTGGCCTCAGCCCACTCAGGCAGGAATGGCCCCATATCATTAATGACCTCTCACCACCCTAGTTCCCACCAGCTGGGAGAGCGTTCTGTCACTTGGGAGTATGTGATTCCGGGTGCTCCCATTTGTTTCCCAACATCACAGGCTGGGCCTAGCTTCCCGCCTCATCTCTGTTTAAAAGCCACCTGTGAAATAGTGCGTTAAAGTCTCTTGGAGGGAGACACCAGGAGGAGGAGGAAAGATGGGCAAAATGGGTATTACTTCTTTGATAAGGAGCCTTGGTGGTACAATGGTTAAGCCCTCCTCAGCTGTTAAGCAAAGTTTCCCACGTCGGCACGGGATGAAAGACCTGCTAGTGGGCTTGGCTTCTGTAGAGACGGTAAGACCCTGTGGGGCAGGAGTACTGCCATGCAGGGTCGCCTGTGAAGGGATCAGCTCAATGACACCCCATTACACTGTCTATAAATGATGAAGGGCTCATCCATGTCTTGTCATCTGTTAACATTATTAGTCCTTTCTCAAATGGTGCCTATTCCTTGACAGTATTGTTTTTACATATATCCCAGGATCCACCAGAACTAGCAGGTGGGGTCCACCTCGCTGAAACATCAGCACCCTGTGGTACCTACAGGAGCGTTCGAAAGCATGCTTCTAATTTCCCTCAAATTCACTAGCTATGTCTATGAGATTCGCTCTGGCAATGAGGTACCAGTGATAGTAGATCGGTGCCCTTTTGGGTTAGAAGCTGTGCAACTTATTACACTTATCACACACCCCTTCTCAGGCCACGGCTGCTGGCAGCCTTCCAGATGGTAGAGGCTTGTTAGCTTGGAAGCCTGGGTGGAGAGGTCAACGTTTCACAGAATCCCTGGCAGCCTCAGTGATCTCTTAGCATGACCCAGAAACAAGTCTCATTTCCTCCTTATTCTAAAGCCTTTTTATGTCGTTGAAAATGTGGAGGTTGTTATCACTAAGGAGTGTAGTGGTTACAAGTTAAGATGATAACTGGAAGGTTAGCGGTTTGAAACCACCAACCACTTTGAGGGAAAAAGACAATGCTTTCTACTCCCATTAAGAGTTACAGTCTCAGCAACTCATAGGGGCAGCAGCTCTACCCTCTCCTATAGGGTCCCTAAGAGGTGGCATTTACTTGATCGATCGGGTTTGTTATCACTACATATCCTGACAGTTACAACTCTTTCATACAGGGGGAAACAGGCCAAGAAAACAGAAGTGATGGCTTTACTGGAACCAGGCAACTAGCAGAAGGAAGTGAGTGATTCCAGTTCACGCCATCAAGGTGGTTGAAACTGCTGTCTTCCTTACCAGCTGGGATGTAATCCTCCTGACTATTTACTTAAGGTTTGCACGTGGCAGACAGTGGGCACTCTTGATTCTGCACTCTGAAATACTTCTTGTGAAAAGGCAATGTGAACACTATACCTCCCAATATCAGCATAGAGCTAGAAACACCCCAACAGCTCTTTCCTCGAGTCCCAAGAGCACTGAACCAGAAAAAGATGGCACAAAGCTCAAAACCCAACTGCCATCGAGTCAGTTCTGATTTACGGCGACTCTACAGGACAAAGTAGAACTGCCCTTTGGATTTCTGAGGATATACATCTTTACAGGAGCAAAGTGCCTCATCCTTCTCCAGAGGAGTGGTTGGTGGGTTCGAACTGCTGACTTGGTTTGTGGCTAGCAGCCCAATGGTTTACCTACTACGCTACCAAAGCTCCTTTTCAAGGGGGGTAGAGAACAGGGGAATTCATAACCCCTACAGTTCCCTCCAGGCCAGTTGTAACTGCAAAAGTCAATTATTATTCAGTGATAACTTACTTAGGGGCTTGAAAGTACAATGACAATTTTCACGAAACTTATGCCCCCGCCTTCCTACCGTACCAAACACCCTGTACAATTTCAGCTGAACAAGAGAAGACATGTTCTCAAGCAACACGGTGCTGATTTTCTCTATTATTGCACGGAATTGCACCCAGGGTTCTCACTCCTCCCGGCGCAAATTCAATTTCTGACTGATCTTATAGAGCAGTGTAGCCAGCAAGCCTGCGGCTGCAGCACCTTTCCAGCCATGGATTCCAGAGGTCACTATCGTGAAGAGCTTAGAATTCTTCTGCTACTGACTTTCAATTTGAGAGAGAGCGAGAGAGAGAGAGAGAGAGAGAGAGAGAGAGAGAGCGAGAGCGAGAGCGAGAGATTGGATAAGATGATTTTTATTTTTCTTGAATTTCATCGGACGATACACATGGAGCTGCCCTTCAAGATCTGAAGTCTTCCATCATGGCGGTGAAACACTAGAAATCTAGAGAAACCCTTGTGTCCAGTCTAATTAATTAGTGAAGTTACCTATGAGGAAACGTGTTTGCTAAAAACAAGGACCAGCGGCAGTACAACCACAAAGAACCCAAAGCTTCCGACTCTTCTCCGCTAACGGCGCAATCCAGGGATAAAAACAGGATTCAGCCTGGAGCCAGGCTGGCTTGGGAACCTGAGCCTCTCTGTTGGAAAGACTGTGCAGTGTGGTGATGCTAAGCAGCCTTACAGTTTTGTTAATGTTCCTCCTTGGGTCTTATCTTGCTCCACAGAGACTGCTGATCTTTAATCATCGCATTCATCTCGGCTGTCAAACCTAAGGGCATTTTCAACCAGAATTTTTGCAAAGTGCAATGTCATCGTTAATTTTTAACCCTCTCAACCATCCTGTGAAAGGGTCAGGTTCCGTGCCCTTTATAAGCATGGTGAGAAGTGACGCCACTTTCTCCAAGTCACACGTCTGGGGTATTTTCATCCTCATTCTAAGCCGTGGGCCAGGTCCTCCTGAGGGGAAATCCAGCCAGCTCAACAGAGGCACCAGCACACATGGAAATGCCGTCAAGCAGGTCACCGGAGATGAAAAGAAGCCAATAGGAAAGGGATTGGGGTGGGGCGCTAAAGAAGCAAATGAGATGCAAACTACATCTTTAAACATCAGAGAGAGAGAGAGAGAGAGAGAGAGAGAGGCGCAAAAGAAAGCATTCTCTCCATTACATTTAATGAAGTTGTATGTGTGTGTCCTTCTCCTCCCCCACCTCCCACCCCACCCACTCCCCCAGCCCCCAAAGCCGAGAGATGGAAAATTCAGGAGATTTATATTCCAAAAACAGACAGACTTACACTCCAGAGAGTGCTTAGAAATAGAAACTATTCTATCTTCCTGCTGCCTGGTTTCAAAGCAGCGCATGAGTCTGTTTAATGTGTACATCTCCTTTGCCCCAAATCAAACCAAAGCCACTGTCACAGTCATTCTGACACACGCAAGCAGGGTTTAGAAGACGCCAGTCTTTACAGAGGCAGATGGCCTCATCTCCCTGCCTTGGCATGGCTGGTGAGTTTGAACCCCTAAACTTATTCTAGCAGCCCAATGCCTAACCCACAGTGCCAATAGAGGACTTAAAATATTTGTTGGTATTAAATAAGTGGCAATTATGCTGGAAGCATAAAATTGGTACTATATAAGGGGGGCCTCAATAAGTTTGTAAAAATGGGAATTGAAAAGAAATTAATATTTCCAAGAACTTTTAAAAGCCCCCTCGTGTATGAGCTTAGCCTGTTTCCCACGAGGCCATTCTCTGAAGGGCTTTTGCTTGTTGGCACAAACGCATACATGCCTCTGTGCCCTTGGCTGACTGGGGTCGGGCAGGGCCCTAAATCCAGTTAACCTGTGCTCCACAGCCCACCCACATTCGGTTCCTCCCCGGCTGGGAGGGCAGCCTGGGCAGCATACGAGGCAATACCGGTACAGTCGTGGATTTCCACTGTCTTTATTTCCTACTGCTGCTATGACAGTAATACCATAAGAAGGTGGCTTTAACAAGCCCATTTATTTTCTCACAGCTTAGGAGGCACTCATGCTAGAAGAAGGCTTTCTCTCTGTTGCCCTGGGAAAGCCCCTCCCTTCTCTTTCCGGTATATGCTCCTGCTTCCTTGGAGATCCCTTTGGACAGCTATCTTCCCCATCTCTGCTTCTTTGCTCTTTTCCATCTGGAGAGAGACTAGCTTAAGATATATGCTACACTAATACCCAAAGCCAAACCAAACTCATTGCCATCGAGTGGATGCCAACTCCTAGCGGCCCTCCAGGACAGGGAACAACTTACTTCCCCTCGGGTGTCTGAGACTGTAATGTTTTACAGGAGTAGAGATCCTCATCTTTCTCCCTCAGAGCAGCTGGTAGTTTTCAACCGCAGACCTTCCAGTTAGCAGCCTCAGAGTGAAGCCACTTTACCACCAGGGCTCCTTCCCTACACAAATACTGTCCATTAATATTAACAAAGAAAGACCAACCCCCCAGGGGCCTAACCCTCACACATATAGGTTAGGCTTTATAACACATACTTTTTTTTTTTTTTGGCAGGAGGGACACAGCTCAATCCGTAACGCCCATCACACCTGGATTTAAATCCTGGCTCTTGGTCCTCTCTAGCTACATAATCTTGAAAGAGATATTCAAATTCCATAATCCTCAATTCCCCTTATTTGTAAAATGGGCGTGTTGGTAGTGCCTCCGCGGAGGCAATTCTGAGAACCCAGGGAAGGGAAGGGAAGGGAAGGGTGTGGGCGGCTTGGCACAGTCTGTGGCCCAACACAGAGCTAAGGAAATGCTGTCACGACTGACCCATGCTGACAGGGGTGCCAAATCAGAACAAGCTGTAGGGCAGGTGTCAAGGTGGACCCCACGCAAACCACGCCTCCTCCTCTTGGAGCCTTGTGTAACCCCCTCCTCACCCATAGAGCATGACAAAGATAAAGGGATAATCACACCCAGGATTCGATTAGATTCCGTAAGACTTTGTCTTGCTAGCCAGTTTATCTAGACTCATTCTCTCCAGTGCTGGCTTTGAAGAAAGCGCTGCCATGGGTCCTACACCCACAGGAAACGAAATTCGGCCACGGGCCTCAGTGAGCCTGAAGGTGGGGCCTCCCCAAGGCGAGCCATGCCCTCTTGCAGAGAACCCAGCTCAGGCAGCCTGGATCCACACAAACGAAATGTCTGTTGTTTTCAGGTAATGAATTTGTGGTCATTTGCTATACAGCGAGAGAAACCTGAAAGGGAAGCCTGTGCCTTGGGCTCCTGTAACCAGCTCCTTGGGCCTTGTCACATACGACGACTCCCCTGACCATTGCTCTACAGACTGTTAACGCCCGTTCTCACGATTTCTGATGAGCACAATCGGCGGGCACATTTTACATTGCAGTTGACTCAGAGCATCGGGTACCACCCAGAGAAATGCTCAAACTCACTAGTGCCACAGAGCACATTATTCACACATGGCTTTGCTCTTCCAGAACGTGGAAAAGCCTCAACCATGAATCACTTCAAAAAAACTCACTTCAATTTCAACTCCGAGCTGCTCTAGGACAGGGTAGAGCTGTCCCAGTGGGTTTCTGAGGCTGTAATTCTTTCCTGGAGCGGACAGCCTCATCTTTGTCCCGAGGAGCCACTGGTAGATTCAAACTGTTTGTGTCAATCTCATCTTTATAAAAGATACTAATGTCACGTCACACATTTCTTCTTTCTCTTGGGTCCAATATCGTAAATGGGAAGACATGCTCACTGAAAGGGATGGAGAGTAATTTTAAAGCCTATTGACTGTCAGAGTGCAAATGTTTCTCTAAGTACACGTCCAAATTATGTGAGAAGTCTTGCTAGCCTCACTTCTAAGGCACATTTTGGAGGTACCAATCTGCACATGATACAACCTTGCTTGCTGAAAACCAGGAGGATCTTGCTGCTGAAGATCAAGGATTGTAGCCCTCATTATGGATTGCAACTCACTGTAAGGAAAACAGAAATCCTCACAACTGGACCACAGGTGACACCATGTCAAAAAGAGAAAAGACTGACATGATCAAGGGTGTTGTCTTGCCTGGATCCGTGATCAATGCTCATGTAAGCAGCAGTCGGGAAATCAAATGACACACTACACTGGGGTAACTCTACTGCACAAGAGCTCTTCAGTGCTGAAGAGCAAGGATGTCATTGTGAGGACATGGCACCTGAGGACAGCCATGATATTTCCCATCACCTCAGATGCATGTGAGAGTTGAACATTCAATAAAGGAAGACGGGAGAAGAGCCATCGCATTTGACTTATGGTGCTGGTGAAGAATACTGAGAGTAAGAGCGACTGCAAAAGAACACACAGATCTGTCTTGGACGAGGTACAACCACAATGCTCCTCAGAAGGGAGGATCGCAGACTTCCTCTCAGGTGGTGGGGAGATGATAAACAATGAAGGTGGGAGAGGGAATAATCATTACAACTGAAGGTGTTTACACAACTCGTTTTAAAGGCGATTTAATCATGGGAGAAGGGGAGAAAATGTTCTGACATTGATTGTGGTAATAATTGTACAATTCTTCCTTGATATGATTGAATTATTGAATTGTGCGATATGTGGATTAAGTGCCAAAAAAACTGTTTTAGAAAAAAAGATTTTGATGAGCCAGAGTGCAGTATAGCACCGATGAAACATACAACTTTCCTCTAGTTCTTTAATGCTCCCCCCTCACCCACTATCATGACCCCAATTCTACTTTACAAACCAGGCTAGACCAGAGCATGTACACGGGTACAGATAAGAGCTTGAAACACAGGGAATCCAGGGCAGATAAACCCTTCAGGGCCAATAATGAGATTAGAGATACCAGGAGGAGAAGGAGAAGGGGGGTGGGGTGGGGAATGATCACAATGTTACATATAACCCCCTCCCCCAGGGGGATGGACAACAGAAAAGTGGGTGAAGGAAGACAGTGGCTGGTGTAAGGCATGAAAAAATTTTAATAAATTATCAAGGGTTCATGGGAGGGAATGGGTGAGGGTGGGGATGAGCTGATACCAAGGGCTCAAGTAGAAAGAAAATGTTTTGAAAATGATGATGGCAACAAATATACAAGTGCGCTTGACATAATGGATGTATGTACAGACTTGTGATAAGAGCTGTAAGAGCCCCAAATAAAATGATTTAAAGAAAAAAAAAAAGATTTCATCTCACATAATTTGGATGTGTTATTAGTAGAAACCAGTCCCTGGAAGAGGACCTGGTGCTTGGCTGCAGCAATGAGCTCATACACAGTAACAACCGTGAGATGTGCAGGACCAGGCAGTGCTAGGTTCTGGTCTACATAGGGTTGCAGTCAGACCGACTTGGAGGCACTTAGCCACACATACGAAGGCTGTTACCAATGCAAACCAGAGAGTCAAAAATGCCAATGAGAGTCAAGTAATGGGGCAGCAATGTGACCCGTGTCCTCGGGGTAAATTCAGTTAATGAAGGCTATTACACAGATTTGATGTGATTGGAAGTTGAAAGGGAGCTGACACAATTCTTGACACAGCAGGTAAGAAGTCTTCCGTTACCCTTTAACCAGGCTCTGTCTTTGTGGGCTGACATGTTAAAAGTGTGACCTTTCTGGTCACTTTTTAAAATCCAAGACTGTGATGTGTGCCAGCATCTAGTTAAAAGCATTCAGTTTTCTTTCTTTCTAAAGAAATTCTTACCAATTATAACTATTCACAATGGTTAATTAGCATTGCTGTTTGTAATTAGAAAGCACAGCCACTTAACACTCCTTTATTGCTTCTTTACAAAAAAAAAATCCAACAACCCAAAATATTTTCTCTATTAAAAACTTAGGAAACAAAAGTGTTTTAAACTATCAGAGATCATACAAAACAAAAAACAAATGCACCGCCACTAAATTGATTCTGACTTAGATAGATTCTATGGGGCCCAGTACAGCAACCCTTGTGGTTTCCCAAACTTTAATACTTTATGGGAGCAGAAAGCCTCATCTGTCACCTATAGAGCAGATGGTGGTTTTGAACTGCTGACTTTGCAGCTAGCAGCCCAACACACAACCCACTGCACTACCAGGACTCAATACCAGGAATCACTTATGAAACATCCTAATACTTCTTTCCAGTTTTTTTTTAACACTATCACATTGTCATTACTTTAAAAATGGGAACAAATGCATTTTGAGTACTGTTTTAAGTTAGGTAAAAAAGCTGAGGATGACAATGTTCTGTAAAGAGAAAAGAACACTGTTCCTGGTGAGGTACTAAACTGTTCGTGGGCCTCTGGATAAGCCAGTTGACCTCTCTGGGTTTCATATCTTTCTCTGCAAAATGTAGGCATGCTGACCAAAGCTTAAAGGGATTTTCCCCCACCTAAACACAGTCTCAGACTATAAAACATGCTTTTTTTTTTTTTTTTTTAAACCTTGCCATAGGTGATTTGAGGAAGATGGGTAGGGGTAGCCTAGTTTTTTCATCTCTCTGGATTCCCACATAAAAATATATAGTGCAACTTACATAGTAAAATCCAAATCTTGGTGACAAATTAACCCCTTAAATAACAACATGAAAGCAGGTAAATCATAGGGTATTCACATGGTTAGGAGCAGAGGGTGCAAAAGGTTGATGGATTCGAAGAGTGGAAAACCCCAAAGTAACCAATAGGCACACCTAGGAAAGCGTGGAGGGCCAATTTAGCACAGCAGCAGGGAGGTTCTGATGATCCCACTGTCAGGGAGTGGGCGAGGCCCAGAGTGAGGTTAGAAGAAGCTAAACAGTTCCTAAGAGCTTTCAGAACTTGTCCCAGGCTCTCTTCTGGGAAGAGACACTCTTAGCAGTACGGTCAGGAATGCACAGTATAGAGATTATAGGGGCAAAGGAATGGGGGAATTCACAGAAAAGTACGTGAGGGGACAAAAGCCAGACGCCTCAGAAATCAGGCTGCCATACATCATAAAAAAAATTAAAAGCAGAATACTAAACTCCATGAATTTAGAAATACTATCTTGAACTCTGCCTCTACACAGCTGTTCACATAAAACGGGACAACAAAAAAGTACCAAGGCCAAATCCCATGCAAAGTTGTAAGAAAAAAGAAGTAGGAAGGGATTACCCCTATCTGCAAAGAAAACATGTCACAACATAGACTTTTCAATAAAAAATTAATGCCTTATATGTTGAATTAAGATATGTATTATTCTAGCAAACCGGTGACAGTCATTTTTTCTATGGTTTGTTTGTTCATATTACGGTGTATCTCAGAGGTGCTATGTCATTGGGAGGTTACCCTCCTGAAGTTGTGATATGTTTTTCTGCTTTTCCATAAAGGAAACGCAGGATGGATGTACCCAGAGGGACAGCAAGCACAACAAGGATTTCACGGGGGGCAGAGGATGCTGCAGGGGAGGGGGAGGGCATGAAAGGGAGATGATGTCAAGGAACCCAGGAAGAAATAGGATGTTTGGAAATTTATTATGGAAGCGGTAATACCATTCTGTTTGAGGCCATTGAACGATGAGACAACATGACATGTATGTTAATGCCCAAATAATAATAAATGAAAAGAACAACAAAACATTGATCCAGGAATGGGTTTGGGGCTTATAATCCTAGCTCCAATTTAAGAACAATTAGTTCAAACATCATGACCCTGGTCGATACTTGATACTCGCCCTCAGGAAGGTAACACAGAGGAGATGGGTGCCATAGCAAAATGTGGTAAAGAACTTAGATGGTGCCCATCTACAAGATAAAATAGACTCTGGGGTCTGAAAGGCTTTTCTTCAAACAAGCAGCCATTTAAGTGAGATGTCAAGTAAGTCCACATGGAAGAAGCACACCATCATCAGTCAACGAAGGATTGTAAATCATATAATCTGAAGTCAAAGGAAGGATTAGTATCAACCTAAAGTGTGAGGATTTGGTTTGCTGAAGGCTATGGATGACAGTGGAAGCCCAAGATTCATTTGTAGAACTACATAGGAAATAAGCCTCTGGTGAACTCCCTCTATTCACAATTGAGGGAGGGGAGGAAAGTGGTTACTAAACAGAGTGCATTAGAGGGTTGAGTACAGAAGATCAAAGGCCTAAATCTGACTTGAACATTTAAAACTTTGTCAGTAGATTCCCCCTATGCTGCAGGCTGGAGCTGATCTGGTTTCCAAAGTTTTCTGTATTTTTGGTTTGCACTGTTTTATTTGTTTTTTGTTTGTACATATTAGCGTGTATCTCAGAGGGGTCACCTTCTTGAAGTTATATGTTTCTTTTTCATTTTTCAGTATATGACACCCAGGACTGATGAACCTATAGATGAACCTATAGAGAAACCCAGGACCAATGACCCTAAGTAGCATAAGGGATTCAATGGGTGGGGGATACAGTGGTGGGGGCAGGGTGAAGGGGAGATGATGTCATGTCAAGGAGGTCTATGTAGAAAAGAAATGTTAGTAAACCGTGTTAACAAATGTACAATTCTGCTGATGTGATTAAATTATGAAATGATATATGTATTATTTCCTAATTAGTTAAAAAACAAACTATCCCTACCATTTCAAAAATAAGCTAGAAGACATTAAGGAAATGAGATAAGGCATGAAAGACAGAATTCAGAATTAGAAAAACTTGTAAGTAAAATGATAGAGCACAGGAAAGAATCATAAATAGAACAAAAATGCATTTCAGAAATGAACCCCATACTGAAGGCACATAAAAGGGAATAAACACAACATAAAGATGCAAGGGAAACAAAATATGGAGAACAGAAATACAAACTAAATGGAAAAAAAGGGAGCCATATATAGGACAGTTGTTAGAGATGAGAAAAGCTAACAAAAATAATAAAAGTCCTTGAGGTGAGGTGGGGGGAGACAGGACCCAAAGCAGGGTAACAAAATCAATATTAGACATTGTAATTAAAAGAAAACCATCAAGCTATCCTGAAATTGAATAGCAGTAAGATTTTTACTCTAATCAAAAGACTACACAAGGGGGACTGGGAAGCAGCATACATAGAAAACCTGAGAATTTCAAGCCAGAATTATGAATAAGATAACAAGATACACACTACTAAAATTATGGTCTAAAAAGTGGAGAGGGGTAGATTCTTTGAGCCTCTAGAATTAGCAAGTGTCTTATTAAAAAAATAAAGAGTATTATCAGACTGACTACAATATTCTATGCCCGAAGAAAATAAAGCAATGTAATGCATGGGGAAAAAATGAGTCAAGTTTTATATCCAGCAAAAATGCCTTTCAAGTATGTATGACACAAATACATTGTTATTAACATCTCAGGACTCAGGGAAGATTATTCCTGAGTCTTCCTTGGGGAATCTATAGATAATGAGCTTGAGACAAAAAAAAAAAAGAGAGAAGCAACAATGGCATACATAGGGCCAATGGTAAGTATTAAATGTAGTTATTTGTAGAGGACAAAATGAAAGCTAAAAAGGAGAAAATGTGAGATATAATGACCCTATAGCCTGCCTATAGTGCATATAGTACAACTCCAAAATTAGGGAAAATTAGAAGTGCATAATGCCATTAAATGAACTCTCCTCAGTAAATAATGGCTGTATTAACACTGTGATTCTGAAGTGTAAATAATGTCAATAAAGTAATGCAAATAAAGTCAATACGTAATTATGGGATATTCTATCATCCTCGGCAACCTCAACCAGGACTGGCAAGGTGAAAGAAGATACAAATATAGAGTTAAGTCAAATATCGGTGTAATCCCAAGTTTGACTTGAAAGCAATGGTATGCATTTCTAAGGTATTTTACTTTAAATGTTATGGCTGTGTAGATAATAAGATATAGATCATAATTTCCTACCTCTGTCAACCAAAGAGGCCAGAAACAAAAGACGATCAACTTAGTAACAATAAGCACCCAGAGTGCTACAGAGCAGGGCTGCTGCTAATGGCCGATTCCAAGACTGGCCCCTAGAATAACTGCTGTCCCGTGACCCAGGAGCCAACCTGTAGAGGCTCTCACTGACCCAAGCCAGCGGTCTCTGAGCCTCTCCAAGAAAAAATAATCACGATGGATTAAAACCAAAATGTGTTTTAAACCATAATCCATAATAATAGTTTAAAACAAGCAAATACTGTCAGAAGATCATGGGAAATCAATTCACTATCTTGAAAATTGTTAGATAAAGGAGAATAATCAAGCATTTAGTCTGCTTTTCCTCTGTGAACTCTGTGTCATTATTTAAAAAAATAGTATATGATAAGCTAGCTCTATTAAAGCATTCCAACTGGTACCTGAACAAGATAGGACAGAACTAAAATACCATGATTTTATAATAGTTAATGAATTAATGGACCTAGGCATTGAATATCAACAGTAGCACCAAAAAGAGAAACAGTTGGGTCCATATGCCTCTAGAGAAGAAAACACAAACAAAGCAAATGTTATCTGCTGTCCTGCCAGTGGGATCACGCAGGGATGGGATGGAGTCCCTGGAGAAAGCTGACACTCTGCAGGAATTGCAGGGGGCAGAGGAACATGTCGGAATGCATCATGTGTGTGTCGAACAGGAATAGCCGGACTCTGGGAACCTCAATATGTCAAACAGCCAGGTTTTCACAGATAAATTACAAGAAAACAAAGTAATGGAGTGAAAACCTATAGAATAAAAGATTCAAGTAAGTGCGTAGTTTTAAAATCGATAAGACCAGGCTATGTGACCTAGGCATGGAAATATGAGCACTAGACTGTAAAAACAAAAACAGAAACACGAGGAATATACTACTACTATAAAGTCAGGGTAGCGGTCCTTTTGGGGGGAGTTTAAACTGTGGAGTTTGGGATGGCATGTATAGAGAAGTTTCTGGAGTGGAAACAAGTGCTATTCCTTGATCTGGGTGGGGGTTTTCGTAGTGCTTGCTCATGAAGTTGTGCATTTGTGGCTATGTCTTTAAAAAGACGTTACAAACACAAAGTTCCATATCCTTACCTGTGCCTTGGCCAATTTCTTCTCCAGCAGGTCCCGTTCCCGCTCTGTCTGCTGCAGACGCTTATTAAGCTCCACTATGTCTCCCTTCAGTGATGCCAGGGCTGCCAAGTGGAGCTGTGGAGACAGAGGAAAGGGCACAGGTTAGGCTGCTTCAGCAGAAATTCATTTCCTTTCCTTCAGTCCCTGCAATTAGTATAACCATATAAAATAAGGCATCTTCTCAAACAGCAAAAATAGGTGCTATCCATTTCAGGGGGATAATGGGCATAAATCAAGCACGTTTCAGGCAAACTAAGCTAGGTTCAATGGTCCTCCTAAATGTAACAAGGAGTACACTGCTACATGTTGGCAGTAGGACCTAATTGTGGACGGAAAAATCAGAATAAAAAGCAAAGCTTCTCATTCTGATGGCTTCCCCCCGAGCTATTCAATAAAGACAGTATTAAGAGTTGGAACAGGAAGGAATGCCCAGCTCTCAGCATAAAGGTTAATGAAAACCAACTCTATGTTTGAAAAATGTGAACGTTGAATGCTGCTGGGTGCTGCCGAGTTGTTTCTGACTCGTGGCGACCACACGTCATACTGAAGAAAACTCCGCCTGGTCCTGTCCCGTCCTCCGCTGATGTCACGTTTGCACTGACTGCTGCAGCCACCGTGTGGATCCATCTCGTTGATGGTTTCCTCCTGTCCGCTGACCCTCCGCTTTAAGCCTGACGACCTTCTCCACAGACTGGTTTCTCTGATGACATGTAGGGGAGACAAGGCCTCGCTATTCTTGTTTCCAAAAAAGGTTGAGTAGGGCACCTCTTACAGATTTGTAATTTATACACCCTGATTGCTGTGTGGGTCCTGAGTGGTCAGTTTTTGTTTTCTTCAACCTCAAACGTTATTTATTTAATATAATCATCACAAGGATGCAAATGGAGACTTAATTTAAAAAACAAAACAGAAATGACACCACAGCTTAACATAAGAGTTCTACAAAGAAATCAAGGGGGGGGGGGGCTGGTGTCGGGGAAAGACAGACATCTAGGAAGAGAAGACAACACAGCACAAGGGCAGGGAGGGTCAGGGCTCTTGGCTGGCGACTTGCTTTGAGTAGGTTTCCTGCAGGTGTTGCTTAAAGGCTGTGGGGTTTTCCAGAGTTCGGCAGCATGTGTGTTCAAAGGGCTGTCGATGTTGGGCTCTCCCAGCAGGCTCTGGATGGAGAGGAGAATCGTTCTGACGTCATACAGGGCAGACCACTTGTCCTTCAGGATGTCCAGGCAGATACTACCCTGAGTGTCCACATTGGGGTGGGAGCAGGGGGAACCTCACTGTGGTCCATTGTAAGAGTAGCCACTGGGGGACTCCAGGGAGAGCTTATACCTCAGGTCTTCATAGACTGTACCAGCTGCTCCGTGGATGGTCCCTATCCACTTGAAAAGGTTGTCTGATTACGGGAAAGCAGAGATTCCTTTGTCGCCAGACATCATGAAGGTCATCAGCTCCTGTTGTAGCCTCTTGCCCACGGAACCCCGGGCTGCGCCCCCGCTGGGCTTGGCTCCTTTTCCGGGGGCTACGACACTGGCTGCGGCTGGGTCGCGGTTTGGCGAGGCCATTCGCACGGTGTTGGCAGACAGGGTCTCGGAAGACTGGACGGCAACGGCAGTGTAGTGTGTCTACCCGCTCACGTTTGAATTCTTTTTTGTTTGTTTGTTTGAAATACATTTTCTTTCTGTAAAAATATACACATGTGGAGGAGGAGTGGGGGATCGGGAGGGTGGGGGGGGCTCACTTCTTAAAAGGTAACCCATTTATTTTCTCGCCAGCTCCACCTTCTTCATGGTCCTCCAAAAAGACGGGATTGATAGGACAGATGCTTCTTAGGCGCTAACAGGACCTCTCCCAGGAACAGAACCAGAAGTCTGATACACTATGCTATGGGACGACAAGCCAAGAATTCACTCATATCATCTTTCCCTACCCATCCTGCTCAGGTTAACTGGCGTTACAGAGAATGTTCAAGAACAGATGAAACAGGGACAGCAAGCAATTCTTAACCTATCCAACTTCCATGTTGTGAACACAGAGCTTTATCTGCATACAGAAATCTACCAAGATGTAGGGTGGACACATCTTCTGGGTTTTTTTCGGGTTGATGGGCTTCTTTTAAAAACCTGCATAACACACTGACTGCGAAGAAACATTCGTAAAACTTTCTTTGACCTGAGTCCTAATTTCTCATCTGTTTTCCCTGCCAATTCCAGGAGGAGCTCACACAATTCCCTAGGAGAATCTTATGTTAATTACTTTGAGGGAGTAATGAGAATCAGAACTCCCTTTCCCTCCTTCTAGGTTTTATTTGGGTTTTTTTGTAGGCTTTGCCAAGCAGGATTTAAGGTAAAGAGTGAGCACATAAATGTGATCTTTAAAGTTGGACACAGTATGGTGGTACAGAATTCAACGTTGAAGATTTTAATTCCAGGCTTAGAAAAGTTCTCTTTTCTGTAATCTGCCTCTGGACGTGACATAGCTGAGAGTGAGCTGCCGGGCAGGGGCACCCGGGTGGGGAGGAACATTTAAGAGCAGCTGCTTTTGCTGCTGGAGGGGCATCGACAGTGAAGGAGACCTCCCCCAATTGCCTTGGTGCTGTACACAGCAGAACTAGAGTCATTTGGAATCAGGGATATTTGAAACTGAGAAATGTCAGACAATCTGGCAGTACTCTCACATCTGGCTGGGGCTGCTCTGAAAAGGTCACTGTGGGCTTCAGATACAACATTTTGCACGATTTCTCAGCACAAATACCGTGATGTTCACAATACGTGCTCTTTCTGAAACCATGTTCTTCCAGTAGGAGGGCGGAACACACATTCACTTCTGTAGACACGTGGGCTGTCCGCTGTCAGTCGGGATTTTCCTTCGTCGCCAGACACTGTGACATGCTGCACTATGATATCAAATTTTGAGAGATTCGTCACCTCACCTCTGGTGAGAAGGGAAAAAACACAGGGAGGGTCGACATGTTCTTTAAGAAATGCAGAAATGGGAACCAGCATCTCAGCAGTGTGAGCCTAGGCTTGCTTCTTCCTCTCAAAGTATCAAGAGATCCCTCCTACTGCTTCTGGGGGAAACGGGTACGTGAAGAGGCTGGGAAAGGATCGGAGGAAAGCAGACTGTGCGTGAGGAGACTGGGAAAGGATCGGAGGAAAGCAGACTGTGCGTGAAGAGGCTGGGAAAGGATCGGAGGGAAAGCAGACTGATAAGACTACATTCTACCACGGACTTTGAGAACAGGGCCAGATGTGGGGGGAGAGCATTATTATTTATAACAAAGTATTTCACGAAGGAGCCTGTCAGGGGCCAGTGCCACAGAGCAGAGTTCTGGGCTTAGAACTGATGCCCACCATCTCGCCAGAAAGATCCACGGGATGTGTGCTTGGAGAAAGGCCTTTCCGGTCTCTGGGTGGAAGATGTCTATCCCTAAAACACGAGCACACCAGTTGTTCCTAACCTTCTTCAAGTCACTGAGTTCTATAAGAATTTCATGAACAGAGTGTGACGGTCTTTCTCTAGAGAAGCATATAAATTTGGGGTAAATGCTGGTTTTCCATCTGGTTATGGCCATCAGAAACTCCAAAACCTATTCGCGAAGCCCAATTTAAAACATCATCTGGATTGGACATCAGTTCTGTAATCCTCTATACATTTTATAGGAAGGCTCATTATACCTATCTTCCTCTAACTCAAAGGCCTTATTTAAGGCCCCACAAATCGATTAGCACCACAGCCATGGCCATTGGTGCTCTTTTCTCACTACAGAATATTGCACATAACAATCCATTTTCATTTTTTCCAAGTGGATGAAAATGTACTTAAAACATGTCTTCTTATTAGATGGAGGTAGCAAAATATGGAAGCCAGAATTTCTGGAGCCTGAGATATCTATTGTCCTGAGATAATCTTTAAACCTTAAATCTGAAATATACCCTGAAATCTTAAAACCAAACTGTAGTTTAGCTTAACCAGTAAAGGATGTTTGCCTTGGGCACTGTACTGGGGTAATCTCTCTCTCTCTGCCCCCCTGCCCCTCAGGTCAAATTAACAACAGCAAACACAGACCTTTGGGGGCCCTGGGTTTATGTTAATGGGAGAGGAACAACTCAGAAAGGAGGGACAGCTTGAAGGATGTATGCAGCATCAGAACTGTACATGTGGAAATGGGACTGGCATATGCTCTGGTGTGTATATTCTCAACAACAATAAAATGGTTTTAGTTTTCATTTAATGAACTTTAATAGAAAAATAAACTGGGAAGACAGCATTCTGATGTTTCAGTGGTGGGCTCTGGGTACTTTCAAATATTTTGGGAGAGGGTATTTTCACTTTAAACGATTGGAAAGAGGAAGTTGCTTTTGTACTAAGGATACGAGTAAATGGTGGTAAATGACTGTGTTTTGCACATGCAGACTGCAGCATAATGAAGACAGGGCAGGGAGAAGAGAGAACGAGAGGTCTGTCTTCTGTCTGTGTGACGGTGACCGTTGGGCTGAGAGCTGCAGGGGCAGCATTTTGGAACCACCAGCTACTGCACGGGGCGGGAAGAGGAGGCTTTCTACTCCCGTAAAGAGTGACAGTCTCAGAAACTCACAGGGGCAGTTCTACTCTGTGCTGTAGGGTCGCTATGAGTCAGAATTGACAGCAGTCGGTTTCCCTATTGAGGCATATATGAATTCTGAAATATTATCGAAGTAAATTTTCCATCCTTGGGAAGGTAGGAGAAAAATGGAAGACAGACAAACAAACAAACAAACAATAAGTTATTTTCCTTCCTTGCTATATAACATCTTCCCTTGTCCAACATCAGCTCTTCTGACAGAAGACAAAACTTAATAACCCAGGAGGAAGATGCTTGCATTCCTTAATGCTAGTGACAGTTACTCAGCAGAGGTGACAACTGCAGAGAGAGGAGGTGCAGAGGGGTTGGAAGTTTGCCAACAAGTCACATGCCACGTTGCTTAGCCGCTCGCTGAGGGAGACCACTCCCTGACCACCTGGTGACGAGCAGGAGAGGAGACACTCCTTGTGGTCTTCAGTTCAGTAGCACTCCTGGTCTCTGATGAAATCAGTAACCAAAAGCTGGTTTGACTTTTCTTCTTTAGGGACACCACTCCCTTTACTCTGTCATGCACTCTGGTATCTGACAAATTCAAAGGCAGCCTGTGAGTGATGCTACAAGTAGTATGAAGAAACTGGTGCCAAAGCAAGAACGAAGAAACATGTCTCAAAAAAAACAACAAAACAACCCTAAAAAACTCACTATCATCGAGGAGAGGCCGACTCATAAGTGACCCTGTAGGGCAAGATAGAACAGCCCCTGTGAAGCCCCTGTGAATCTTTACAAAAGTAGAAAGCCTGACTTTCACCCTGCGAGTGGCTAGTGGTTTCAAACTGCTGACCTTGTAGTTAGCAGCCCAACTTGTAACTATTACACCACCAGAGCTCCAGGGTAATTATAAATCCCTGAAAGGCAGATATAGTAAAGCAATCAAATTGACAAGCATCTATAACTAGGGAAATTTCACTTACATTAGTCTTGGGGACGCCTTTACTCATATTCTGATTGCTGCCTGGTGCATATAAATGTACTGGCTAGAGCTCTAGCAGCCGTCTTGCACCATGAGATGAGGGGGCCTACTGTTAATAGGGTTGACTGTAAAAACACAGAATGTAATGCATAGTTTGGGTCTCCAGATTCCAGCATGCTAAACCTCCTCAATCTAGAAAAAGGTGAGGGGGTGGGGGAAGGCGGAGGAGGAGGAGCAGCAGCAGTAGCAGCAGCATCAAAACCATGAGCCAGAGCACTTCCCAACTCATAGACCAATACATTTGAGTGTCTTCTGACCCGAGGCTCATTGTGGAGTGGGGACCTCCAGGCACTTCAGTAAAAGAATTCGGTTTGCTGATCCATAAAGCTAGAGCTAAGGGCCTTCAGACTGATCTTTAAGGTGGAACAGAGTGCTCTTTTAG
>NW_022111373.1:31037090-31043350 GCF_000313985.2 Echinops telfairi | reverse complement strand
TGGTCACATGCGTTTCAAGCCAACACTAATCGAGCATCTTCTCAGACTAGATCACATCAGAAGTCCTGAGAGGGGCATCCAGATGACAAAGACAGTCCTGTCTTGGAGAAGTTTATTACCTGCTGTATACCAGTTTACAACTGAGAGGCTAGCAAGATCCTTTGCTGGAGCCTTACGCTCCTATCTCAAAGAGCCGATGCTGGTGATCTTAATTCTCTGTGAAAATTTAACAGAGTTGGGACCTTGGACGCCCTCCTATGAATCTGGGTCTAATGTGTGAATGGCATAAATCCCTACATACCTCAGACTTCTAGAGAAAAAAGGCCCCAGTTCCCCTGGCAGTTTAGAGCCCTGCTTCACATTCGTTTTACAGTGTGTATCCAGAGGAAACGAAACCACCTGGATATTCAGCTGCAAGATAACTGTCAAAATGGTTGTTATTTTTGGATGACTAAAATTTCACTGTTGCGCTGGCTGTAAGGACAGGCTTGCTTAGTCTCTGACAGAAATGTGTTCAGCCTCCTGGGCCCAGGTGAGACGTGAGACATGAACAGGGCTCCAGTGACAACCTCTCCTGGCAGCTTCTCCAGTGCTAAGTGGATAAATGGTGTTTCTGGTTACTTATCAGCCCCGAGACAAAGGACTCTGCCCTTCTTAGATGGTCTTCTAGCCCAGCAGCCCCACCACACTGACAGCCCCTCCAGCCCTGTCACTGAGCATTTACGGTGATAAGGTGCTTCTCATCTTGCTACCAGCAGCAATAAACACCGTGACAAGCACATGCCTGCACTCTCCAGTTTATAGGGCACTCTGCAGTGCATCAGCTCATTGGATCTTCCCACAACTCTGTGCCCTAAGGGGAAGCCATTCTTCCCAATTTGTACAAATGGGCTCTAAAGCTGGCTACAAGTACTTTCCCTGGGTTATCACATTTGGGAAAGGGAGGCGGGGAGGCACTTTAATCTTGACTGTCAAGCTTGAACTGCCCGCCCCCCCACCTTTTTTTTTTTAAACGTATCCTTCTAGGCCTTCAGTGTGTTCTTCAAATACTGAAGCGCTGTCTTCAAAGGGAGGAGGCCTGGTTGCTCAGTGGTTACATGTTGGGTTGTGATCTGAAAGGTCAGCAGTACGAAACCACCAGTCACTCCGTGGAAGAAAGACTAAGGTGAGGCTTTCTACTCCCAGAGAGTTACAGTCTTGGAAACCCACCGGGGTAATTCTGTCCTGCCCTCTAGGATCACCATGAGTCAGAACTGACTTGCTGGCAGTGTTTGTCTGTTTTTAAGTGTCTTCAAAGGTTCTACAGATTCCTCTGCAGCCACTGCCGAGACCGAGGCAGAAGCTCATCTTGAACATCCTGCCAGACAGAGGTGCCACCCGGCCCTTGAGGGGGCCAATGCTGCGCAGGGCAGATAAGCTGTCTGGTCTTCTTTCTCTTGAACTTGCTCTCTCTGGCTGCCTGAGGTGCTCCCGGAGCATGGGCTCTCATCAGAGTATCTCTCCTTCCTTCCTTCCCACTAGGTCAGCAGTTCTCAACCTGTGGGTCATGACCCCTATGGGGGGGGGGTGTCAAATGACCCGTTCACAGGGGTCATCCAATTCAGAACAGTAGCAAATTTACAATTATGAGGTAGCAAGGAAAATAAATTTATGGTTGGGGGACCACCACCACATGAGGAACTGCATTAAAGGGTCGTGGCTTTAGGAAGGTTGAGCCCACTGCACTAGGTGATGATGCTCCTCACATTCTGCCCTTTGAACGGAGCCACTAGTCTTCCAGAGACAGAGATGGCAAGGGGGAGTGCTAACTTCTTTCACCTGATGGCCTCATCTTTTCGTTAAAGGGAAGAAATAAGTGCACCTAACCTTTACTTCACACAGATTCTTGGCGGCGTCTGCTCTGAGCACTTGGCCTAATTCAGCGGGCTATGGAGTCCTGCAGAGAGGCAATGGTAGCGCCCAAGGGCCAAGCTTTGGGAGCAGTCTGAAAACTCCAGGCAATTGCTAGTAATCTGGAGTTTTGGGGGTGGGGGGCAAGCGTTGCCATGCTTAGCTGCCTACCTAAAAGGTGGAGGTTTGAGTCCACCCAGAAGTTCTTCGGGAAAGGCCTAGCCATTTAATTCTGGACATTCAGCCACTGAAAATACTACGGAGCACAGTTCTATGTGGACACCCATGAGTCAGAGCTGTCTCAATAGCAACTGGTCTGGTTTTGGATTAATAATGAGTAATATTATGGTTGCTATTTACTAAACAATGGGTGTCAGGTGCTGCAGTATCGGTCGTCTCCCACTTGTGACATGCTCAAATCCCAATGATCTGCATTTACGACCATCTCTGTTGTTTTTTACATCTTATCCTTGAGAATGAGTATACTACATACAGGGGTGCAGGGTTTACTTTGCTGATGTTATCATTGTCAGGTGTTCAATCCCAGATATTCATTGTTTACAATTTACTGGTCAAAACATTGCTGCATCACAGGCAATATTAAAAACTTTAAAATACGTACAACTTAAATCTGAAATGACTCCAAGTGGATCCAGAGCCCTATCATTAGTCAGGGATTGCCTGTGGCAAAACAGGGATGCGCACACAGGCTCTTCTGTGCATGAGCCTCGCTGACACAACTCAATGGTGCCACTGCTTTTCCTGGCCTCGTAGGAAGTACGCGCATGTGTGTCCAGTGCACATGCATTTGGGCGGGTCAGAGGTGAGGTGTGTACATTGGCAGGGTTGGTACATGGGGAGGGGCAGGGGCAGGATCTTCACGGATGGGCTGCATCCCTGTGACTTCAGACGGATCAGGGCAAAGTAGCCAATAAGCCCTCTAATTGCAGTGATGAGGCTTGGGACTGGCGGACAGCTCAGTGCCTCTCTTGGCCTGCCTGTGCTTTATATCATCCTATGTATCTGAAATGTTTGTGGCAGGTGGTCGCTGAGACTTTTCTGACTTTAAAGCTGTAAGTGTGTGAACACCTGGGACAGTCACCTGGCCAGCGCCTAGCTTGAGTTCTCCGTGGGATGCTTGCTTTCCACATTTGCCCACGGGCACCTGCTACAAACAGCAGTGATCAGCAAAGTCCTCTTCCCAAGAAGTTGAAAAGCCCTGGGAATCATATGCTGGTGTTGGCCAAAGAATTCTAGGATGTCTAGTCCGATCCCCTTGTTTTAGAGAAATGAAGCTGAGAACCAGAGAAACAAAGCTTGTCAAATTCTGATTTCCTGGTTCCTGGTCCAGAGACTGCCTATCTCATATGGGAGCCCAGGAGCTCCTGGGTAGTGAATAAATACACATATCCCAGTCTTGTCCTTAGAAATAGCGGGAGACATCTGCATGAGAAAGCAGCCTCATTCAACTTCCTCTCCAAGATTCCCCACACCCCGGGTGCCCTAATTCAGACACATAAAGCTCTGAAATCCCTGGCAAAAGGGTAGGGAAGTGCTCTCTGCCAGATGGACACAATCAGGCCTGTTCAGAAGCTTCCAGGACTGGAACATTCCTATTTACAGCGAGAATTCCAGCTAAGGGCACCTGCTGTGTAGTATTTCAAGAATGGCTGTTCATAGCCTAGAAACTTCAGACTCATTAAATATCATCTACAAGATTGCTCACTGCATGCAAAGCACTTTTTTCTCCCCTAGATCAACTCAGAGAGCATCAGCTCCCCCCTGGCCCCTGCCTTTCATTCTACCTGATAATCTCATTAAAAGGTCAATGGTCCCCGAATTAATTTGAAAACCTCAGCTGAAACTGAGTTACTGAAAGGACTATACTAGAATACCATCCACCCTAGAAATAGTTCCCACACCCAAGGCTGTCTGATATAAGTGATGGCACCCAACCGCAAAGCAGAACCAGGTGGCTGAGAAGGCAACTACAGCGTCCCTCCTTAAAGGAAGGCTTCTCTTGCAGCAAATGAACTGCTCTGCACCGTGAGCAGGTGTCCGAGACTGCCTATCACAGCTTTAGAGATGGGGTTCCTATGCCACCCCATCCCTAAATCATGTAAATTTTACTAGAAATAATACTAGCTAACATGTGAATGCTAACTATGTGATAGCTGCTATATTACATATAACAAGCACAGTTCTTCAGGCAACCTTATGAGCACCGTTCCCAGTCCCAATTTAAAGAGGTAGAAGTTGAGGGTAGCCCTCACCCTCGTAGTGCCGAGGTTAAATATCCAGCTTTTCAGTAAGAGGTTGGAGGATCAGAGTGGCCAGCTGCTCTGTAGGGAAAGGTCAGGCAGTCTGTTTCCATAAGATCCCGGCCTTGGAAACCCTATGGGGCAGTCCCACTCTGCCCTACACAGTTGCAATAAGCTGAAATTGGTAAGACAGAAATGGGTTTGGTTTTATCATTTTTCAAACTAGGAAGTGGCAGGGCTAGATCGAAAGTCCCCGTCTATCTAACTCCAGCGCCTGGCTTCATGATCACCAATACCCCATGCTGTTGACCTGCAAGAGTATCACAGAATCATTGTATATATGCAAACTATGAGGATAAGGTCTCACAGGCAGGGTTCTTTTCAGAAGAGGAAAGTAGAATTATAAAATTAGTGTGCCTGTGTGTATGGGGTGGGGTGGGAAATGATGGTTATGAGTTCTTTAAAATGCTCAACATTTTGAAAACAGAAGACTGGTTGATTGGTATCAATCTCAGAAAAGAATCAGAGAAAACTGAATGCCCAGTTATTTCGTACCCTATGGAAATGGGAGCCTTGGTGGCATAGATTTTACACATTGAGGTACTGTACTAACCTCAAAGTCCGCCATTCAAAGCCACCATGGGAGAGAGATTAGGCTCTCTGCTCCCACAAACAGTTGAAGTCTTAGAAACCCTGTCGAGCAGGGTCACGATGAGTGGAAATCACCTCAGTGGTAGTGAGTCTGAGGGAAAGTTCGAGGAGAAAGCCTTAATTATGTTAAGGGATTATTATGCTAATTAAGCATTACAGGGGGCAGAGAGGGAACTATATTTGAAAGTAAAAAATAAAAATCTAGCCAGAATATTTCACATGCATTTAAAAAGTAGTATATAAATATGAAGACTAGTATATAGGACTAGTGTATAAATATGAAGTATATTTTCACACATAAATACTTTTTGTCATGTTAAGTCACTTTTAGGGAAAACCAACATTGCACGGGTATCAAAGATGTTTGGAAAGAAAAGCAGCAAAATACAGACACTCCAATAAACTGGCAGCACACCCTTATTAAACTTCAAGGTGGGCTGCATCCTAATGACACATCATGAAAGAGATGAAGATGTAACAATTAAATCCATCTAATCAGAGGACATGAATATTTTAGCGTGCACTAAATACTGATGTGATCCCCGAGGCCGAAACTCCCACAGAGAATTATATGAACAGAAGCGAGAGACTTCCCTGACAAGGCCCGCATTGTTCATAAATTTTTATATTGATCCAATTTAGTAGGTATTGAATTCTCCATTCTAGAGAATTCAAGTGCCTTTAATGGGGAAACAGTCAATAAACCCTGCAGACCAGGCAAGGCCAAAAGGCATGCTTACAGCAATGGGAGAGGACAAAGCTTTTTCTTCGAGCCACCGGCAGGAGATTGAAATTCAGTAGAGATACTGAGAAAATGGGTGGGGAGAACATCTAACCTTCTCTGGCTACACAAAGGATGAGAAGCCAACTCCAGTTGGAAAGAATGCCACAAGGCAGAGGTCACCCTCCATCCTTGTCAACTCTATCTGGGCGTCTACCGTTCCTCCCACAGCATTCCACTTCTCTGCTGGGACTGAGAATCCACTGCAATGGCCATGCAGAACTCGGACAACACTCACAATCATGAGTATTCATTAGGGAAGGTAACAGGGTCAGGATCAGAAAACATTAAGGATACAGTCTTCAATATAGAAAACATTCAGGATATTTTAAGGACACAGTAGCATCACTTCTCTGTCAGGAGCCCAGGGGCTGTCATGCGGGCCTCAGCCTCTGTCTCGTTCTGTGGGTCTCTGGTCTCACTCAGCACCGCAGACTCCTCGGGTGCCTCGGCCATGTCACACGAGGACCTCACACTGGGCTCCACTGCTGGATGGGTCCGTGATGTCCTCTCTTCCTGCTTCTGAGCAGGCTCTTCCATCCAGAGGAATTGCAAAACCAACCAATCCCTGAGCTAGAGCCCTCTATCCCTTATTTGCAGTGTCCCACCCAGCGTGTTTTGGGAGTTTTACACAAATGGATAAGAAAGCCAAGTTTAGGCGATTTCACTTTACCACA
>NW_022111373.1:31035238-31036876 GCF_000313985.2 Echinops telfairi | reverse complement strand
GGATCGGCGCAGTGGCTGGAACAATGGGCTCAAGCATAGGAACAATTGTGAAGATGGTGCCGGACTGGGCACTGTTTCATTCTCTTGTTCGTAGGGTCACTTCGGGTTGGAACTGACTCGATGGCACGTAACAGCAACAACTTTCACGGAAACAGATCGCCAAGCTTGCTTTTCAACCACCAGTCTTTAGGCTAGTGGTTGAACTGTTGGTGGCACGCAAGGACCTGTGTACATCCACACATACACACAGACACATACATGTACACACAGGGATGTTATATGTAAATGAAACTCCACGTACATCCTCCCAAAACCAAACCCAGTGTCACTGCCATCCAACAGATAGCAACCCTATAGGACAGGGTAGAAAAACTGCCCCAAGACTAAAAGCCTCATCTTTCTCCCAAGAAGAGGCTAGTGGTTTCGAACTACTTGCAGTTAGAAGCCCAACTCATAACCACTACACTCCCAAGGCTCCTGTAGGCCCATCCTATCACTCTTTCAATTAAAGCATGAAAGGCAGTCAACATGGTGACTCTTTTCCAAGAATCAATACAATGCATTCCTTACTTTACAAAGAGACTCTAATAGCATTATTGGATTTAAAAGAAATCAAGTGATTTCTCTGCAGTAACGGCACAGGTGGTCTCGTTTCTCCTTCCTCACTACGGGGCCTTTTTACTGCTCACTAGTCCATCTAGCCCAAACCCCAGGAGCCCTAAGGATGGCTTCAGAAAGCAGCGTATTTAGACCGCAGGAAGAAAAGCTCCAGGTCAGAATCTTCTCTCCTTTCCAGTATGACTTCCAGGCAAGACTGCTCCGATCAGAATCTCCTGGTTCCAAGAAAGGAAGAAGAGTACGAGGAGAGGGAGAAAAACGATGAGGAAAAAGGATTTAGTGGTTAAAGTATATACATTTTGCTCAGACAAAAGAGAAATGCCAGCCTTGAGTCGGGCAAGTCATGTGAAAATCTGACGGAGCAGAAAGTCAGCCACAAGGAGCATTATCATCTCAATGACCACGGGCCTTGGAAGAGTGGAGGGTTACTTTCCTGTCTGCGTATAAGCCCTGATAAACCATCAAAGTGAGCCATCACGTGGAGTCTAGGTCACATCTATCATAGTAATCTGTATTGTGCACTTCAACATGTGTTAATTGAACCAGCTGCTCCCTGCACCCTGGCTGGGCCAGCAGTTATGCAGGCAGAAAGATTAATTCTAAGCAGTCCAGAAAGTAGGGTAGCCTCCCAGCTTGCATCTTCCACCTGCTGGCTCCTCATTACCACGCAGATAAAAAACCAAACAGTGCACACACCCAAAAAACCCAGTTACCATGGAGCTGATTCTTGCTCATAACGATCCCCAGTATTTCAGAATAGCACTGTACTCCATAGCATTTTCTGAAGTAGATTGCCAGGGTTCTTCTTGCGAGGGTCCTCTGTGTGGATTCAAGCCACCAGTTTTTTTAATTCGTCGTAGAACACTTAACTATTTGAACCACCCAGTGACTCTTGGACACGTACCCAAACACATTGCCATTGACTTCATTCTAACACATAGCAACTCTATAGGAAGAAAGCAGAACTGCACCATGTCAATCTTTATATAAACAGACAACCACGTTTTTCTTGTGTGGAGC
>NW_022111373.1:31025789-31034764 GCF_000313985.2 Echinops telfairi | reverse complement strand
GGTCACATGACAGATTAGAAGCACAGATTTAAAAGCAAAACAAAACACAAGGAACCCCCCTCAATGCCATCAAGTCGATTTCCATTCACCGCGACCCCATGGCACAGTGGGACCTTTTTCTATGCATCAACATACTCCAAATCACTTCTGAAATGGTATGTCTAATATAATTATATTTTCAGCCAACAAAATATCCACGTATCTACCTAGCAAGCAACCTGGGAGAGCATGTACTAAAATGTTGGCAGAAACCCCAGGCTCTGTAATGCTACTACATATGATTTCTTTTCTTTCTCTGTAATGAACATGTACTATTAATATAAGCAATTTGAAGTGTTTTCTTGATCCTATGTAGACAGTAGTACAAGAAATGCAAATAACTATGTGGTCCTAGGACTCCCCCAGTCCCTGGTGTCCTCAGGAAGATAGGACATGAATTTCCCAGATCTGGGAGTTGGAGGGATCATGAGATGCTCTCTCACCCAACAGACCACCCAATACCAGAGTCTCATCTAGCATCTCCTGCAGACAGCCACTAGGTCTATGTGAGAACAGCGCAGAAGTGCATCAGACAACCAACCAAGCCCGGACACTGTGGGACAGCCACACCATTTGAAAGTTTGACTTTAGAGAGTGTCTGTGGAATTGTCTCCTTGTAACTTCATCCCACTGATGTAGCTCTGTCTAAAAAGAATAGCCAAATTCATTTCCATTGAGTCAATTCCAACTCATCGGGACCCCATAGTAACCCCATGGGTTTATGAGACTGTAATTCTTTATAGGAGTAGACAGCCTCATCTTTCTTCCATGGAACAAAGCATCTGGTGGTTTTGAACTGCTGACCTTGTTGCTAAGTCCCCAGCATGTTACCCACTAGGCACCAGGGCTCCTTCTAGCTCCGTTAAGTCGGGCATTATTAACTCTCTTCTATGTTCCCACCTCACCACTTGAGTCACTGTATCCACCTCCCCTCGATGCCAGTGTCCCGGGACCCTGCAGATGAGTCCTGGCCAACACGCTTTCTATATGCCAGGGGCAGTGGTAGTGCTCACCACTTTCCGAGCGTTTTCAAGGAACTCTCCTAGGAACCAAACAAGACAAGTGCTATTATGACCTCCTTTCATAGAAAGGTTACTGAGACACAGTTGCTAGTTCTTGAAGCCAAACCTCGAGGCTGACTTATCACCTTCGCCTCCTCTCCCAGGCATCGGGGCATACCATCTTGGATTGCATGGTCTGGAGAGGGCCGAGGGCGTTGGAGGCATCAAGACTGCAGACTTGGATGGCACCCAAGCACCAGATGGTTAAAAACGGGGCTGCTCGAACTTGAAAGGCCACTGGTACCAGAAAGGGGTTTCAGGAAGATTCTGGGCACTTGTTTTTTGAATGCCCGGTGCTGGAGGGGAGAAATCACCTTGAAGGTGAAGGGCAAGGTGAACTTCAGGCAAAATAGGGCTGACTGGCCCATTAATGATCCACCCACTCATGCCCTCCCATCTGCTAGCGTGGACCTGGCCGGGGCCTTGGAGCATTTCACAATCTCTTGCCAAATCACGAAGATGTCAGAATTGCAGATAAAAGCTGCAGCACAATGCAAGGGAGCCATGGCCAGGATGAAACCCTGCGGTTTGCTGCTAGCTTGGCCGCATTCCGGCGGCTTTCCTGTAAGGAGTCACTTCTCTGGCAAAGGCAGCCTATCCTCCCACTCTGTCTCCAGCAACCACAATGCAACAGTAATGCGGACAGGTACATTAACAGCTCAGCAATATTGCAACAAACAAAGTCTTCCTTTTCTTATTACCCCACCCTCGACCTACCTACAGGAACAGAAGCATTTTCTCCCATGGGCGAGGGCTTCAAAAAGCTCCTGGAAAAACGCCTTGGAAAGATAATAGACTTTTCCCACAAGTTTTCCTGAAGCCCTCTTGCATACTGTGGCCTGGTTGGACTTAACTCTCTTTCGCTGTGCCCTCTATTCCACAGGCTAACTTTGAAATGAATGAAGTGCAGCAGGGGACAGTGAATAGGGGGGAGTGGCAGAACTCTTTGATTGCAGATGGGACAGCTAATGACAATGAGGTCCCCCTGCAAGGTGCTCACCTCCATCCTTCAGCTGTCATACAGGGATTTGCAGTAACACCCCTTGGAGAAGCAACATCCAAAAACAAACAAACAGAGAACAGAGAGGAGACCGCAGTGGTCGCATGCTCTGGTCTGCACTTTGACTTCTTAGTGGTTGCTGACCTACTCTAAGTGGAAGGCACCCCAGTGGGGAAGCAGCACTATCTCCCACCTATCCTGTGTGGCACCCAGCATGGGCATGGGTCCAGACTGAGGCTGAGGGTGGTCGCTCAGGGCGGGGGAGAGCTTTTGGGCAATCCCCAAATAGCGCAGGCCCTTGGGAGCAAGGAATTCTTTATTACACATTTTTTAGAAATGGGGTTGTTTTCTTCCTGTCACACAGATTCACCTACCAACGAAATTCTTCCCAAGCTGACTGTGGAGGGTGGAGGGGGTGCGTGCTTCAAATTTTCCCAAACCCCAAGTCCAGCCCAGTTCTCGGCTCTGACAAGTCACAGAAAAGGACGCGATACCCACTCCTTGGGTGTCTTGCAGCGTCTATCCATGCGCCACACACTCCTCTGTTCGCTCCTTGTGGGCACCCAGGAAAACTCCCCAACGCTGCCTGACTGTCTCCCCACCGCACAGGGGCGGTGAGCAGCACAGCGATGGCAGATTCCTTGGTTCATAGGAATGAGACTTGTCCAACCTTGATAAAATTGTCACAGGAAAGCCCGACTCTGCAGTGACTAGCCGTGTGGTTTCAACAAACAAACCCCAACCTTTACCCAAATGATTAAAGCTCAAGAAGTCCGCCCTGTCCGGGGCAACTGAGCGACAAAGGTGGAAAACCAAAACGTGAGGATGGTGCTTCTGCCTGATATTCACAGGCAGTCAGTCCCCTTGGAGGCTGAGTGAGTGTATTCCTTGAGTTTCAAATGCTAATTACAAAACTGTGGTTGAAACACTAATATCATCTAAAAAGGATTCCAAGACCCAAAGACCTGTGAGATCATCCTCCCCCATCAATTTCAACACAGGGCATTCACATGCATGCTTATTTAAAAGCAAGTTCCTTTCGGGATTCTTGGAAAAACATCACATATCTGAAATGGGATTATTAGCACCGGCTGACAAGCATGTGATGAAGTCGAACACTGCGGGCAGCTTATACAGCAAGAGATAATGGGTTTACATTTCAGCAAGAGATTCAGGTTGGCTCTAAAGTCCCTCCTGACAGTGATGCTTGTTATGTCTTAGGAGACACGGCAATGACTATGGAATCACTCTCCCGGAAAACCTGTCCAGACGGCGGAGATTCTCATCTCTCTGGGATAATGTGGGTGCCTTTCTGCCCAGGAGTTTAGTCTACGGCCTCATGAAATTCATTCCAGTCTGATGAGTTCCTCATTTTACACCAATAGATGTGCAGGGACCAAAAAGGTGAGTCAACACAAAACAATCACCAAGGGCATTTCTTTTCATGTGGCAAAGAGGAACAGAGTTTAGTTCAAGGAAAGTGTAGGGACCTTGAAATAGGTTTTTTAAAAAAATAATAAAGCAAAAACACCTTGGCGGTGATTGCTAACAGAACGATGCCTACAGGAGGGCAGACTGCACACCTCATTCCCCGCTGCGCTGGGGCAAGCACGTTTCTGCAGGGCCCAGAAGACCAAACAAGCTCACGGACATCAATCTAGTCAATTTTGACTCACAGTGACCCCGGGGGACAGAGCAGAACCCTCCCCGCCCCCCACCTCTGTGGATTTCAAGACTGTAACTCTTTCTCCTGGGAAGTTGGTGATTTCAAACTGCGTGCCTTGTGGTTAGCAGCCTAAAATATGACCCACTATGCCAGCAGTTCTCAACCTGTGGGTTGCAACCCCTTCGGGGTCGAACGACCCTTTCACAGGGGTCGCCCGATTCATAACAGTAGCAAAATGACAGTTATGAAGTAGCAACAAAAAATCATTTTATGGTTGGGGCGTCACCACAACATTGAGGAACTGTATTAAGGGTCTTGGCATTAGGAAGGCTGAGAACCACTGCACTACGCCATCAGGGCTCAGGGCTACAAGGAAAAATGACCTCAAGTAAACGGAATATTTAAAGGGACTGACACAAAGAAACTGCTAGAACAGGAAAGGTCAAGGAAAGCTTCACGTCAAAATTGTAACTGGACAGATCTGGACTCACTTTAGGAGTCCCGGTAGTGCAGTGGTTAAGTGCTCAGTTATTAACCAAAAGGTTGGCCATTCACACCCAACAGCTTCCAAAGAAGAATCTCTTGGCCTCCTGCTTCCACAAAGATGACAGACAGCCGTGGAAAGGCAACCGGCAGGCAGTTCGCGGTCTACTGGTCACCGTGAGTCTGAGTCAACTCTAGGGCCATGGCATTGTGATGTGGGTTAGTCTTTCCTGGGGCACAGATATGGGATACACACAAATACCAATTTCCCCTCTCTGTTGCCATCTTAAAAGAGATCAGAGAGTGGTTTAAAATAAAACAATTTAACCCATCTCATTCCAAATGCTATCTCTTTTGGACAATAGCTTCATGTTTGTGAAGAAATAAGTGCACCATATCGAATCATTTCCCAAAGAAACACAGACTTTGAGTATCCTTGTGACAAAGTTAGGCTAAATGGTCTTTAGTCATTTCGCAAGCCTAGTGGCAGTAAAACAGAGGAAGGCCCTGACAAGGCACATCAACACAATGGCTACAACACTGGGCTCAAACATAAGAACAATTGTGAGGGTGGTGCAGGACGGGGCACTGTTTTATTCTGCTGTTCATGGCGTCACCATGGGTTGGCACCAATTCGATGGCATTTAACAACAACAGTGCGGTATGAAACCAAGGCATGAAACGGAGGGCATGCCACAAGTCTATCTGGAAGTGAGTCACTACACATGCTTGCATCAGCATGCAACTAGAAAGCCATATAGAACTGATCATTTACATGGGGAGTGTTGCATTTTTGCTGAAAATGTGCCCTTTTCCGATTAATTACAGATGATAAGGGTACCTTCATGCCCATTTAGACAAGTGCTTTTCATAATTCAGCCTTTGAGAGCTTCTGGGGGGAAAAAAAAAGGATGTCTTTCCTCATCCTATCTTATGGACAAAAACGGAGATATTAACGTACATTTAAGAGAAATCAAATTTAGTTTAAAGAAGAGAGAAAGATTGATTAGCTATGCCCTTGTGTGAAATTGGTTACACAGAAATCCATGACTAGGGTATACAGGATGACAAATCTATGCTTTGTAGGATGATAATCTAAAGCAGACCTCACCTATTGGAGTTTAAATTTGGGAATACCCCATCTGCATAAACCCTTGCAGATTACCTTCTGCATCTCCTTGCAGATGGAATAGTGGGCACAGGTCACAGCAACCTGTGCTTTTCCTGACATCTCTGATTTTTTACAAAACCCTTCTCGTGGATCAGGAGTGCTCGTGGCATAGTGGTCTCCACATTGGGCTGCTAACCACAAGATTGGCCGTTCAAAGCCCATCAGTGGCTCCAGGCGAGAAAGAAGAGATTTTCTACTCCCATAAAGAGTTACAGTCTTGAAACCTACAGAGACGGTCCTTTTCTGTCCCGTAGGGCCACTACGAGTTGGAATCAACTCAATGACATTGAGTTTGGCTTTTGGTTTTTAGTGGATGGGGGGCAAAGAGATGGAAGGTGGGCAGAGGCAACAGATCTGTCAACAAGACTAGTTCCATGTACTTCATCTTAACCCTGTAAGTCTGTTGAGCAACCACATCCACTGATGTTGAGTCAACTCAAACTCACAGTGACTCCATAAAGCACAATGGAGAACTGCGCTGCACCGGGTTTCTCTTGGCTGTAATCTTGCTGGAAGCAGTTAGACAGGGTGTTCTTTTGGGATGTGACAGGAGAGGTCCAAAAAGCCAGCATCTTGGTTGGCAGCCTAGTGCAAACTGTTGGTGTCGCCTAGAAACTTTCCTTCAGTATATTGAGCCAACAGAAATCACGTCTACCGCCTCTGAATTGACTCAGACTCAGAGCGACCCAGTATAGGGTGTCCAGGGCTGTCAGTCTTTATGGGAGCAGACTGCCTTATCTTTCTCCTGGGTTTGAACCACCAACCTTGTGGTTGGCAGCCCAAAGTGTCTCCTGCAGAGTCACCAGGGCTCCTTTACAAAGCAAACATCCCCCGAATTCAGTCTAACCCAGTGGCAGCTTGGGCAGGCTTCAACCTCCATAATATTGTCTTCCAAGCATCCAACAGAAGCAATCAATTGATGTAACAACAGAGTAATGATTATGCAAACAGAGCTTTAAGACAATCGCCCTGTGCACACCATACCCAAAGTCCCAAAAAATCCTCTTCACGGTATAGAAAGTTTAGGTGCTGCCGCTGTCCCAGACCCTCGGCCCTGCCAAGTGGGAAGGGGAAGCAATGGCTCATAGTGGGTACCATCAAAGGAGAAAGAATGGAATCGGAAGGGAGGAGAGAAGGAATGAATAGAATGGGCATGTGGTGTACATGGGGGCAGCCATTATTTCTGAGGGCAAGCAAGAAACTGAGTGGGAAAGAAAAATGAAGAGAAGATAGCAATGAAAGGAATTAGCACTGTAGGTTAAAACAATAACTCAAAGTTGGCACTTTGAAGGACTTTTCCTTGCAGGACTATCCTTGCACGAAAACATGTCATCTTGCATCCTCTTCTGTCGTGACAGCCTCGTCCCCTTCCCTCCAGCATGGCCAAGCATACCACCGAACATTCATGTTTAGATGGACTGGGTGGGTTTGGGGTGTGCACTGACAAACAGCTAGAGATTGTTCTAGAAAAACAATTCTCTCATTCAGACCCAGTCAAACTGCTCAGGTGCAAAGCCAGGGGGTTCATGAGCAAGTTCAGAAAACTCTGTGTCGGGCACATTCTGGCCAAGGGGAGAGACAGGGGGTCACTTCTTAAAATGCACCCGCCTGCCCTGCTCCTTGTGTGCAGTCACCTTTTGAACTCCTGTGGGACGACCTGGGAGGAAAATGGAAAGCTCGGCAGCCAGGCACTCCTGTGCGACTGTTTGCAGGGAACAATCAGCGGGCTGTCTCAGAAACAAAATGCCTCGTTTCTTTAACAGTAGCTATTCAGGCAGCAAGAGGCAATTCAGAGAGCAGCCAGTAAAGTGCGCTGCTGGGGAGATCGGCGTAAACGATATCGTTCCTATTCGGCCCCAGCTTTTATGCATTGCCCAAGTTCACTTTGGTTAAATAAAGTACTTTCTTCTGGAGACGCCAAGTACATAACAGCTCAGCGGCAGCTACTACGTTACCTAGAATTAGATGGCTACACCCTACCATCGAAATTCCAGCGCAGACTTCTTCCCGCTTTTACAGATCAGACATGCACCACTGGGTATTTTTTTTAAAAGACAAGATTATTGGCAGGGATGGCCTTTATAGAAAGACATAATTAATGTGTTGTCTTAATTAAATCTTTTACTCTCTTTCTTTACAGCCTTCTTATATTACTTTTTAACAAGGGCAAATGGAGCTGTATGGAAATAATTAGTTTCTTCATCCTTTCTTCTTTTTCCTCCCTTTTTTCCCAAATAGATTTTATTCCTGCCCCATGGGCCTCTTAGAGCCATCTCCTTTTTGTTGAATATGGTACATCATAGCTGCGTACCAAACAGAACTGAGTGCCATCAAGCCAATTCCCACTCATAGCAACCCTGGAGGGCAGGGTAGAACTGCACCAGTGAGATTCTGAGACTGTGAACTCTTGAGGGAAGTAGCAAGCCTCATCTTTCTCCCTTGGAGTGGCTTGTGGTTTTGAACAGCTGATCTTTGGGTTAGCACCCCAACTTGTAACTCACTAGGCCACCAGGGCTTCTTTACAGCTGTATCATGGAGGGAAATTTTCTATTGCTGTGTGTGTGTGTCTAAAACTGTAAGGAAAGTATCTCAGGGCCTAGCCTCCATCTATCTTTATGCACCCCAGTTTCTTATCAGCTCTGTGGAAAATAATCTCTATTTTGTCTACTTCCAAAGGGCTCTGTGGGAAGGAAAGAGGCCAGCTATATAACTGGTGTATATATGATACACGCCCAGTAACAATATTGATGTAGAATGCAGTTCAAGGTGGCAGTTAGTGACTTTTACGTATAACTGCTCTTACTTGGGTACTTAAATTCCATGTCTAACAGTTTATTCTGTGTTAGTTCCCATTATGACAAGAAGTCATGCCAAGGCAGCAAGTAACTGTGACATATTCTGTTTGCAGACTTATCTTGAACTGTGAAACTGGAGGGACAGGGTAAGGATTTGTTGACATTTGGCAGTCCTGAATGGCTTAGTACCTGGCCCGATTACCAGCAATGTCATTAAGCTAATTGGAGACTGTTAAAGAGCAGAGTGGCTGCTTGGCTCTTATACTGTTGTGGTCTTTTGGGGGGTGGGCGGTAGGGGTGAAGGACAGGGGTGGTGGAACTGTAATGGGAGTTCAGTGTGGGTATATGTGCTCCCAAAGGTTTGGGGGATACTGGACGGGTCTTTTCTGAATCGTTCTGTTTATGAATTTAATTATAAAAAGTAAGGTCCTGGAAGTCTTTTTAGATATTTTCCCTCAACACAAAATATCTCATCACAAACTGCCTGTAACCACAAGGAAGTTCCTTGCAAACATGTTGTTTGCCACACGAGCAGAGCCACGGCATGTCATAAGAAAACTGGCCATCCGACAAGGAGTCATTCTCTTGACTCTAAAGACTATGCCAGGGCGAGGGTGCGTGGAAATGGGGAACCGATGACAAGGATCTACATGTGACCCCCTCCCTGGGGGACGGACAACAAAAAAGTGGGTGAAGGGAGACGTCGGACAGGGCTGGATATGACAAAATAATAATTTATAAATTATCAAGGGCTCATGAG
>NW_022111373.1:31009602-31023925 GCF_000313985.2 Echinops telfairi | reverse complement strand
CTGCCTTTCACTTTGGCTTAGGCCAGAACATGTACACTGCTACAGATAAGAGCTCAGGACACTCAGAATCCAGATCAGATAAACCCCTCAGGAACAGAAATGGGAATAGGATACCAGGAGGGTAGGGGGAAGGTGGGAAGAAACCACGGGGTAAGGGAGGCAGCGGTCGGTGTTAGATATAAAAATAACAATAATTTATAATTTATCAAGGGGTCACCAGGGGGCAGGAAGGGTAAGACGAGGAGCGATACCAAGGGCTCAAATAGAAAGGCAACATATGTACAAATATGCTTGGTACAATTGATGTATGAGACCAAAGGGGCAGCATCTCGCCCAAAACAAAGTTCAGAAGGCAGGAAGGGCTGGACAGAGAAGCAAATGTAAACAGGGGACTCAGGTACGGAGTGGGCAGAGCGCGACCACACTGAGGTGACTGCAAGTCATGTCACACCCAAAAATGTGTACAAATTGTTGGATGGGAATAAAAACAATTTTAAAGACAATGACTAAAGTAGGAAGCTAAGAAAAATAGTGCTTTTTCATCAGTTTGGATCCATTAGCCTTCATCTCTAACCCAAAATATATTAAATCTTTATTTAGTCTAGAAGCTGACAAAGGCAAAATGAACATAACTCAGCTCAAACAACGCAGGCAGCCGACCTAATGTTGATCAAGTTCCACTCCAAAGTGAGATAAGATTCCAAGCTGCCTGGCAGCTTCTGACCATATGACAGCACAACCATGTACACAGGCATTTCAGCAGTCAGCCATGTCTGCCAAGTTACTTAATCGCTAGATAAGGTTAGCGCAGCTACATACGGTCTTCCCCAAGTCATTTGGTTACAAGTTGGCTTCATTTCCCCTTCACACTTTCCTGTGGTCAACTTCAAACTGCTCCTTCCTATAGCCCAGCTAGCTCTCTTTAGTGTCACCCACATCCCTTTCCTCTAACTAACCTGGTTTGACTAAAAAGGGGGGTTGGCAGATGTCACAGTTTGCTCTCTACTCAGCCTTTTAAACTGTTGATCTGTCAGCTCAATTCTGACATAGGGAACTCCATGTGACAGCGGCGAACAGGGCTTTCTCAGCTGTGAACTTTATGAAAGCACATCACCGGGCCTCTTTCCTAAGGAGCCGCTGGAACTGCCAGCCTCTCAGGGAGCCACGAACTGACGTTAGCCCACTGCCACTGAGTGGACTCCTGCCCCAGCCACAGCCACCACAGCTCCTCACACTTGGAACGAGCCCAGAAGGAGCCAGCGCACGAGAAAAACGACAGCTCATTAGCCCCACAGCCATCTGTCATCCATCTTCATTTAACACAATTATCTATGTGCTGGATGTATTCTAATCTAAACCACCACCAATTATCGGATATGCCACCAATTTCCCTTGTATCATATTGCAGCCTAGAACCTGAGGACAAATTCCTAGAAAACTGATTATGCTTCTAAGTGTGAAACTGCCTCCCGCACCAAAACTTATGGCAATATGCACTCCTTCCAGTTGTGTCTACTTCATTTTACTCCATACTCTGTGTGTGTGTGTGTATCAGGAAAAACACTGAAATTACATATGCATAGCATTTTATATAAATCAGTATGTAGGTATTGTAGATATTATACATAATTATTTAAATTATACACATTAAAAATTTAAATTTAAAATGTATACACATTTAAAATTTAAATGTTTTGCCAATATGGTTGCAAAATGACTTTTAGTTTTCATTTCCTTAGTTATTTGAAGTTGGACTTTTTTTTCCATAAATATATTGGAGATGTGAATTTATTTAATTACCTGCTCATGTTCTTTGCCCACTTGACAGGATATTGATTTCTTTGATATTAATCTTAGATCTAATTCTACAGATATTAATCTTTTACCATATGCATTACAAATATCCTTTCCCAGTTGACTGTTCATCTTTTAACTTACATAGCATTCTTGACATCTGGGCTTAAATTTTTCTGTGGCCTCCATAAATCTTTCCCCTTACAAATTTTTGTCTAAAGTCATTCTCCACTCCATTTAAATGGTTACCTATATCATCCTCTTCTTTTAAAAAAAATTATTTTATTGGGATCTCGTACAACTCTTATCACAATCCATCCATCCATCCATTGTGTCAAGCACATTTGTACATTTGTTACCATCATCATTCCCAAAACATTTGTTTTCTGCTTGAGCCCTTGGTATCAACTTCTACTTTTTTCCCCTCCTTCCCCACTCCCCTCTCCCTCATAAACCCCTGATAATTTATAACTTATTATTATTTTGTCATATCTTACCCACTCCCTTCACTCACTTTTCTGTTGTCCATCCCCCAGGGAGGAGGGTATATGTAGATCCTTGTCATCGGTTCCCCCTTTCTACCCCACCTTCCCTCCACCCTCTCGGTATCGCCACTCTCACCACTGGTCCTGAAGGGACTATCCGCCCTGGATTCCCTGTGTTTCCAGTTCCTATCTGTACCAGTGTACATCCTCTGGTCTAGCTGTATTTGTAAGGTAGAATTGGGATCATGATAGTTGGGGGGTGGGGAGAGAAGCATTTAAGAACTAGAGGAAAGTTGTCTATCTCATCCTTGCTACACTGCACCCTGACTGGCTCGTCTCCTACTCGACCTATATCATCTTCTTGTGACTTAAAAAATATAGTCAGTTAGAAAATCTTTTAAGTCATCTAGAATTTCCTGGCACACATAAAGTCCACACAACTGTGGTCTCTGCATTTAGTATTTGTCCCAGTACCATGGATAAATTAAATCCTTTCTACTGCTCAGAAGTGCAGCATAATCTGTCTTTTACATTATTGTAATGACTGTCGTTGGTGTAGTGTGCCAATTCCAACTCTTATGACTTTATAGGGCCAAGTGGGACTGCCTGGGGGTGAGGGGGGTTCTAGGTTCTCAGATTAAGAGAAGGCTGCAGGTCTTTTTCCTGCAGCGCTGCTAGTGGGTTCAAACCCAGTGGCCAAGCACTTAAAAACCAGCTTTCCACCAGGGCTCCATGTTACACAGTTTAATGTTGCATAAGCACAGACCTCTTTTTTGTTTTTCAAAAAAATTTTTTAATCTATTTGTTTATTCTTCCAGATAAATGTAAAATAACTATCAAGATACTTTAAAACCCACAAGGCTTTGGACCAGAAAAACATGAAGCTCCCACTCCCCTAAAATCAGTGTACTTTCTTCATCTAGAAAACTGACTCCCATGTAAGAGCATCGGCATACACCACTGATCATTTGTGATTTTCTTTGTAAGGGTGCTTTGTAACCTAAGCTCAATTTCCCTGAGGACAAATGCCCTGCCCACGGAATATTCTACTCCCAGCAACTAGTACAATGTAATCTCACACAAAGGGTTACTGGATGAATAAAATTAAAGTGACTTAAAAATGTCTTATTTTGTACCTCTAACCCTAAATAACAGCAACAGACTCCTGAGCACGCTCAGGGAGGGGAGCAGAGAGCGAGCCTCTACCTCTAAGAAGCTCTCATGTCAAGACTGACAGCCCCAGAAACCGTATACTACAGGGTTGCTGTGTCCGAATGAACTTGATGGCAGCGGGTTTGGTGCTTTGTTCTGTTGGGGGGGGGGGGGGGGGGGGGGGGGCACACCCAACTCAGGAGTCTCTGTATGGCACAAACTGTGAACAAAGCTGTGAAGGGAAAGAATGGAGGTGCAAGCCCACCCCCAGGCACACTGGAAGAGCTGCGGATGTTCCACCGAAAAGTCGGCCATGGAAAACCCTCTGGAACACTCATGTACTCACTCATGGCTCACCAGGAGTCGACGTCTGCCCCATTGCTCCAGAGTCCTGATCCGGCACCCAACTCTGACTAATGGCGTACCCAACTCCAGAGATGGGTAACCCACTGCCATCAAGGTGATTCCGGCTCACAGTGACCCTGTAGGGCAGGGTCGATCTGCCCCTGTGTGTTTCCGAGACTGTACCTCTTTACAGGAGTAGAAAACCTCATCTTTCTCCCACCAAAGATCGATAACGTTCTAAAATATTTTAGCAACAATGCCAAAGGCAAACAGAAGAGTGAAAGGTCCCCTGGGGTAGACAGAGATAAACTAAAATCAACAGGTTAGGAATGCATGCTTGGGAACTACAGAAACTCTAGACTCTAGAGAGAAGTCTTTTCTATATCGATACCACCCACAGAGTAAACATGTCATGGGCAAATTGTTTTTAAAAGCTCTAGGCTGGTGCTAAGAAAGATTTCGGGCATTTAAAGAGCAATAGTCCTAAGACAGGGGTGGGTCAACAAGGTGGCCTGAATCAGTATTTCTGACTTGTGTACTTCCCAACTCCTTGCAAAAGGGACTTAACTAACAAAAATGCAGGTGGGTCAGGCCCAGAGTGCTGACACAGACTGCTACAGCACCTGCATAGTGTGTGACACCAAGGGAGAGCCTTGTTGATCCAACAGTTCCACTAGCTGTAGGAAATGTGTAGAAAGATGATTTATGGTAGCCTTGCAATAATGACAAAAAGCTAAACTTAAACCCAAACAAAACTTGAAACCCATGAATGCTCACAATTATGGTAATAACTAAATAAACTGTGGGATATGTACAATTTGCAGCTGTGAAAAAGAATGAGATCTGTTTAACTAGTGCCTTGGAGAAAAAAATCTACATTAGATCGATAAGTTAAAACAAAAAAGTTAGCCTAGGGTATAAATAGTATGATTTCCTTTTTATAAAAATGCTCACCACATGTATAAATATTGGTGTATTTTCTATGAATACCAATAGGTGCTAAAGAATAAACACTATCACTTCTCGGCCCTTTGGCTAAGATCAAGTGTAGTGAAGAATAAACACTAAGTTGTTGACATTGGCTACATTGGGAGGTGATTACAGAGGAGAGAAAGAGGCTATGTTGGCTTGGAGTCATGGTCTACTTCTACATTGTCTGATTTGTTACAGTGGGTAGCTCGTGTGAAATAAAAGGCCAGTGAATTGTTATTATTGAAAATAAATACACAGGCCAACGGATTTTGGAAACGGGGAGATTAACAATGTAAATGTAAAATTACCTCAGAATCCGTGAACGAAGAACAAACAACATAACGAACTGCATTAGAGCCTACTTGAGACGGTCAAGCTCTGATGACTCAAAGCTGGAGAGAGGTACTACAATTAGTTTTCCTTTGATTTCAGGGACTTACTTAGTCTACTTATCTCTAGGCAAAGCTAATAGAACAAATGGTTTTGAAAGGTTCTAAATGGTGCTCAACATTTGGGTATAATTCCAGGAAGTCTACATTAATTTAGCTATTCACAGTGTGGCACATTTGACAGAGAAAATGCAAATTAGATCACTGTAGCTATTAGCCCCTTCACCTGGAGGGAAAGTAGAAGAGACAGAGCTGCTGGGGCAGCAGCCACAATTTATTACTTTTGAAACCTTTGGTTGATTTGCTCAGGAACAAATGAGGGGGCTTCAAAAAGTTGTGAAAATATTCCATTATTTTTCCATTCCCCTTCTCCACGGACTTTTCTAAGCTATCTCACATATTTAGGAGGTTGTGAGATTGAACACCTGCTGTGAAATATCCTATAGGATTAGTGTTAAAGAACCACCATGATAGTCCTTATAATACACTGTGCTCTATAATAGACTCAACTCTAAGAGGAAAAAAGGTTCCCAGTCAACCGTTCCTAAAGTACCTTTAAATCAATGTTTTACAAATCATGGGTTATGAACTACGAATGTGCCTTGAGATATGTCACTTGTGTCATAATCAGCATAGACCTACATTTTAAAATGTAACATTTTTAACACTAATACCTTATATAGTCCCTTTTTAACCTGTACCTAAACCCCACCTTCCTGCCCCAGCTAGCAGGAAGAAAAACACTTTGTCTTAAGCATGAATAGCCACAGCCTGTGTTGATTTCCAAGGAGCTCATTTTACAATAATTAAAAAATAAAAGACAGACAAGTTGAAGTGCCTATTAGAAAATTCAAGAGATAGTTCTATCCCCCCACCCCCCACCCCACCTCTCAGCAAGGTTTTTGTTATAATGAGTAAGTGGTTTTGCCTTTGAGAAACACGTCTCAAAAGTCTCCTGAGAAAGACTTCTAAACGTCCTCTTTCTGGTACATGAAAACAGGATTACAAGAACGCTGGGATGCGGTGAGATTTCTAACAAGGACTGAATTAACAGCCCAGTACTAGTAGCTGAGGGACAAAGGAACTGTGGCCTGAGGATCCCTTAGGCAGTCCTCACCTCAGAAAAGGTGTTTCTTGCAGCGATACAAGCCAGGACTTGGGAGTCCCTACCTAAATGACTGGGCTGTTTAAGTGTGTTTACGTTCCAGATGGGTTTCCACACAGAGAAGAACTCATCTCAACGTCAAATGGCTATGGTGGCAGCTCCCTGGGTCTAGAACTATTTGTACACAGCTGCAGATCAGACCTCTGTCCCCAGAAGATCACACTCAACATATCTCTACAAGTTGAGAAACTCAACTTGTCTCCTCCCTTTGCAAACCACCCCACCCAGTCGCCTACTGCAGGGTTAATTAATGAACAACAACAAAAAATAGTACCATGAGCCAACTTCCACATGCCCATTTGCCTAAACCAGAGATTTTGAATTCTTTCTCTCACCCTTCACTCGTATGATCGAATTTGTTGTGCTTACTTCTTAAATCTTTTTGAGAAACTGTCCGTTCCTCCCTATACCCACCCCATCCTCAGTCTAGCTCAGTCACCACTGCTTCCCTGACTGTGGCACCAGTGCCAACTGTTTTCCCAGCCTCCAGACTTCTTGACAAAGGTCTCCAGTTTGAACACTCTCATGTGCAATGCTGATTCTATTACTTCTCTTGCTAAAACAATAAATACAAGCCCTCACCACCACCCTTCTTTCTATGACTTCCCTCTGCCCTCAGGCAAGTCCGAATTCCCCAAGGTGATCCATGAACTTCCTGCTCCGCTACCCTACCCCATACCTTCTCGGGCCATCCTGAAACTGAACTGCAATTGTTAGACATCAGAGCCCCTCCTCCAGCCCTGCCCCACAAAACCACTTTCTAACTACCTTCTCCCGGAGTCCTCCGCAAAGACTTCCCAACCTGTCGGAGGCGAGGTGGGTACGACTCCCAAGTGCCCCTTCCTTATTCCCATCACCATACTACGTACCTTGATGGCCTCATCTCTTGGGTCTGTGACCTGCTTGCTGCCCACAATTGTGTGTGAACAGTTTGCATCACCCAGCTCACAATGTAGGTGCTTAGTCGTGTTGAAGATTAACTGTGTGAAGCAATGGGAACCTCAGGGGGAAGCAAATCAAGGCACTGGAGGTCACTGTGGGGATTACACAAGGGAGACTTTAAAAAATGGTTGGAAAACCACCTGACCAAACCTGAGGGGCACAGGGATGGAAAATATAAAGCAAGATGGTTATGCAGAGACCTAACCACAGGATCTGAAAACACAAGGAAGCACGGAAATCAATGACATGGTTGTTTATAGCTACGAATCACTTCAACATTGAAACTACTTTCTGTAAAAAGGTATACACCCCCCCCAACTGTAATAGCTATTAAATTTCTCCACAAACTTTCCTATTTTTTATTCGAAAGTTTGTGAGGGTTGATTTCTTCTTTTTATTTATTAATACAAAGGCCATTTATTATCAAAGGAGAAGTGTTATCCAAAGTAAGCTATTTATTTTTTAATACAGAATGAAAATATTTTATATATAGATCGTGTCCAAATTACATATACATATTGCATGGAATAAAAGGCAAGCCTACATTATTTTCTTAAAATTATACCACAACAATCACAAACTCATTTAGACCAGTTTGGTTGCACCTAAATGACAAAAGTGTAACTCAGTCCTATGGTTGAGCGTCCTTACAGGAGATGGCTTTCTGCTTTTTGAAACTCTATTTTCTTTCAAATACAGTTGATTTACCACTAATGAAGACACTGTGGTAAACATTCATGTTTAAATGCATGTCTTGATATCTCTCTTGGATTCCTTTATATTATTACTTTTTTAAGGGGTATGACGGCTTGTTGTAATAAATGTTAACCTCGAAACATTAACAGCCAAGAAGATGCAAGTTTTCACTCTTAAGGCAGTATACTGATGCAGAATGGGCCTTAAAATTATTTTTATAATTAAGCAATGTTACTGTTGAATCCATCCCTGCAACTACTAAATTGCATAGATTGGTATTTCCCCCTAAAATTTGCAAACAAATTAAAAAAGTATTATTGCAAGTGGTACTTGATAGGGATTATCTTATACAAAATCAGTTCAGAATTAATGCATGCTGATATACATAAAAATACATACTGATGGCAGCATTTGGCTTACACTGTTAATGTCCATCACCTAGTACTAAAATATGGATTTTTCAACAGTTGGAATCCATTTCAACCAAGATACATTTAGCAGCTTGTGGGAGGTGTCCTGCCAGCCCCAAAAATCACATGAGCAAATTCTTGACTGATGCTACTGAAGCGCACACATTTCTAGATTGCCATGGCATATTTTTTCAGGGATCATTAGCACCTTTCAGATTTTTATTCCGAGTTTTTTTCTAGCAGTCTCTTTAGGAAGCACAAGTCATTCTGTCTTTCCTGTTCCTTCAACAGTGTGTTCTTTTCCAAATTCTTAGTTGGTTGGGCTTCACCAGTGGAAGGTATTTTTCTTTCTCTCATCTTGCTGGTACAACTCAACAGTTTTCATATGCCTTTGGAAACGTTTAATAAATGGACAGTGAAATACTCCCTGATATATGAGTATTTTAGGAATTTTAAGGAATTGCCTCCACTTTTTTTTAAATCATTTTAATTGGGGGCTCTTATCACAATCCATACCATACATCCATCGTGTGCCAAGCGGACTTGCCTCAACTTTTAAGCACATGATATAGAAACATAGCTTCCTTACTATCATCACATGGGTGTGGTTTTGTTTTTAAAGTTAGATTCATTATTCAGGCAATTGCCACCATTTCTATCGCACCTTCCAATGCATCCATACTGACCATTAGAACTTGTTATGCTCATCGCCTTCTTTATCTTCAAAATCATAGTCAGACGATGCTACTGGAAACATAAGATCAGGGGAGGAATTTCAAAAATACACCTAAAAGAAACATGGAGCAGGGCCTGCAGGAGGGGGGTGCTGTCATGAGGCAGGGGCTAGTTTTTGTTTGTTTTAAATAGCACCTGTAATCACAGTGTACATACACTGTGTTTGCACAGTGTACATATTTTTGTTATTTTATATAAGTATTCTTCTGTGGGTACATAGTCTTCATATTCATAATTTTAATGGTTGACTAAATGCCATCAAACAAATAAATCTTAATTATATTTAGGTCACTTCTAATCTTTGTTAATTTAAAACAGTATTGCAACATATAAAAATTATTTCAATTGCTATTTTTGCAACGAGGGCACAGTCCCCCACCTTATCTTAGACGATTAGATATGCATGAATGCACCCTTAGGACACTGTCCACAAGAACAAAACTCAAAAGAGTGGCTAGTAGATGCACTGAAGTTAAGTTAGCACCCTATGATTTGACCTCCCTTATGATCTATTTAAAGTTGTTCTAGTTTTTAATTATTTTCTGTGTTGCTTTTGACTGAAGTTTTTGTCTTGTTTGGTTATCAGTCCTTTGTCTGGTTCCTTCTTTAATGTTTTTCTGTATGTGACATCCAGGATAGATAAACCTATGGAGACAGTTACTGGTTTAATGGTTCCTTGGGGGGTCATAGCAGGGGAGGTTGGGGGAAATGGGAGGTAATAACGATGCGTACAAGAATGAAGACAATGTTCTACAACTGATGGTGGTGATGACTCCACAACTCTTCTTGATGTGATTGAACTATCGAATTGTATGATATGTGAATTACATGCCAATAAAACTATGGGTGGGGGGGGGGGCGCGGAAGGAGGTGGCTGGTATGAGAGTGGAAAAAGCAAAGCCTGCCAATCAAAAACAAGCCTGGCAGACAGAGAATGGGCAGGAAAGGATGTTCTGCACGGCAACCGTGAAGGTCTGAGAATGGAAGAAACGTGTCCAAAGCAGGCATTTGGGCAGGAATGGTGCAGCTGGAACAAGTTCCTGAGAGCCAGAGGGAACGTCGGGGTAGGACAGCCTTGGGTTCTCAGTTCATTAACTAAGACCCCACCCTACAGCTGTCCCTCTTCGGAAACAGGTGGTCACAGTGGTGCCTGGGCCGTCTCGATGTCGGTAAGAGTGCAGCAACTGTTACAGCCGTGGGCTAGGTACCACGTTAAACCCTGAAAGACACGGTGGGCAGCAGGGGATTCTGACCTCTCTCCAATGGCTGTGGGGCTCAAGGCACAGAAAGGGGGCAGGTGCAGCCAGAGGATAGCATTTATTTATGAGGGATATTTTGGAGAGGCTTTAAGAAGTGGAATCGTAGGCTGCTGAGAATGTTTTGGGGCTTGGCTGCTAACTGTGAGGTTGAAGATTTGAGTTCACCTGTGGCACCTCGGAAGAAAGGCCTGGCGATGTGCTTCTGAGAGAAATTAGCCACGGAAAACCCTATGGCGCAGTGTTACCCTGACACCCCTGGTGTCGCCATGAGTCCGAATGGGCACTATAGTTAGGGATTGTGAGATGGAGTACTCGAATGGAGAACCTCGCTGAGCTAAGTGGTCATTCTGCCCCAAAGTCTAGGGGCAGTTAAATTTGTGCTGTCAAATTCCTTCCCCGGTAGGCTTCTGATAATTAAAATTTGAGTCAGCACTCATAAATAATATTTTCACACAACTCTGTCATCTTCTATCACTCTCTTGCTAACCTCAACAACTTTCCGATTTCACTTCTGCTCAAAGAACAGTAAAAACCTCCTAGGTAGCTCATTCTTAATTAATGTGTCCTGTTTTCTCTTCTCCTAACCTGGCAGTACACATCCAGCTCTAATGGAAGACAAAGGAGGCCTGAAGTCTCCCTGCAGACCGACCGACCGTGGTTGCAAGCAATTACAGTCATTTCTCTCTATCACAAATATAAATACTTAAATCTTATACCAATATTTACACATCATCTTTGAAGCCAGCCTACTGTGCAGTCTTGAATTCAACATGCTTAGAAATATTAACTGAAAAATGACCAACAAGCCATACTTTACTATTAAAACAGCTATCCCTCTCAGACACCCCCCCACCCCCACGCGTCTTTGGTGCCTCATTCAATACTCCACAGAGACCTTTTAAAGAACACAGTCTGGGCTTTCAGCAATAACTGACATCCCTGTAAATCCATGTAATGCCCAGAAAATAAATCCTGTGCTCTCTGCTGCCCATCCAGCCACATTAATCTCATGAATAGTACCACACAACGCCCTCTTCTCCCTCCCACCCTCCCCTCCATCTGCTGTAAGTAGGGCAAGTATTTTACTCATGTTAATTGTTCTGACAGATGAGGATCAACACTGCTTTAATCCATTTGCAGCCCAGCACGGGGAACATTTGTCTTCTCAAATGCTGTTAGCGGCAGTACGCTGTCTGTGAGTACCACGCAAGCTACTTCAGGGCAATCGCAGCACGCTTAAGTGATTGGCTCCACTCGGCTCCACTCTCCTTAGAGTGCGAATCCAGAGAAATTCTCCCCAAAATTGGCTCTAGGTTTCTGAGTTGCCAGGGGTGTGTGTTTTGATCTTTTCGAGACAGCAAGAAGTGGGGTTTTACTAAGTTCCTATTTTTTATTTGAAAGTGTTAATGGATCTTCTCTCTTAAACCAATTAATCATTCACAAGCCCCACCCCCACCAAAAAAAACACACACACACACACACACACACAACCCACCAAAAGACAGAAGGGAACGGTCAAATTCTGAATGACTTTACCATAAAATGAAGCAACTCGGTTAGGAAATACTCCCTTTTAAGGATGAGGTGAATAGGCCACCTATCATGCTCACCCCAGGCGCAATGGGGACAAGCCTACAGAGCGGACAAGGACAGGGGCCTTGGAGCCAAGGACCAAACTCATTGTTGCAGAACGGCTTCCTGCGCAGGGCAGCCCCACCTGTAGCAGAGCAGAACCACGCTCCACAAGACAACCCCCACCCGACCCCCAACGAAACCTATCCTATGGCCAAGAAGTCGATGCCAACTCAACCACCCTGCAGAGGGTTTCAAGACTGTACACTGCACAAGCAGCCTTCCGTTGTCCCTTGGAGCTGCAGTTAGCAGTTCAACACCTAAGCAACACACTCATCTACACATGTGCGTACACACACACACACACACACACACACACACACACACACGCACTCTCTGGTTTTCAAAGGTTCTTAGGAAAATGTCATTATCTTTTCATTCCATGTTGCCATAAACATTTTGAAGCTTCCTCGTGTATGTATACATGTATATATGTATGTATGTGTGCACATTTAATGAATTATTTATTTGCTTTCATTAAAATGCATTTTAAGATTTTGTGACATGAAGTGTTTGAGACCAGCAGGCCTCCTCCCAAGGTGCACCGCTTAGTCAATACAGTAACTCAGGGCTGAACTATCTGTGCCACCCACGGGCTCTGGAGATAAAATCAGGGACCTTAGAGTTCGGCACACTTCCCCTCAGATCCCGCTTCCAGACCAACTGCTGTGGGTACTACAAGCATTAAATGGTGTAACATATTTAAATCTGGCTCATGACCGCCCCTAGACCTGGGTTGACTGCCATATTTGGGTAGCGGTATGGTTGGTAGTTCAAAACCACCGGCAGCTCTGAGGGAGAGAGTGGGCTTTGTATTCCATAAATAGTTATAGTCTTGGAAACCCACAGGGGGTCGCGGTGAGTCAGCATGGACTGGATGGCAGTGAGTTTGGTTTGGTTACTGCCATTACTATTAAATCTACCTTGGTTATAAATGACCTGAAAAAGTAGCTTTGTGTCATGTGCTACAAATTCCTCAGAGGTTTCTAGTCTGGCCCAGATATTCAGTCAAAGAGGATTTCTATGGAGACTAAATACCAGTGGCCAGACAGCACGCTCCCCCTCCTCGCCACCCTCTGGCCCTGCCAAATAGCATCTGAGGATAGAGCCCTCCCTGTCCTCCCGAGCTGGATTGCCTCGCCAACATCTGCACTCCGCTGGCCCATCTGTACCCACAGCTCATCTCTCACAGGATTCGGAATTTGTCGTTTTCTCTCTCCTAATCCTTCTTTCTGTCATATTTGTATTTCCTCTTCATTCCCATCTCTGTCTCCTCTGCTTTCAATTTAATAACCTTATACATTTCAAGTTTTCAGTACAGTGCTTCCAGTTCAGAAATCTAAAGAGGAACAATAACCAGGGTATGACTCAGTGCATATATATTCACTGCAATATATCCAGTAGAGAGAACCAACCTGCTTGCAAAATTCACTCTTTACCCACCTCCGAGGCAAGACTCGCGATTCCCTTCTCTTCCCCTTACCTCCTCCTCCTCAGCCCTGGGTCCAGGCCACACTGGTGGGAAGAGAGGAGAATATTCTTCTGGGGTGAGCTCTTTCTTTGCTGGCTTCCAGGTATGGGCTGGCCTGTAAACTGCAACTTAGGAATCATTCACCCTACTGACCCGAAACATGCATACGCTGTAATGCAAGTCCTCCTTCCCCAAGAAGAGCGCATACATGTTCATACTCTATGTTTACATTCCAAGGTATAAGTATAGGGGAAACACACACATATATTCGATACAAGGGAAAACATTCAAACTTTAATAGTAATGATCTCTGGATGGTGGGATTCTGTTATTCTTGTTTTAGCATTTTCCCAGTTTCCAAATTTCAACATGATAGACACGAATTCTTTCCTAATTAGAAAAACAAATACTCACATAGACTCAATTTTGTTCCTCCGACCTGAATCTGGCATCATATTTACACATCATTAAACCAATTTATGGTTAAAGCTCAAGACATATAGAGGAGCTACTGATTAATTTTGAAGAGAGGAAGCCTGAACTTGCCAAAGCGATTAGGACCGTGCAGCTGTGCTCTAAAACCTACACGCAGTCTTCCAGGTTCTGGTTTCCACACTCAGAGCAAGCCATCTGTACACAATCCAATGACATCCATTAAAGTCGGCTGACCTTAAGCTACCCGAGAAAGACACCCCCAAACTGAGTCAGTTTCTAGAAACGCAATTTGATGGGAAACTTTGATTCCCAAGAAGCTAACTTCCTGCATCGGATACTACCAGAACATGCCTGAGTGCTCACACGTCTCTTCAGACAGCACGAGGCAAAGTTTAGACCCGCACGATTCATCAGAGTAAAAAGACTCTTGGTGGCGCAGTG
>NW_022111373.1:30993169-31008835 GCF_000313985.2 Echinops telfairi | reverse complement strand
ATATATATATCTTTTATCTATAACAAAAATAAGTATACAAGTGAGAAATAACTCAGTGATACCGTGTGTACCATCAAGTTGAAACTGACACTGAGTCTGTTATGCTTGAAGACTGGCCTCCCCCAAAGTAAACACTGTGGGTGAAGTTTTGGGGGGATTATGACCACAGTCCCAGCCTTGGAAAAGGTGCAACCTCTAAGCCCAACTTCTTTGCTGACAGTGGCCATACACAGGTTGGCTAGTGGTGTGGGTAATTTGTGAAGGAATCATAACGATCTAGTGTCAGAAATCTAGTCAACAGGCAGTGGCGACAAAGATCCCAGAGAACAGAGTTAAACTTCCCTATAGGATTGCTAGCCTGTCATCTCTGTGGGAGATCACCTGGTCTCTTTTCTCCCACGGAGTCACTGGTGGGTTCAAACCACCAATCTGACTAGCAGCCAAGCACTTACGCTAACGACTGTGCCACCACCAGGGCTCCCGAAATTCTCCGTAGCCTTAGCTGTCTGCTGACTCTGGGTCTGCCACCAGCAGAGAGGGCTCAACTCTGACTTGCCCTTTCTGGGTCTCAGTTTTCTTAGCTACAAAACGGGACAGCTAGTTCTCTGGAGGGAATCAAGCGAGATGAATCTGTGTGTGAAAGAACAGGAAGAGTGATATAACGGACGGTTGCGAGGTCCGAGGTTTATAACGCTAACCATTCAAGGCAAACCTGAAACCTGCGATTGTTGGAGAACTTAATCAAACCTAAGATTCGTCTGGAAGAACTGAACCCCTGGACAGTCCCCTTCATTACCTGTAAAAGACATGAACCCTGGTTCCAAAATGGAAATAGAAAACAGAGAAAAGACTACAGGAAGTTCTTGGACAGGGTGCTGCAGGACAAGCCAGTCTCCTTACTGGTAAACCACCATACACTCCAGGCCCTGCCCTGCCCTCCCCTGCGCAGGTGCCTTCAAAGTCACCACCAGGATGTGCTCTCACAGGAAGGAGCTCATCCACACAGAGTTGTCCTTCCCTAAGGCCGTAATCTAAAGGCCCTGAGGCAGAGTTCCCTGTGCATCTGTGGGGTCATTGGATTTCACCCTTCTTTTCTAGAAGGTAAAAGCTAACGCTGTGTTCTTCACAGGGCTATTCCTTCCCTGTCAGTTTGGTTTCTATGTTCGGGAAGGGTCTATGACTCCAATTGCTCCTGTCCTTCCAACGGAAGTGCTGTTAAAGAGGTTTTTATAGAAGGAAAGGGGCTCAACTGCATCACACGGTGCACCACACAGCATTTTTTAGCTAGCTCAGGTGAACGGCTGTCTTTCTTTTAGCCTTCCGGAGCTTGGGACCTGCTCTTCCATTACCGCATTCAAGCCAAACACAGTACTGTGCTGTTGTGTCAGTGCTGACTCAGTGACCCTGGACGCAGCAGAAGGAAGCACCGCCTGGTCCTGCAATAGCGTCGCAGTCATTCCTGGGCTTAAGCCCCTTGTCATACTCATTGTGTCAAGTCAGCTCTCTGAAGCCCTTCTGCTTTTTCACCTACCCTCTGCTTTAGCAAGCATGACGCCTTCTCCAGGGCCTGGTCCCTCCCGATAGATGGCTTCTCACCACCTTCACATTCTGCCATTTCATCTTGTTGCTGTTGGGAGCCCTCAAGTCTGAATCACGGCGGACCGCATGCACAACAAAACACAACACTGCCCCGTCCTGTGCCATCCTCACAAGTGTTCTTACATGTGGCGCTTGTCTGTCAGTGCGTCACACCGGGGTGGCTTGTGTGCTGCTGAAAGCTATGTCACCACTAGTTCAAATGCCAGCAGGGCCACTCAAAGGGAACAGGTTCAGCAGCGCTTCCACACTGAGACAGAATACGAAGAAGGAAGAGGCATTTATTCCATGACGGTACCAATGTTCTTCATGGTCACCATATTAAAGTGCATTCACTCTTCCTCCCTTCCTAGCCCCTGTCCAGCTCTCACGTGTGCTGGAGGTGATTGCAGATCAAAGTGACATTTTTGCTTTTGACCACTTTAAAGAGGTTCTTTGCGGCCGATTTGCTGAATGCAGCACACTGTTTGGTTTTTTGCCAGCCACTAACAACAGCTGCAAGGACCTGGACCGTCCACCCCGAGCAGCATTCTTGGGACGACTGTGTCCACCACACATAGGAGCGGGAGTCGGCACCAGAGCAGATCAAGTGCCTAGAGAGCGACGCAGATACAACAAACCACAGCTTCATTGAAAGCAGCACAGGGAAGCTGGAGCCAGTCCAAAGAAATAAAAACTCTGGAATCAAGACCAGGGAGGAGCATTTGCCAGAATTTTCTGTCTTATCTGAGAGAAAAAAAGTCTTGGGCAGGGGGGAAATCAGGAGGGACTGTTACTGATTAACATCTACACAGTTCCGGCCACAACACTCCCTCTCCTTGGTCCTCCTCGCTCTTGGGGCCTCACAGTCCTGAGCTGGGTTTTTTCAGTTGTACATTCTGAAGCCCGTGCAGATGAAAAGGAAGGACGATTCAAGTCACAAAGTTGGTACAGAGAACGAGTATGACACCCAAATACATGTCTAGTCCCCTCCACGGGGTGCCCTGGTGGCATCGTGGTCACGCTGTGAGTTAGCATTTTGGAAGCACTGGTCGGCGTCGTAGGAGCAAGAGGAGGCCATCTACTTCTGTAAAGATTGGAGCCTTGGAAGCCCACTGGGCAGTTCTATCCTGCCCTACATGGTCGCTATGAGTCGGAAGCAGCTCCATGGCAGGGAGCGGCTTTGTTCTCTGAGTCCCCTCCAAAGTTGATGCGAGCTCTCCCAGAGAACTGTACTCTCGTAACATTATTAGTTTGCTCTTAGGAGATTGTTTTCCCATTTGTTGGCGGTGTGAATTCGCTGGAATGGATTTCAATCCATACCAATACTTGGGCAAAGCATTATGAGATAATTCATATTTTAACTTCTATTCAAAATTATCTATGAAAGCAGCTCACATTCTAATTCCCTGCTCTCGCCTTCCTTCCACTCAACTGGTTTTTCCGAGTGCCAAGCATAACAACTCATTTGTTCCGACTGGCTAGAAACATGCTGGATGAAAAATGAGATCAACTTGAAAAATTTAATTTTACTGATCTGTGGAATTGCCCATGGAGTTCCCCTACAACAGCTTTCCATTTCTTTAATTCTACAGAAACGGAGGTCAGCAGGCTTAAAAACCAAACCCAAACCAAACTCATGGCCATCGAGTTGATGCCGACTCATGATGACCCTACAAGACAGGGTAGAACTGCCCCTGCAGATTTCTGAGACTGTAACTCTTTACAAGCCCCAGGATATCTCTCTCCCTACAGCAGCTTTCTATTTCTTAATTCTACAGAAACAGAGGTCAACAGGCTCAGTTCATTAAAGGGATCAAGCGAAGAGATGAACAGGCGAACGTCTTGAGAATCTGCCTGAAACTCGGGAACACACAACTCCTGTTTAAGATCTTCCCATCCCACGGGGCAGACAGAGCTATTCAAATGGCTGACAGCTCAACTTCACATAACCACGTCTAGAAGTACGCACCGAGAAATAGTCACACCGACAATCTGAAGTTTGAACCACTAACTGGCATACACTCAGTGAAAAACAAAACAAGAAAAAGTTACAGTGAACCGCTGTCTTCAAGCCCCAATCAGTTTCTGGATCTTCAACTGAAATGGCTGCAGAAAAGGACTCTAAAGGTGCCTGGGAAGCCTCCAGGAAAACCTGATGAGAATGCACGAGCCCACCTATTGCATTAACACTGGTCCGAAAAGCCAGAATTACCATTAGACCGTTACCAGTAGGCTGTTAACCACTGGCTTCCTCCACTGTTATTGAAACCTCACCTTTATGAGGAGAGAATGTGCAGAAGGCGTTTAGTTGAGTCAAAGTTAGGTCCTGACCTTTGAAGCTGTGTCCAGGATCAGATTCTGATTCCCCGTGCATCGAGGGTAAGGAAGGGTGGCTCTGTGCACAAGAACAGAATTGCTCTATGCAGTCAGGTTTAACTGAAGATAAAAGTCCTCGAGGTAACAACTATTCTATAGGCCTGGAAAGTTAATAGCAACAAATGCTTTTGACTCGCCAAGAAACTGAAAACCACACGCACTGCCATCAAGTCAGTTTTGACTCATAGTGACCTACAGGACAGGGTAGAGCTGTCCCTGTGGGTCTCTGAGACTCTAACTCCTTTTCTGGGTAGAAAACCTCCCTTTCTCCCAGAGCTGCTGGTGGGTTCAAACTGTGGACTTTCCAGTAAATAGCCCAACCTGTAACCACTATACCACCAGCCCAACCTGTAACCACTATACCACCAGGGTTCATTAATGTTCCTGTTCTCACATCTTCACACATAAGGTGACTTCTTGGGATGGGATGCACAGACCATCTTGTTTGACAAACAATTCTAAGATTCATGGCTACTTAAGAAAGCTAGACAGGTGTCAGCAAGAATTGACAACTGACAGAGAGGGAAGAAATAGGAAATATATATGTATACATTTAAAAGCAAATGTGTTTAGAAAGCCACAGTCTACGGGCACGGGTAGATGCTCAGAGCTTCACAAACCTCAGTGGTCTCTTAGTCATTACCATTCCGGAGCACACTAAAATAATTTATCACAAGTACAGGAGAGAAATATGGCTTGGTAGCAAAACACATAAAAGAGATTTAGGAATTCTAGTTCACACCGAGTTCGTTGTGAATTAAGCGTGCTGTGGCTGCCAAGAGGTCACATCCACTGCCTTAGCACACAGAAACTGGGGGAGTGGTGCAAAAGGGGTCCATTCCACCCTACTCAACACTGGTCAGGAGAGAGCCTTTCTGGACTCCTTGTTTTGAGAAGAAGAGCAGAGGAAGATGTATGCAGTGGAGATGGAGGTATCTTAGTGCAGAAGTCTCGGCCTTCCAGACAGAAAACTCTAGTTGGAATCCCAGTCAATGGGCATCACGCACAGTGGCTGCTCATCTCTCAGTGGAGGTTTGAGTATTGTGGGAAGGCTGCATGGGTTTCAGCAGAGCTTCCAGACTAAGACAAACTAGGAAGAGGCTGGCCATCTACTTCTGAAAATCAGCCAACGAAAACTCTATGGATTACCAGCATCCCCAGCCATAAATGATCATCGGGGTGATGCAGGCCCAGTCAGTGGGGTTTCACAAAGGATCACCATGAGTCCAGAGCCAACTCACTAGCTGCTAACAATAGTGTCAGAGTGATTTTGTCATGCGGGGGTGGGTGGAGAGGGTGATACAGAAACCCAATAAACCAAAAGAGCCCAGCAGTTGGTACTGAGTCTATCCTGACTCATGGTGACCCCAATTGTATCAGAGCAGAACTATCTCAGAAGCAGGTTGGGTACACTCAGTGCCTATCTTTTGGTTAGCATCAAGACGTTGACCTTTGCACCACCTGAAGCAGGGTCAGGGCCCCTGAGGGAACTTGTGGAATGAACCCTTGGCTTTCCCTGGAGACATGCTCAAATCCGTGCTGCAAATGATCTGTTCACGTCACTGCCACTAGATCTCACATGGGCAGTGTGCCCTGCACAGAATCTCTGTGGCCGGGCTTTGTCTTCAGTCCTGCTTTTCAAAGTGAGGGTAATCAGGTGTGTCCCAGCAGGCACTTGAAGCCACAATACACAGGACTCAGAGGTTACAAACCAGCTATACAGACGCCCTCTGATTTGTACCGTCTCTCTCTCCACCCCACTCACCATGATCTGTTCTAAATACCAATGGCTTTAGCATAAACATGTTTCTGGATTTCTTTAAATGATCAAAACCCTGGGCAGCCCAGAGTCTGCATCAAGCATGGAGCCAGGCACTAGGACTGATGGGAATGACCCAATCCTGACCCCTTTGTCACCCCTCTACATCATGAACAGTATGCCCTTTCAAACATAACCTAAGGCTCTGCTGCACGTATTCGGCCTACTCTGCTTGACCTGAGTTTGTAATAGCTTTGAGTCTGTAAAGCAACACTTTTACTTCGTGTGAAAGGGGCTTACGATCTTTTCATACTTAGAGCAATACAGATGTCTTAGAGAAACAATGCAAAACACAAAGGAACTTTTAAGAGAAAACAAACACTGGTCCTGGGGTGTTGAAGAAATAAATACCAGTCTTCTGGCAGGATTGGAGAATGAGGGCATGATGGGGGACAGACCCAGGAAAGATCAAGTCTAGCCTCAGGATAGGTTCACTTCCGATACCAAACCTCAGAGTGGCTCTCTTGGTAGGCCACATTCCAAAGGTACCAGCTTGAGAAGTAGCCTCCTAGGCTTCAGAAATGGTCTCACTATACCCCAGGGCAGCGGGACTCTTCAAGATCTACCCAAATTCTGAGAGAACTCTTATTCCTGAAATACAAGAAAAATAACTACCTATTCTCATTCACAGCAGAGTCTGGTGTTGTTCTGTCTTGTATGCCTGCTATAAAATTCTCTAAAGGCAATGAAATGTCACTATGGCGTATGAGTCCATTTGAAAAGTCCAATTACCAACCCACAGTCAATCTGAATAGGTTAGGCTTTTTACATTAGCGTGAGGACGCATTCTTATTTACTGTGAGAACAGGCTGCCCACGCTTAGAGAATTAACTTAAGAGTCTATACGGCTATCCAGCCCTCATCTCTGGTGCGGTAATGATCACTAGAGAAACTCCCTAACAATCTCTAAGAATCAAACATGTACTCATAACCAAACCAAAGAAAGCAAAGGGACACTTTCCCAAGGAAGTAATTTCTCACACGAGCAAGCCACACCAGGCTTGTCACACCCAGCTTACCATCCGGGCTCCCATGGCTCTGCTGCATGTTCGGAGCACATCCAGGGACAAAGTGGTAACAACAAAACCATAAACAGACCTGGGACATAACCCCGCTCCGGCGGGATCTCATTATCATTCTAGAGATGGAAAGTTGGACCCAGTAAACCAAGCCATGGATGAGCCTCTCTGAGCCCTGGTGCTTTGAAAAGGGGATGTAAAATGGGCCATGCATTATTTAGAGTTAAGGAGGCAGGGACCTCAGATGGGAAATGAAATAACAGATACGGCTTATATTAGTGCCAGCTTGTCCACATTACATGCAAGCCTTGCGGTTGTCTCTGGACGCCCCGTTTTCCATTATAAATTTATTGCAGTCATGATTGGATGTTGTCAGGTTTTATGAAAAGGACCAACTGACGAACGAAATTCTCTCTCTCTCTCTTTTTTTAACCCAGCCACCTCCCAAAGGTGGTTTGAAAAGAAAATTTGAATTATTCTAGCATGACCAAGAAATACAGAATCGATGTGTTCTTATGTGGGAGCCGCACTTCCATTTGTTGCTGCACACAGGCCCAGTGACTGTAAACATTGTTTCATCTAAGAGGGAAAATCTGATCAAGAGCTTGGCACCTTGTTTTGCTCGTCATAATCATTAAGTAAAGCTGTATCACCAACAGCACAGCAGCAGAGCAAGGACCGGGAGGTATGTGTATCAAGACGCCAAGGGTCAGGCATCCCCAGTCAGCGCGGCATGTTCTCACCCCTACAGCACCAGCAAGGTAGGTGCGATTGATTGTTTTCATCTCAGCTCACATGTGTAAGGTACTAGAGTCTCAGAGGCGGAATAATTTGCCCAGTGTCACAAGGCTGTTAAGTGGCAGGGACAGGAATCAATCAAAAGGTCGGCCTGACTCCAAAGCCATGCCTCTCACTTAGGTAAACTCAAGAGCTCAACGCACTTGGGATCTATCCACGAAAATTTTCCCAGGAAGATAAAGATTAGAAGACGGCATTTGAAAGCAACAACAACAACAAAACCAACCAGGCCCTTGAGTTCATTTTGATTCATAGTGACCCCATGGTGCAGGTTAGGACTGCCCTTGTGGGTTATCTTAGGTTAATCTTTTTAATCGTTTTATTAGGGACTCATACAACCCTTATCACAATCCATACATACATCAATTGTGTAAAGCACATTTGTACATTCATTGCCCTCATCATTCTCAAAACATTTGCTCTCCACCTAAGCCCCTGGCGTCAGCTCCTCATTTTCCCCCTCCCTCCCCACTCCCTCATGAACCCTTAATAATTTATAATTATTCTTTTGTCATATCTTGCCCTGTTCGATGTCTCCCTTCACCTACTTTTCTGTTGTCCGTCCCCCAGGGAGGAGGTTATATGTAGATCCTTGTAATCGGTTCCCCCTTTCCAACCCACCTTCCCAGTATCCACTCTCACCACTGGTCCTGAGGGGATCATCTGTCCTGGCTTCTCTGTGTTTCTGGTTCCTATCTGTACCAGTGCACATCCTCTGGTCTAACCAGACTTGCAAGGTAGAATTGGGATCATGATAGTGGAGGAGGAACTAGAGGAACTAGAGGAAAGTTGTATGTTTCATCATGAGGTTAATCTTTAAGGGAGGAGAAAGCCTCATCTTTCTCCCATGAAGCAATTGGTGGATTCAAACTACTAACCTAGTGGTTAAGAACCCAACGTGCACTCCACTGTCACCTGGACTCCTCCCGAAGCCAGGATCAGACCATGTAAACAGGAAATGGACACTATTATGGATTCAGCTGTCACTACAAAATAATGTGATGGAATCCTGCCCCTATCAGTGTAGGGTGTGTCTTAAACCTAATCACTTCCACCAGAAGGAGCAGCACAGACGGAGACAAGCCAAGGGAAGATAAGCACTAAGATAGCTGAGCACTGAGGAATGCTGAAGGGGTGCGGATCTGCCTCCACTCCCACCCCCACCCCAGAGTGGATGCAGAAAGGCTTCCTCTGCAGCCAGCACCCTGGATCCAATCTTTAGCCTCCTGAACTGTAAGGAAATACATTTCTGCTTTCTAAAGCCACCCAACTTGTGGGGGCTCTGTTACAACTGCATAGGAAATGAAGACAAAAGAAGAGGAGGCAGTGTGGGAAGAGTGAACTTTGTGGCACCAATGTTCTGAAAGCAAAACCCAAATTAGCAGGCTGCCGACAGAGGCAAGCACAGTGCAAAACACTACAAGCCAAGAGCATCCACCTGACCTCAGGCTGGGCCAATGCTTTCTTGATAAAGCTTCCAACTGGTGCACATAAAGCAATCCCTGTGTGTACTTTGAGCCCAGGGCAGCCACCATCTATCCCTGGCTCCAGAGATCCTCCACTTCAACTCTCCTCTGAGCATGAGACGCTAAGTCATGGCTCTAGGGGAGGGGGGAGGGGCTCAGTGGGGACCACAACCCTAATTTCACAGGACTGATTAAATAGGTTTGACCATCCCACCCTCATTTCATATGACTACGAAGCTGAAGAGAATGGTGCCTAAAGAACCAGATAAAGGAGAGACAGGTCACTGATCTGTTAAGAAGACAGTATATCATAAAGGATGGCCTCAGCCCCAAATGCCGGTTGGAGATCATCTTTAAACCTTAATCCAGAATTATCCGAGGGGCTAAAAACCCAACTGTGGCTTAGCTAACTAGTAAGCATGTCTGCCTTGAGCATCTTGCTCCTTTACAGATCTGACCCGCAACTCGAAAGATTAAATAGGAAGGGGGGGGGGGGCAGAGGGTTGATGTGAACAGGGGAACAACTCAGAAAAGGAGGGCCAGGATGGTTACACAACTTGAAGAATCGAATCACTGTAGCTAACTGAACCTGCAGGGATGGTCCAATGAGTGTGTGTTCTGCTGAACAACAAAGAAACCTTAAAGCTCACGCATGACTCACATGTTGACGTGGATGCGACTTGTTCTGCTCAGCCGCCATCACTGCTGGGGGAGACGTCTACCTTCCCCATGCTGCTGCACTCAAACCCATAGTCTCACGCTGGCCGCCACACCTACTTCTCATCACAATACGGTATTCTCTGGACTCACTATTGCACTCAGAGTCTATGTTGACTACAGGTTTGGTGGGGGAGGGGGATGGAGAACCTTCGAAGAATGAAGATTTGTGGCTAGCAAGGTTAACGACAAGAATGTGCAGCAATTTTTGCAAGATATTCCAAGAGTACAGAACTGTACCATGTACTGACCCACCTGGATTTAATAAATCCTTGCCTTTAGTCATATTTGCTTCCAGATTTCTCCAAAGGGATTACCATGCTATACTTACACTTGAAGTCCATTCTGGCCCTCAAAGGCAACCACTGGTGTGAGTCCAAACAACCAGGTTTACTGAGAATTTAATTTTTGATAAAGGGATAGGTGTGGGCATCTTTTAACAATTATTTCCACTCACTGTCAGTGGTCGTCGTCGTCATTATCTTTTACAAAATTTATTTATTTATTCTTCATCATTATCTTAAAGGAGACTCAAAATTAAAAGCCTGCGCTTTGGGGGTATATGCCTGTTTTTATAGGGAGGGAAATGGAGTCTGAGCTGGGAACTGAACCAATCACTCAGGATCGCCCTGGATGATGCAGAAACAGGACGCGGGTGACCTGAGCCCACAGCCTGTGACTGTGCCTCACCTCCTTACTTCCACTTCCCCTCAGAAGCGCGCCATGCAGTCGACCGCCAGACGGAATAAAAGTACGCTGCGCAGACCAACCCAGAAACCAGGCGGCTCCAAGTGCCCAGGGCGCCCAGCCCCTTTCTCTCAGGTCCCCCTGCGTGGGCTCATGGGCACTGGAGTTAGTGGTGAGAGTCCAATAGCAGGCTAGTCATCTGCTCAGCTCCAGTGAGTGAGAATAAATATTGTAGGATTTTTCACACCTGTGCCTTTATCAAAAATTGAACTCTAATCATGCACATTATATTATTAGCATGAGAAGCCATCATCACTCTCATACAAGGCAAGTCAGAGTATCAAGTGGTACCACCATTTTGAAAACCATTTCCAAGTGCTGAACGTGCGGGGAGGGATCAGAGTCGGTGTGGGGGGACAGTCGTTATAGTTATAAATAAGGAAGCAGGCTGCATTCAAGGGCATGGTTGGGCACTAACAAATGCCATTTAAAATGGCTAATTGCTCACTTTTTATTAGCTACCATCTTAAAGAGCCTACCACGCGGTAACCTGCGGATGACCACCGCTGCAGCTGTCTAACATGCATGCAAGAGGCGACCCTTGGCTATGGGTTACCGAGGGAGATTCACTAGCCCTCCTGAGATGCTGGCCAAGAGGGCCAAATGGGGACCTGTGACAGCCTTCTGGAACCAGCCTTCATCACTATAGTTTACTGCCTCTCCAACCTGGCTCTTTGTTAGCCTCTGATCAGTTATCACAATGCCTATCAGGTCAAAGTCAGGCCTGCCTACATGATCCTGGGTAACAATCTCCAACAACAGACAGTTACAGAGCAAACAGCTCCACAGCTTACAAGTCCGTGTGATAAACAAGCGAGTCCTGGCTTCAGTTTGTTGCTCGTGTTTGCAAGGCTGCTCTCTAATTCATGAAGGCTTTGACAAGCCATTTAGTCTCCATTACCACATAGGCACAAAGGGCTCGAGGGGAAAGATGATAATAACAAACAGAGAATTATGTCTCCTTAGATCTAGGTTCAATGGCCCAGCAGCCAGAGGGAAAGCATGGAAGCGAGAGGGCTGCAAGAACCCTTTGACACCAGAGAATGCACAAGGGTGCTCTCACAGGAAAAGGAGGAGGGCAGTGCAGAGGGGAAAAGAAGAGCTCCCAATCCAAGGGGGAAAACATGTTCCCGCAGCATCGCTAAAGGGTATTGATCCAACAGAGTGAGCCATTTCAATACTAGTTCTCTCTTCTGTGGACAAACCAATCAACCAACCAGCAGCAAAACTGAGTTGGGTTAGGTAGATGAACAGTAGGCAGACCTTGTACTCTATTCACTCCCCCGCCCCACCCCCAATCCATTCTGTTGCCCAGGCAGCTTGCTTAAACTTCTCATGTCACGCCAGACCCAACGTTGCTTCTGCCACTCTATCTCCTATCACTCAGGGTTTTCATCTACTTCTCGGGTCTGGTCCCATCTGGGAGCATCAATGGCCACTATGGGCCGCCAGGGCAGCACCTCCATCATATCACCTCACCTGTACCCCCACTTCACCACAACACCCCCCTCCTGAGAGTAACCAAAGGCAATTCCTGGAGGCACACTGGTACAAACAGATCAAGGCTGCCCTTTAAAAGCCACCCCTGAAAAGGACAGTCTAGAAGCCCTTCCACTCAGAAAAGACGCTTCTGGAGGAGTTCTGCTGTTCAGGATGAGAAATCGTCATCAATTTAACACTTTTAGTCTTTAGTTTACCATCTTCCCCAAGGCTCGTGAGCACTGAGTGCAACAGCGCATGCTGTACTGACCTGGCATGGGCATATTCGCTAAGCATTATCCTCACCCGTCGTTTGGCCCCTGTATGAGCATCGTTATTTGCTGTAGCAAATTACCACAAACATGGCGGCTCAAAACAACAGAATGGTATGTCAGTCCTGGAGGTGAGAAGTAGGCAGTGCCACACTCTGTTCCACAGTCCTTGGGGAGAAATTATTTCCTTGCTTTTTCAGCGTCTGCGTCCTTTGACTCAGGACCTCTTCCTCCGTTTGCAAAGCCAGCACTGTAACTCGCTCTGCTCTCATCATCTCAAATCTCCTTCTGAGACGGAGTGTCTGTCTCCTTCGCTACAAGCATGGTAAACACAAATTCACTAGTGCTTACTTAATAATCTGTAGTGAACAGTACAAGTAAGCCCAAGTGCTGTGCTTGCCTTGCTTATTGAGTGCTTACTTCACCCCTGTCGGGACCGCAAGTTTGAAGAGAGACTGATTCACAGGGAGGGGCTATGAAGTTGGAAGAGAGACAGATACTAGCCAGACCTAGAAGCAGAACCTTTGATGTGATGAAAAATTGCTCACTACATGTTAGTAGGTAAGCACATATAACCTGTGCTTACCTTGCTTATTAGGTAACGCAACACTGTACTCTCTCATAAAAACCCTTGCATTGCACCTACCTGGATGATCCAGGACCATCTCCCCACCACAACATCCTAAATTTAAGGGCACCTGAAATCCCGTTTACCACAGATGGCAACATATCCAGGCAGTGTATGGATCAGGACATGGATGTTTGGGAATTATTGTTCAGTCTAGAGAAGGACGTCGTGCTTGGTTAAGTGACGGGGCAGCAAAAAAGAGGAAGACTTTTGTCAAGATGGACTGACACAGTGGCTGAAATGATGGGCTCAAATGCAGACATAATTATATCAAATGCAGATATAAAAATAAGAATAATGGTGAGGACCGGGCAGTCTCATCCATAGTGACACATAGTGTTACTATGAGTCAGAAATGAGGGGCCCCACGACACCTAACAGCAGTAGCAGCAGCAGCGATTCAGCCTACACCAGGTTCCTACTAGAGCCACTTGTTAATTGATGGCAACATGGATTTGTTGCTAACAGTTTTTCTAGTGATCTCAATGATGTGGCGCAACAGGTCGCCTTTTGATGACAAATGCTATTGATCTATTCTTGTATCGCTTCTTTCACTAATTTCAAGTGTGTGTAGGGGTGTGCATGCATGGGCACGCACTTGTGCATGTTCTTAGTCACCAAAAAAGAAATCTCATTTTTACAAATGCAAACGACATCGATGTGCACATAAAGAGTGGCATGTGGCCCCACCTCCCGGTCAGCCCCTCACAGGAAACCACGTACTAGCTTGGTTCCACTCTTCCAGGGTTTCTGCTCATTGCCTGTGCATGCTCAGGTGTAACACACACACACACACACACACAACTTGGGTTTTTGAAGGGGACTCATTTGGATACCTAAACCTGTAATCCAGAGATTTATTTTAGTGAATGATATAATTCCTATGAATTCCTCCTCTTGTTAATTTTCAAGTGAAAAATGAACCAAAGTACTACTTAGGAAATCTTTGTTATTTTTCTGTGAAAGTGTGTTTTGTGGGCTATGCTGTTTTTCTCTGGTGAACCTCACCTGGGATCATTTAGCTGCCACTTCCATCTGTTTACAGGTATCAGTGTTTACCTGGTCAAAGTTGCACAACAGGCACCAATAACATGTGGATAGAATGAACCAGTGTCCAGGGAACTAATTTGTAAAGTCCAAGGCCGTGAAGAGATACAACGGTGGTGGTGGGAGGAGGTAAAGAAATGTTCGTATTTGACAATTAAGTCCGTTGTCATTGAAAAGCAGTCTCAAATGGAAAATCCAGTACCTGAGCAGGTCTGTATGGTGCTAACCTATCGGTCGCTCACTGGGTACCCCTTGGCATTGCACACTTGGCCCACACAGCACATTCTTGACACACTTCGGTTGAAGCACGGGGATAAAAGGGCCCAGCGCTGCCCACAGAAGACACAGATGTGCACGAAAGGCCTTCTGGAGCTGGGAGGCAGCCGAGTGATGAAGAGTCCGTGCACTTAGAAGGTTCTGCAAGCCTGAATTCCCCCATCAACTCTCATTTCTAGAAGGCTCACTGTAAAACCGAGTCTAGAGACAGTGCTGAAATCAAACAAAATAAGCTTCAAACAGCCATAAAGACAGGGAGGAACGAGGGAGCCTGAAGCTCCCACAGATGTCCCTTCTGTTCCGGTGGTGACATCACAGTCAGGCTGGCTGTCCCATCCTTGGGAGCAGGGCTGTTTCACTATGAATAATACTAGGTCATCCCAGTTAAGAGGCACCCACACCCATTTCAGATGGGGACCGTGTCACAGGTGAGCACAACAAGTACTACACGTATCAACCAGTGTGCAGTGAAGGGAACAACAAAGGATGCCAGGACCCAGTTACCTGTGGGTCTCACGGGTGGGTATGAGGACAGCTACCTCCTGAGGGGCCAAACAACAGCAGCAGCGTTCTTAGCCAACAGAACAGCGTTCTCAAAGGGTTTGCAGTGTTGACCGCCATCACCCAGGCCCCAGCACTAACCACAGGAGAAACAAAGCCTCTGCCCATGTACACCACGGGCAGACAGCAAATCCTAATAAGGAGAGCCCAGTGAGTCTCAGTTGTAGGGTTATTAGACTCACAACCTAGGTGGGACCCTAACCAACAACTGTCCGGTTCAGCCTGACTTCATTTACAACGGGCCCCAACAGGCTCTGCATCTATTCTTATGACAGGCAACTTAAACTCTTAAGTGTTTTAATGCACTCCAAATCACACCGGAAATTTATCACCCATCTACAAGCTCTGTGCCTCAGGTTGCTGGGATCCGGCCACCAGCATGACGCAAGCCCCGGGGGTCTCAGAAAAAAGGGGATCTTCCTATCTTATGGGAGTGCTGTGGAAGGAGGGCTTTTCAAAAAAAGCAGGACAGAGAGCACAGGGAACACCACATCAACTAGTCTGCCGGGGTGTGCATGTAGATCGGGGATGAGATGTGCATTTCTAAGACGCTGGCCACAATACCCCCTTCTCAAATACCTCTAGCAGCCCCCCCCACCCCTGCTCAAGCCTTCAGTCCAGAGACCACTGCCTGGCCTTACTGCCCCGCCTTTCCCTAGCCCTGGCTCCTCCCCCCTCCTTCCAAGGGAGCGTCAAACTGCCAGGTCACAGCTGCCTGGTTCTGACCCCATGCCAGTATCTGTCACTCCCTCTGGGGAGAAGCCCCTTTCCCACTCCAGCTATGAAAATCCTGTCATCCTTACAGGACTAGGCTGAAATACCACACCCACGAGACACCCACCACTACTGGCGTCACCACCAAGTAGCTCAGAAGGAAACAGAC
>NW_022111373.1:30960394-30992882 GCF_000313985.2 Echinops telfairi | reverse complement strand
AGTAAGTACCAGGTCTTAGAAGCACAGGTGCCCAAAGAGACTGAGTGGTTGACAGCCCTTCTCTTCCCTTCCCATGAGGGACTCTCACCACTAACTCCAGTGCCCATGAGCCCACGCAGGGGGACCTGAGAGAAAGGGGCTGGGCGCCCTGGGCACTTGGAGCCACCTGGTTTCTGGGTTGGTCTGCGCGTAGTTTTATTCCCTGTCTGGCGGTCGACTGCATGGCACGCTTCTGAGGGGAAGTGGAAGCAAGGAGGTGAGGCACAGCCATAGGCTGTGGGTTCGGGGGTCACCCGAGTCCTGGTTCTGCATCATTCTGGGCGATCAGTCCAGTTCCGTTTCCTGACCTGTGACATGGGCATACACTCAGAGGAGCAGGCTTTTGAGACTGTTTGATAAGGATGATAGGTCACTACCCAAACCCAAACCCAAACTCACTGCCATTGACTTGACGTCGACTCAGAGTGATCCAGTAGGACAGGGTAGAGCTTCCCCTGTGAGTTTCTAAGGCCATAACTCCTTACTAGAGTAGAAAGCCCCATCTTTCTCTGCAGAGCGGCTGGTGGTTTCGAACTGCTGACCTTTGCAGTCAGCAGCCCAAACACATAACCACTATGCCACCAGGGTGCCTAGTCACTACACTGAGTCAAAATAAATATGAAAGGAAGATGTTCACACCTACTGCTCTATCAAAAACTAAACTCTAATCCTACAAGCTGGATTCGGATGAGAAGCAACCACCACACTCACACAATGCCGGAGAGTATAAACTGGAAAACACAGTCCAAATGCAGTTTTCATGTCTGTGGAAATGCAATCAAGAAATGAAAACACGGACTGGTAATCTGCAGACAGTGTGTAGAATGTTTGAAGTGACAGAGAGGGCTTGCTGTGAGGCAGGATGGTTGTGACAGACTTCTTAGAAATAGCAAGTTTCACTCCATCAAGTACACAGATGCCTCAAACTGCAGGTGATACTACTAATCTCTTAACTTTCTCTTCCTGCGATTTCTTGCATCATGGCAGGCCAAAACAACAGCTAATGATGGCATCAAACATGGAGAACTTAATATATATGGGGCACTTTCATCAATTTCAAAAAATGCAATTGCTTCCGTTTCTTCTCACTACCACCCTACGAAGGAGTAGTGTCCTCACGACAGTATGGCTATGGTGAGAGACGGGAAGGCATTAAGAGATCTATCTGTTCAGGGTCACGGAGCAGCTGTGAAGCCAGGACTCCCAGGCCTGGGCTCCTTGCACTAAGCTGAGTACCCACCTTCCAAGAGCCTCTGTAAAGGGTAGAGAAGGTAAGCAGGAGACTCACTTCTGCTGTGTGAGGAGAGCATGAAGAGTTGCAGGCATTCGCAGTGAACTGTAGGACTATGAGTAGTTGAATAGGTGGAAGAAGTGGGTGTTGGCTGAACCACCAGTACAGACTCAGATAAAAATAAATGAACCCACTGTAGACGTTCTTCCTCGTGATATTTATAAATACAGCATAAAATGGGCCATATACCAGGAGAAGAAATTACATCACTGACTTAAGATGGCTTGGCTTGTTCCACCTTCCATCCCCACCCTCACCCCTCCGGTATCATTATTACTGAAAGAGATTTTGCATCTTGTCTTTGAGATGCCTGGGAGTAGGAGCTAGAGATCTTAGTTCTTTCTTCCCCTGCAACCACAGCACTCAATGCCTGAACTAGTTTTATAATATTTAAAAATCTGTGAGAAGTTAGAACTTAGAGCTTATCCAAGTTAATGAAAAGGCTCCCTGCCAGAATCACGAAGCATCTACTTACATAAAACAAAACTCACTATCATCAGCTGAGGGAGGGTCACTATGTTGTTGCTGGTTTTCAAGAAATAAAAAAGAGTAATCCAGTTGATTCAGACTCATGATCTTGTTTCAGGATATAAATCTTTATGGGAGCTCATTAGTTCTCAGAGTCAGTAGCTGGTGGGATCGAAATGTGAACTTTCTGGTTAGGCACACCATGCTTGCTGGACAGCGCCAACAGATCAACTAACAAGGACACACACAGCCTTTAATGTCAAGGTTCTGCTGGATTTAGGTCCAGAGGTTAGAAGGAAGAACATGTAGAATACATGGAAACAGGGAGGGGGGTTGAAGGAAGGAAGACACAACACTGAATATTACCCGAGACAGACCCTTGGGGAGTGACTGAGCTGAGCTGCTGCTGTTCCAGGGCAGGAATTCTCTGAACAACAGCCCTCTGATCTGAACCCAGGCTCTCTTTATTGTTCATACTCCTCGTGATGGGCGATGAGGCGCAGGGCCCCAAGAAGGCCAGCTTTACTCACTCGGAGATTTGCAAACACAAATGAATGACACAACAACCATGTGAGATGAAAGGACAGCGGTTGCCCAATGTCAACATTCAGTGGGAGCAGAAGCACAGAAAGGACACACCGGGAGAAGGCGAGTTTGGAGTTCATGCACCTTGACCAGGATGTTCCGAACCCCTGAAACTGCATACAAAACTGTGCGTTTGTGTGTTTTGGAGGCCAGTTTTCAGCTTGCAGATTCTTGGAAGAATTAACAATTGAAAAGAGGGACTACTCTGGTTAGAGAATGACTAAGTTTGAATTATGAATGCTGCAGGCGCTGCATGTCAGGGAGCCACGGAGCAGATGCTTGGTGGCTCTAGACAAGTGGTGAGTGCTGGGGAATCTGTTGGGGCACCGAGTGGGTGAGATAATGACTCCCCAGTGGTGGCCGACTTCCTGAAGAAAATGACACTGCCAGCCCCAGAAGCACTGTGACAGCCGGCCAAGACTGACCTCCGCTCCCCTCGCCAGAGGAACAAACAGCCTGAAATGGTCTGGATTTTCCCATGACATTCTTGAAAGTCAGGGACGTGATTTTCTTTGCCTCTTCCAGAAGGCTGTGAGTTGGGAAGAAGCAAGTAGACACAGTTTACAGTAGCACATGCCGTGGTGTAAAATAGGATTTTACTTGTACAATGGTGTGTACACAGCAAGATAATGAGTGGCTCCTGAGAGGACAAAGGGCATCTCAGGAGTGCTGATGTAACTAGAGTTTGCAATGGACAGACTGGCAAGATGTAAAATACATTTTTGTGCGACATTTGCGAGGTGGAAAAAGACATGTAGATAACACTGGAAGCCTAATGGGAGGAAATAGATCAAAAAAGTTACTGAAGATGGGTGTCTCCCCAATAGGAAAGAAATAAAGCCAGCTGGAGTATCATTGTGATGCACAGAGTAGGGGTAGTAAACACCACGGACCTGAATTTACGAGGGTCAGGCGATCCCCTACGAATAGGCATGTAGCCTGGTGGAAGGTGCACACATAGCATTAGAAAGCCATCCAGAGACGGCTACGGGGAACTGCTCTTTCATCTTCACAGTGGAAGCGTGTGTGGCTGTAGAATGCCCTTCCTAACTACCTGCTTTCACCAACTCTTCTCCTGTTAAAACGCAGAAGACAAGGAAGGGAGGAAGGGAGGGAGGGAGGAAGGAAGGAAGGAGACGTCTTTCCAACCCTAAGACTTTCTGGTCCCAGGTAAAGTGGTTCTTTCCTGGATTTAACTAACAGCCACGCTCTATGTCATCATGGTCACTCTTCAGCCTGTACAGCAGAACATATTCTGAACATATGAAATGTTCGATGAAAAAAAAAAAAGATCACAGGGGCTGCATTGACCCCAGGACTTAGTTCGAGGCTAAGAGGAGAAGGAATGGAAATAGGTAAGACCAGGAGAAAGCGCAGTAAGGGACGGTACAATGAGGGAATTGCCAAGGTAGAGTTGAGACAAAATGTGCCTGAGTTAATTAATGTAAAAAATCTGCTTTGTATGTAACTGTGGCAGTTATATAATCATTTGTCAATTTGAGAGATGAGTGAAAGAGTGGAGTCTAGTCTGTTAATTGGGCCATAGCCATTGAGGCTTCTGTGTGGGCATGGCCTACTCCTGGGGATTCTGGGAACACCAGAATGTCCTCCTTGAAGGCAGGAGACGCTTCTTTCTCTGCTCACGTCCTGTGAGACCTCCCTCAAGAGAAGCCACATGGACCTACCCTGATGCAGCCCTGGAAACTGGAGAAGCTACATGACCCCTCCCTGCCAGCGCTAAGATGCTTTCAACCCACTGACCTGTGATGGTCCTGCATTAGGCACCACTGCATGTGTTTCTTGAGTCAGAAGAGGGCTTTATAGATTGGTATCAGAGATATGGGCTAATATTGGACTTATGGACTTGATCTGAACTGGGCTGGGATGTTTTCTTAATGCACAATTACCCTTTATATAAAACTCTCTCTCATACACATATGAGAGAGATTCTATGGATTTGTTTCTCTAATCTACCTGGATAACACAGTAACCCTTCACCTATGTCACAATAAAAGAGAAACAACAACAACAAACACCTTAGTCAACTTCATAAGCCAGATGAGCCAAACTTCATAAACAAAGCATTTCAACGAGAGATAAATATTCCCACAGCTATTTTTGTGAGTCCATAACTGGCTCAAGCAGCTAAAGCCACAAATACATTTGCACTTCTTGGACACACACGCACACACACTTCAATTCTTATGCCCTGACAAAGGCTTCCATCGTATCCCTCTAAGGGTTACTTGCCACCACAGATGCTCTGGTTGGCTTTGGGACTAAACTAGTGGCCTGCTCCTTCACAGCATCCCCCCCACCCATAAACCCAGGGCCTAAGTATGATGGAGGCCTCCCGTGGCTCCTTACTGGAGATTGAAAGACATTAGATTCAACTAGGTTTTGGTCTCCCTCGCCCCTCAGCCCCCACCCCTTGTGGACTTTGCTAAAGAATCTCTTCTTATCTTTCAGAGTCATGCTTCTGACATTCTAATTTTTTTTTAACTTTTATTAAACTTTGAAAGAAAGATTTTAAAGCATGGTCTAGATCAAACTCCAGGCTTTAATTTTAAGGTTCTCTTCTACTTCAAAGGAAGTAATTTAATTATGCAGGAAGGTTGGGTTAGTGAAGGTTCATTAATGCCCAAGACTTACATTCCATTCTTTTAAAAAGGGAAAAGTCCTATTCTGCTACAGGGGCAGATTATAAGCAAGTTTTTACACTCAAGCTAATTGAGACCAGGAGAGGTAAGAATTACATGATTTCCTGACGGAGAAGGGCGGCAGGAACGACCCCAGGACCCTGTGCTCCTGACCTTTCCTCTCACTCACTCGCGGTCCTCACTGCCTGCCAACCCCAGGGAACAGCAAGCTTCTCTAGTTCCCTGAGAGGCCTTCCTTTTTCCGTGTCCTGCAAAACCTCTCTCCCACACTGTGCGTCTCTCCCCTTCACACATGCGCCCACCATCTGCTGCCAGCCTTCCTTGTCTTTAGAGGCCTCTGAATTCAGTGTACTGCTTTCCAGAAAGAGACAAAGAATGGGAGAGGGGAGGAGATTCACCTTGAAGGCGAAAGTAAAATAAAGCTATCCCCATGCGCTGTCACTGAATGCAACGGTCAGGCCTTATTTCATTGCCTTATATGCATACAAAAGTAGATTTTAAAAGATATACAGAGGGAGGTAATGTACTCTAATTGTAAAGTTGGAAAAGATCACTGAATATACTGTGAACTGCCCCCCCAAAAAAGAACAAGGTAGAAAAGATATACAACTATAATGTTCTTAAGAAATACAGCTAGACTCACTGACTCACTCTCACTCACTCACTGTCTCACTCTCTCACTGCCACACTCACTCAAAAAAAAAAAGAGAAAAGAAAAAAAAATACAGCTAGAATGTTCCTTAGAAACGAAGACAGCAAGACGCTGGTTAACGGACTTTGAACACATCATGAGGAATTACAAATGGTAGAAAAGGACACTGTGGTTGGAAGAGGGTCAGCAAAAAGAAGGGACACCTTTAATGACATGGAGTGGCACAATAGCCACAGAAAAAGATTCAAGCCTGACCAGTGGTGAGAGTGGCGATACTGGGAGGGTGGGTGGGAAAGGGGGAACCAATTACAAGGATATACATGTAACCTCCTCCCTGGGGGACAGACAACAGAAAAGTGGGTGAAGGGAGACATCGGACAGTGCAAGATATGACAAAATAAACAATTTATAAATTATCAAGGGCTCATGAGGGAGGGGGTAGTGAGGAGGGAGGGGGAAAATGAGGAGCTGATGCCGGGGGCTTAAATGGAGAGCAAATGTTTTGAGAATGATGAGGGCAATGAATGTACGAATATGCTTGACACAATTAATGTATGTATGGATTGTGATGAGTTGTATGAGCCCCTAATAAAATGATTTTAAAAAAAAAGAAAGGAAGAAAAGAAAAGGTTTCAATCCTAATAGGTGTTAGGAAGATGGTTGACAGCAGGACTGGGCGCGCTGTCAGAAGAGACACAATGGCAACTGACCGCAACAATGACAACAGCTCTGCCTGAGTGCACGCAGAACTTCAGTGGGAAATGGCTTCTTCCCTCCCCTCCTTATTAAAAGTAAACAGTAAAAGCGCTGCACCGTCCAAGCAGCCACTCATCTACAGTCCTACTTCCTGTCCAAGGCTATCCTAGTCCTTTGCAATCCATTTGCTCCAAAAATGGAGGCGAAAGATCAAAGTCAGTACTCTAGGACTAGTACTCTAGGACTAGTACTGACCAAAGTCAGTACTCTAGGACTAGTACTGACCAAAGTCAGTACTCTAGGACTAGTACTGACCAAAGTCAGTACTCTAGGACTCGTAACTCACACAGAGTTTAGCACCACCATTCACAGTGCGACTGAAAACATTTTTTTCAGCAATTTTCCATCCTGTTTTAAAACCTAGACATACAGCTTCGTTCTGTTGTGCAGCGGGTCACTATGGGTTGGAACCAACTCGATGACACCTAACAACAGCAACAACAACAACAGCCATGCAGCTGGTTTACAGAAGACCTGTTCCTCTTTGGAGTCCCTGTTTAGACGTGTTCATTCTGTAACAGCCATTCAGGAAAGGCCTACAGTGTACCTGGAGGGGAAACAGGCGCCCAGGCTAACTCTACTACGCTGCTCTGACCGACACGGGGTGGTAGACTTTTAAGGCTGGGAAAAATACATCAGGCAGAGAACGCATCGTGACCTGCTCAGAGGTGAGATGCAGCTTAGACGTGACAACCTGTCCCAGCCCTACCTGTCCCTCTCTGCAACCTCAAATACCTTCTACTTTCCCGTCAGTCTCCAGGAAAATGAAAAATCCTCATTTTTGGACCTTTCTTTTTAGGGGATATAGAAATGTCAGAGTTTTTATTTTTTCTCTTATAACTACATAAGAGACACTTATTGAGAGAGCGAGCAGTAACTTAACAGTAACTCTGTTCTCAGCCACATCTACAATATTTGCTCACTGCCAAGTTGAAGTGTGACTTTAAAGTGGACCCAATTTGGCAAAAGTAGTATTTGACTACTGGCTACTAGTAAAAGTGTACATATTCCCCTTTTCGCTTTCAGAACCTTTGAATACCCTTCCCACTTACATTTAGAAGAGGAGACACTTCTGCTCTTCCTCCACCCTGCTATATGTACCCAGGGGCTCTGAGCCATGTAAGAGGGATGGGGGCCTGTAAGATAGAGGCCAGGCTGAAGGCTGGAGTGCCTGCCTACCTTGTGAAGCGCAGTCGTCCTCCTTGCCCCAGCATGGAATGGAATGGAGTCTTAACTAACCAGGGAGGTGTGGGAGGGCCAGCAGCAGGGGCCCTGGTCGGTGTTGCTACCACCCGCCCCCTCAGTAGCCTTTTAATGAGCTTAGTGAGTCCGCGTCCCCTTCCCCCCACTGTCCCAGGATCTCACTCTCATCGCAGTGATGCCCATGTGACAGTATGATGTCTCCACCGAGACTAATCCCTATCAATAAGAGCTTTCAGCACACCCCGGACCAGATTACTCTGTCTCACAACCACTTTGCTGGCCTCCCCAGGGGGCCACAGAATACTCCCCGAGTGCGGACTGTTGACAGAGGAGTCGGCATAAGCCGGATTGCTTGGTGTGATGATTGCACTTCCAAAGTTTGTGGCTTTAACAAAGCAAGTCGGCAACCAATATTCAACCACTCAACCAGGCATCATGCGGGTCCCTGGGTTGAGAAAACGACACTGGATTGTACACAAATGCAGCCATAAAGCTCATTCTCGGGGTCCGTCAAACACTACCGGCATGCTAGAGTAGTTGTTATTGCACACACCACTCCACCACAAGATCAGAAGAAGACAAACAGAGGCTGCACAGTCTGTGGCAAGGGAAGACGGGCTCCAAGATCCTGGGTCTGCAATGTTGCTATTAGACGTCTTTGTTACAGATCTTGGGAAGGTTAACTAATACAGCATTTCAGCCTCAAGACTAATTTGAACTACGCACGATGTACTTCATAGGAATGCTTTAGATGATGACTAAAACTGATTCTTAATTTTGTCAGTCCATCTTACACTGATAAACAGAGGAGATGAAATTAAACTTGAAAGGAGATGCCAAAGCCAAAAATCTACAGTGGATTGGACCCACAGTAGGACTGCCCCATAGGACTCCCAAGGCTGACAACCCTTATGGAAGTGGACTACTGCATCTTTTTCCTGCAGAGTGGCTGGTGGGTCCGGACAGTTGGCCCTTCAGTTAGCAACTAAGGGCTTAACAGCTAACTAAACTCCAAGGCTCCAGAGAAGGTGCCAGAGACCCAAATCGCAAGCACAGAGCCCATCTCCTCCACTTTCCCATCTTCGCTTCTCCTGCTCCACTATTCCTATAATATTGGCAGCTGGGCAAGAGAACATTGCTCTCAACCCCACAATCTTTCTGAGCAGACAAGATAAATAAGAGGAATCAGTTTAAAGTCCACAAACAACACTGTCAGGAAGATAAGTAGGTGTTCCCAGGGAATTGCTGTGTGCCTATCCAGCCAGTCTGAGCGTTTTGTGAGAACACTTTAATCAGCACTAACACTATGGGTAAGAACAAGAATGCTAGGTCATATGTAAGGGGAAAAGTTCGTGGGAAAGTGGAAATGAAATCTGATGGACTTTCCCCACGTATGTAAAAGCAGCACATGGATGTTCCAGTAATAAGTGCTGTCATGAGCTCAGTCCAACAGATGATGCCTTCCCTTAGCAAACAGAGCCTCTGCCTCAGAGGACGAGGGCACTGATGGGTCTTAACAAGAGAGATTTTAATAACGAGAGAGATTGGTAATCCTCAAACTGTGACGACAGCCACTCCAGGTTCACCTGTTTTCCCTTAAATAAGATAGTAACATAAAAGCACTAACTGAAACATTTACTTTTCCTATTAAAATAGTTGATGCTCACTTTTTATCTCTGTTCAAACCCGTGGGGCATCCGCAGGAGCTGGGGAGAACAATTGTAAAGGAAGACTACCAGGGAGAGGGAGAAAGCAGGCAACAGGCTAAGGAGCCAGAGGTTCCCGGTGAAAAAACATAGCTGCCAAGAAATTGGGGGAAATTAAGAAAGGGGAGATTGATTCCAAAGTTGCTGCTTTCTTTCTTTTAAAGAAATCATATTATTGGGGGCTCTCACAACTCATCACAACCCATATATCAGTTGTATTAAAGACATTTGAACATATGTTGCCATCAATTTGAAAACATTTTCTTTTTTTTTCTTCCTACTTGAGTCCTTGGTACAAAGTTGCTGCTTTCACAAAATTCCAATTACTATCAGAGGTGAGAAATTCCAATGATTTTCTTATCAATATGCTGTGTACAGTTTGTCCACCATTAGGTGAATTTAATTCAAGATGGATTTTTGGGGAAAACTAAGTTGAGTCCATTTTGAACAGTGGGTAAACGTGAACCCACGATAAAAGAGAATATTTCCAAAACCCAGTAGGAACTATCCAGTAACGTCGCCCCTCTATTCAACATAGGACAGAGCTGAACCAGGGAGTCTAGGGAAGGTTTCTGGTTTCACAGAACAACAGAGAATTCCCACTTTTGGCGAAGGAGACAGGCAATGCAAATGCCCGTTTTAGTTTTACTACTTTTCCTTTTGGTTTTTTTTAAACCTTGCCTTGCTAGCATTTTCCTCAATGAGTTCTTAACACATGATGTATTTTACATTGGCACGGTAAGAACCCGGCCTGCAGCACTTACAGGAAGGGATGAAATGAAAGTCAACTCCAGTGGTGAGAAAGGTCAGGCTACGTGGATTTGAGAGCTACGCTAATTAACAGCTACAGGCCCATGGGCAAAGAGCTTAACTTCCTTGTCTCAATTTCCTCAGCTGTAATGAGAGCATTGCTTGCTATACTGGTTTCTTAGAGGTGCCATTTTAAAAAAAAGGCACAAAGTAGGTGGCTTTAAAGAACAGAAATGTATTGTGTCACACAGTCCTAGAGGCTGGGAGCCCAAATCAGGATGTCAGCTGTGTTAATTTCTTCTCCAGCACCATGGGGTAAACCTGTTCTATGTTTCCCTCTTAGCTTCTGGGAACTCCAGACACACCTTGGCTTGTAGCTTCAGAGATACATGGGACCTTTCCTCTGCCTCCTGTCTCTGTAGTGTCTTCTCATTTATAATGACACCAGTAATATAAGACTCTACTATAGTATGACCTTAGATTAACCCAACTGATAACTTCTTCAAAGACCCTATCTTCAGACAAGGTCATATTCCCATGTGACAGGGCTAAGATATCATCCTCTCTTTCGATTTGGGGTGGGGAGGGTTGTATTTCAATCCCAAACCTCTGCCCTTCCTGATTACATCACACGATGACTCACTTAGGTATGTGACCAGGCTTCAACACTGTAGACGAAGTTCATTAAATAGGATCGTGAAAACAAAGGCTGGCTCCAGCTCTCCTTTACCTGTCGCATTTGTAAAATGGGGGTCAACACACCTGCTCTCGGTGTCTGTCAGTGTCAACATGAATCCTGACCGATGCACTTGAAAATAAGTATAGCAACGCTTAAGGTTAACAGGGCACACGCTCATCAGTCCTGAAGGGGAGCTTTCTAGTAAACCGGAAGACCTGATAGGATTCGTGGTTCTAAGATGTATAATAATGCGTCGTAGAGAAATCTCTCTTATTTGCTTTAAATAAAGGAAATCTAAGTATTTAAAATTGATATATTAGGAATGAAATTGTAGAGAGACGGTAAGAGGAAAATGGAGAAATCTCCCAAACAAGACTATTGAATCCAGGTTGAAGGTGTCAATGAGGAGCCTAGGTTGACCCCATGCACAAACCAGCCTTAGGTGACCACCTTCAGACTCCGCCATGGTTGTACAAGACACCTGAAAGAAGGCACATGATGGGGGTGGGTCCTCTCCTGTGCGTCAGCCTGTGACAGTCTGCCTAGGCATCTTGCTAGCATGGTGAACAACTTACTGCTGACAGCAGACTCAGCACTCTGACATCCGGTATGAGCACTAATACAACTGGACAACTCAAATCTGAAAGAACGAGTCACTGGAGTCATTCAGAAAAACCACCTCCTATCAGATAGGGACACTAAGGTCTGCCAGCAAAATGAAGGTACTTGCTTTAGGAAACATAGCAACCAATGTTGGTTGAGAACCCTGGTTCACTTTACATTGACAGTATCTAATTGGAATTCCCATTTGTCAGTGTGTGCACATACATCCTACCCAGAAACTCAGTGTCCTTGAGTCAATTCTAACTCATAATGACCCTGTAAGAGTAGAACTGCTCCATAGGGCTCCACGGGTTATAAATCTTTACAGACATATACTACCTCGTTTTTCTCCCACATAGTGGCTGGTGAGTTTGAACCTCAGTTTAGCAGCCCAATACTAAATCAACTGCTTCACCAAGGCTCCTACATAAACACCTTAACCCAAAAATCAAATCACTGCCATCATGTCAACTATAACTTACAGCTGCTCTATTGGACACTATGTTAGTTGTATGATTTTATGTCCATTAGATATCCGTGGCTTGGGGTGGAGTTAAATCTATCAATCACATCTCCTTGGGGTTATGGCCTTTTGTATAAAAGTGAGGAACTTTACAAACTGCTCTCTCTCTCTGCCCCGCTGCCTTCCTGCCTGCTATACCTCTGCTTGTTGACCCTGAGAGCTTCCAACGCACTGCCATGCTTCTGCCAACCTCAGATCCATGCAAGTCTGCACCTACCAGCTGTGATCTTTCCGTTTCCTGGTTGACCATTGTGTCATTGGCTTGCGGTTATGTGAGTCTGAAGTGGGACTTAGGGACTACCATTGGCCTTAGGGACTTGAGTTGGACTGGGCTAGGATACCTTCTTGATATAAAATTACTTCTTGATATAAAGCTCTCTCATACAAAAATGAGTGTCATTGGACTTGTTTCTCTAGACAACTAACCCTAACCGTAACCCTGACCCTGACCACTGCCCTTGTTGGTTTCTGAAGCTTTAACTCTTTACAAGATTAGAAAGCCTCATCTCTCTCCAGAGGAGCAACTGATGGTTTTGAACTACTGAGCTTGTGGTTAGCAGCCCAACATGCAACCCACTCTGCCAGCAGGACTCCCATATACACTATAAGGCACTGAATTTATCTTAAGAATATTTTATCTTTCTCGCTTGATAAAATTTTTTGTTTCCTTAGCTTATTATTAGACAAATTATTTTCCAAATAATAAAGTATTTCAAGGAGCTCTTAAGAATCCTATAGTTTTGAACCATCTTGAACTTACAACATAGGTGAAGTAGGGGATTCTTTTATGAGTTATTCTTGACATTTATTACAGCCCCTTGGGGTTTTCATAGGCTCTCTCCCATTTGATTCTCGCAATGTCTCTGAGACACAGATAGGGCAAGGATTACTGACCCCAATTTATGTGGCCCTCTAGGGAGGTAAACTAATTTATCCAGTGGCAAAATTCAAGTAGATCCCAGGCAGTCACACCACAGTTTCAGCCCTCACTTCTCATTCTATTCATTCAATTCCTCTTGAGTCTGTTATGCACCAGGCACTATGGCTGAGAGCAGGGAGCAGAGATGTATAAAACAGAATCTGGGCCCTCGGGGAACTGACAAGTAGATGGACCCACATAGAGGTTTCAAAGACATAACCCACGGGAGTTAGAAGCAATGACTTCTGAATCAGATAGATTTGCATTTGAGTCGAGACTCCACCACTTGGTAGTGTGAATCTTTGAGTTTCCTCGACTCACTGTATTCCTGTGAGATATAAATGAGAAAGTGGGTGAAGGATGCTCAGCACAGAGACTGGTTCTTGTTAAGTACCCAATAAAATGTGTGTGTGTTTAAAATGACAGTCCAGTCATGGGAGGTATATGAAGGAGATTATTGGAACAAAGTCCAGCGGCACTCACCCTAGGTTTGGAGGACAGGGTTTCCGCAGAAACCGGACCTGAGAGAGTACGCATCTCTAATGAAAAGCAGCCTCCATCTCATCTGTCGGTCCACATGGTTACCCAGGGCCTAGTGTGAGTACAGCATTTTACAACATGATTCTCAGCAAGGTTCCCTGGAATAGAGTTTTCCTAGGGCACTTGAAATACGAGCTCATTTACCAAAGTCATACTCAAACAACTTTTCAAGGTTTCACCTACTGGGTGAAATGAGGCCTATCTGTAGGCCATTTGATTCCGAGTGAGTGGTAACAGCTTAAGAGAAACATGCCTATAAAAAAATAAACCCCAGCATAACGACTTTTGGCAAGAGCATAGAAAGTCCTTGCCGCAGAGGCTCCTTTCAAGCCTCCAACTGAACGAAGCTCCTTCTCTCACCAGCAGAAGTACTGCAGACTTTGTGTTTGAAGGACACAACTGAATGGGCCAAATGCTTCTTCACAGGCGGTATTTTTTCCCCAAAGGTAGCATAGCCCTCCGCTTTCCATTTTGCAGTTGATGTCGACTTGCGTTCCCTTCATGCACTTCAACTGAGTTGCAACTAAGAGCCAAGTGGGTTAGCTGGATGAGGCGGGGATGTGGCCAAACGGGCTCCCCTCGAGTTTTCTTTTGGAGAAGGTTCTGCTGCTATAGACGAAGGTGAAGAGAAGGCGCTGGACACCATAATCCACACCTTTTAAAGCATTCGTTCAAATCAACCCCTTCCGGAGAAGGAACCTGGCATCTGTCTGTCCATTCTCCCTTTACACAACTAGCTCCTTCCTACAGAGGTCCCAATTCGTATGCAGAAGGAAAACTCCCATCCATCAGGACTCTCAGGAGCTCTTCTAGAACTAGCCTCCTGGGCAGCTCTCACCTGCCTTGGGCGCTGCGCTGTATTTGAAAACAAAAAGAACAGGAAGTACCGCATTGTTCTCTGGATGGCAGTGTGTGAGCAACTTTGGCTGACTTGGCTCTTTGGGACAGCGTAAGAATTTCTTCTCACAGGAACTGTGCGGGGAGGAAAGGGAAAAGCACACAAACAACAACAAAAGCTGATGTCTTTATCAGACAAAGGGCTTATTACTAAAGTACAGAATCCTGCAAGCTTACAAGAAAAAAACCAATAGTCCATTGAGGAGGTGGGCAAAAGACCTGAACGAAAGATTCACCAAGGAGGAAACCCAAGTGGCCAATAAGCATATGAGAAAATGTTCCCGATCATGAGTCATCTGGGAAATGCAAATCAAAACAACTATGAGACACCACCTAAAACCCACAAAGACAGCCCAATTCAAAAAACAGAAAGCAAAAATGTTGGGAGGGGTGTGGTGAGATAGGAACTCTCATTCCCTGTTGGTGGTCTTGTGCTATGTATAGTCACTGTGGAAAGCGATTTGATGATACCTAAAAACAGAAAGAGATCGGACCCAGCAATCCCACTACTGGGCACATACCCAGAAGAAATAAGAAACAGGCCACGACCAGATAGCTGCGCTCCCATGGTCATCACTGAGCAGTTCACAATCACAACGAATTGGAAACAGCCTAAATTTCCACCAACAGACAAATGGATTAAAAACCTCTACACACAATGAAGTACTACACATCCCTAAAAAAACAATGATGAAAAGACGAAGCACCTCGTGTCGTGGAAAGAGTTGAGGGATATTATGCTGAGTGAAGTTAGCCAAGCACAAAAGGACAAGTACAACATGAGTCCACTGAGCTAAGTTCAAACAGCAGAATCAGCACATGGGAAAAGGCACACAACACACAATTCCCAGGCAGAGGACCAGATATTCTGGCATGAGCTAGGCCAAACCTGATTCATAAGTCATCAAAAACAGATGCAGATAGCATCTGTGCTGAAAGGCATCCCCCTCACCCCCACCAACTGTGCTCTCATCTGCCTTTATGACCAACAGAGGTGTGAGGGGAAGAAAAATAACAATGGGGGGTCAGGGCACTAACCCACCCAAGGGGAGAGCAAGAGTAGACCTTATTCCGGTGTGCCAATCCTTAAGGACAATGTTCTTGCTCAGAGCAGCTCATTCCCAGAGAAGACTGCAGGGCCGGCCTCAGCTTGAGATGTGAAGTTCTCTCCCTAGGTAACAGAGCTGCAGAGGACAGCCCTGAAGATACAGCTCAGGGAGAGCAGCCGGTCTGACCCATACATGCCGGCAAATCAAGGATGTGTGTGTGTAAAAGGCCAGCGTGTGTGTGTGTGTGTGTGTGTGTGTGTGTGTGTGTGTGTGTGTGTGTGTGTAAAAGGCCAGCAATGGGAATGAAGACACAAAGTACCTGAAGGTTCCCGATTACAGACTTCTGGCTCAGGGGCAGCACCTGGCACCCCCTCCGAACTGGCTGGGGCTTACTCACAAGGGACCACATTGAATATCTAAAGGCATAACTGGGAGTGGGGGGGTGGGCACTAGACCGCTCCATCCCTGACTGCAGGGATAACAATGGGGGTGTTTAGGATGCTCACCTTTTGAACACACATGCTGAAGACTAGGAGAGTGTATGAGTTGTTAGGTAAGCGGGACCAAAGCTATGCAGCTCTGGAAGAAAGGGGGACTAGACTGATGGTCTATAACATAACTTTCTCTCTATTTAACAGAAAGATATTCATCTGCTCTATGTCAGGATCCTTGTTAGTCTTGTATGTTGTTTTTTGGTATTTTATCTATACAAGACAGCCAGGGTAGGCAATTTTATGGAGACAGCAACTGCTCTGATGGCTCCTGGGAGGCATGGGAGCAGAGTCAGGGAGGTGAGCAGGGCGCCATCAATGATGGGTACAGGAGAACAGTAAGTGTTCTAAAATTGATGGCGAGGAGGGTGTAGCTCTTCTGGTCGTGTTTTATCAATCGAATTGTATCTGATGGGAATTACTGAAAGGTGAATGATGGGTAAACATAATAGTGGGGTAGGAGAAAAGAATAAAAAAGAAAAAATATAAATATGTGTATTTTTTATATGTGTGTGTATATATATATGTATATATATATGAAAATGCAACAAGAAGCGATGGACTTTGGGCCTCTAAGTCTTACCTCAGTACAAAAATGGATTGTTCTACAAAAAATCATATCAGTGGGTGCCCACTTTGCTGATATGATCACGGAAGACAAATTAGTGTAGAACCAAATGTGGTGAAGAAAGCTGATGGTGCCCAGCTATCAAAAGATATAGCATCTGGAGTCGTAAAGGCTTGAAGGTAAACAAGCGGTCATCTAGCTCAGAAGCAACAAAGCCCACATGGAAGAAGCACACCAGCCTGTGTGACCACGAGGTGTCAAAGGGATCAGGTATCATGCATCAAAGAACAAAAAATCATATCATTGTAAATGAGGGTGTGTATAGAGTGGAGACACAAAGCCCATCTGTAGACAACTGGACATCCCCTTACCGAAGGGTCGTGGGGAGGAGACAAGCCAGTCAGGGTGCAGGGTAGCAAAGATGAAACATACAACTTTCCTCCAGTTCTTAAATGCTCCCCCCGCCCCCCACTTCCACTATCATGATCCCAGTTCTGCCTTACAAATCTGGCTAGACAAGAGGATGTACACTGGTAAAGATAGGAACTGGAAACACAGGGAATCCAGGACAGATGACCCCTTCAGGACCAGCGGTGAGAGTAGAGATACCTGGAGGTTGCAGGGAAGGTGGGGTAGAAAGGGGGAACCAATGACAAGGATCTACATATAACCTCCTCCCTGGGGGATGGACAACAGAAAAGTGCGTGAATGGAGACGTCAGACAGTATAAGATATGACAAAATAATAATAATTTATAAAATTATCAAGGGTTCATGAGGGAGGGGGTAGTGGGGAGGGAAGGGGGAAAATGAGGAGCTGATATTAAGGGCTCAAGTAGAAAGAAAATGTTTTGAGAATGATGATGGCAAGAAATGTACAAATGTGCTTGACACAATGGATGGCTGTATAGATTGTGATAATAATTGTATGAGCCTCCAATAAAATGATTTTTAAAAAAGGATTGTTCTAATAATGTGTCATTGTATGATACCTTCCTGACAGGTCTTTGAAGACAAAATGGGTACATAAGTAAATGTGGTGAAGAAAGCTGATGGTGCCCAGCAATTAAAAAATATAGCATCTGAGGCCTTAAAGGCTTGTAGTTAAACAAGTGGCCATCTAGCAGGGAAGCAACAAAGCCCACATGGAAGAAGCACACCAGCCTGCATGATCATGAGGTTTAATGGGAAGAGGTATCAGAAGTTCAAAAACAAGCCACCAAATAAATGTAAAGAGGCGTGGATGTAGCAGAGACCCAAAACCCACCTGTGAGATAACTGGACAGTCCCTCTCAGAAGGGCCACACAAAAGGGATGATACATCCAGGGTGCGGTATGGCACTGATGAACCACATAACTATCATCCTACAGTTCTCTAATATTTCCTTCCCTTACTATTATGACTTTTATTTGTTTTACTTCATTAAGCAGGTTAGATTTGCGCATGTTCATTTGCATTACTTAAGATCATTCAGTACATGTAAGTCAAGAGAGGACCTTCAGAAATAGTAACAGGAATAAAGGTTCTGTGAGGGTAAGAGAAGTGGCGGAAGGGGTGGGCTGGGGAGCTGATAGCACTGACGGCTATATAACTCCACTTAAGGGGAACAAACAACAGAGCTGTGTGTAAATGGATATACTGGATGGTGTAAGATGCAGCATAAATAAATAAAATTAAGGGTTCCTGGAGGGGAGGATGGGGGAGGGAGGGGAAAAGGGGGAGCTGGTATCAAGCTTCAAGAAAAGAAGATGTGAAACTGACTGTGGTAGCAACTGCTCAATGTGACTGAATGGTGGAAAGTTATGCTACCTGCAAGAGCGCCCAATAAAATGATTTTTTTTTAAAGCTATCTCTCTCTTATGGGGTGGCTAGTGAGTTTGAACCTCTAATCTTGGAGCGGTGACGCAACGTAACTCAGGTTTTGAGGTTACTAGAAACTATGGCGGGGAGGAAGTCACAAAAAGCTCAGCTAGCAAAAGTATTCTTCAATGTAAAGTAAACATAGCTCCATTCCTTAAAGACTCGGTCCTTAGTGACAAATCCCAGAAACATCTCTCACTGAGGAATTCCTGGTTCCCACTGCATGACCCAAAGGCACTGTCCCCAACAATATGGTCACACACATGCAGACACAAGTTTTCTTAATGTTCCTATATGTGGCAACCGGTGTGTGTGACCCTGTGTGTGTCCTGATAGAATTGTGTTCCACGGGGTTTTCAATGGCTGATTTTGAAGTAGATCGCCAGGTTCTTCCTCCTGAGGATTCTCCGTGAGGACCCTTCCCCATTTTGGTTACTAGCTGGATGTGTGGACCATTTGGACCATGTAGGGACACTACAAAATTCTAGCATTGAAGACAAATCTAGAAGCAATACTGTAAGGTTAGGGGACATGGTACATGTCAATATCACACAGTGGCTCAATTTCATCCAAGGACAGATCCCCAAATACTTCAAGAAGTAGATTGGTACAGACTACCTTTTAAATTTTCTTCATTAAATCTCCTCTCACACCAGAGCTTTTATAGAAACTGTGTATCAAACAGCAAGATTAGAGTCTGTGTCCAGGACCTGGGTTTTCCTGACAGGTTCTTCCATTCCTCGATTCACGCTCTAAGCAATTCATTAATTCACACATAAAAAAATCATTCTGGTTTTAGGGAATACTTGACATGTTTACATAACGTCATAAAAAACAGACTTATTAAAATGCCCCAGAAGTACAGGAAGCAGAGCTTCAAAAATCATTTTCATCCCCCAAATGTTATTGCTCCCAATCGTCATATATCAATGGCTCCCCAATCAGTCATGCTCTGCCTAAGCAACACAACAGAACATCAGACTGTGCCTAAGGCAATTCCACTGGGTGTTTCCAAATAGAGCCCATAAAGACTACAAAGGAAATAGAAAGATGACAGAATGTATGCACTTTATTTTAGACCTGGCCTGATTTCCTTTAGGCTTTGGATACACGACTACCTTTATGGCTGTAATAATTTAGTTTTAAAGACCCAGGGTAGAAATTTCTTCAGGGAAGGTGTTTTATATTAAGTTGTCAAGCAAAAGGCAAGGTATGCTTCTCTGCCCCTCACCCCCTTTTCTTCTCCCCCCTCTCAAGGACACCACTGCGCTCAGAACACGAAAGGCACTGGTTTCAAACATCAGGTTCCTGTTGTCAGTTAGCCAGCTTACCCTTTCCTTGTATAGCCATTCCAAAAAGCAATCATCTCCTCCCTGAGACTCTTGCATTTTGGTCAAATCCTTATCACGCTCGTCTTATCTACACTGCTGAGTAACAAACCCAAATCCAGTTACCAAAGAAGGTCAGAGTAGATAATGATTTTTCTTAGCGAGATGAATGGTCATATCTAGAGTGCTATTCTGTTTTAGTAGTAGTAGTAATAGTTTATTTTTATTATTATTATTTTATTAGAATGACACCCATACTTATAGCCATTTGTTATGGACTGACTTGTTCCCATCCAGAAATAGATGTTATAAATTCTTACCTCTATGCCATGGTCCTAATCCCGTGGGGGAATGGGCTGTCTGTGTTGTGATTAGAGGATTAGTGTAGGGTTTATTTTGAGTCAATCTCTTTTGAGATAAAAAGAGATCAAACAAACAAGATAGAAGAGAGATGATGGGGGATAATGGATGCCAAGACACATGGACATCTCCAAAGAACCAGGAGGCAACGACTGAAGAAGCAAGGACCTTTCCCCGGAGCCAATGAAGAAAGACCGTCCCTAGAGCTGTGGCTCTGAATTCAGACGTGAGTCTGAGCAAGGAGTCGTGATGGCATACAGGGATAAACACTGGGCTGTTCATCGCAAAGTCAGCAGTTCAAACCCACCAGACCTCCGTGGGAGAAAGATGAGGTTGTCTGTTTCCAGGAGGATTTACAACCTTGGAAACCCTATAGAGCAACCCTACTGAGTTGGAATTGACAGGATAGAGAGTGGAGCCTCCTAAACCCCGAGAAATTAAATTTCCCTTTCTTACATCCACACTCATGGTATTTCTGCAATAGCAACACTAGAGAACTAAGAAACCATACTTGTCACTAGTTTTTAAATTGTTAGATTCAATGTTGTCACCTGACTTACAAAACATGTGTTTGAGAGTTGGTTTTCTCTTTTTGACCTAGCCACCACCACTTGATCTACTTTAGTACATTCATTAGGCTCTTGTAGCACATATTTTCGCATCACTGTTGTTGTTAGGTGTTGAGCAGTCATTTTCAACTCATTTCCAACCCTGTGTACAAGAGAATGAAGCCCTGCCTGGTCCTGCACCATCCTCAATTGTTCTTTTGTTTCCGCCATTGTTGCAGCCACGGTGTCTCCATCTCATGAAGGGCCTTCCTCTTTTTTGTCCTCCTTCCACTTTACCAAGCATGATGACCTTCTCCAAGGACAGCTATCTTGATAACACGTCCAAAGGACATGAGATGAAGTCTGGTCATCCTTGCTTTTAAGGAGCATTTTGGCTGTACTTCTTCAAAGACAGATCTGTTTGACTTGTCTGTCAGTACTGTGGTGGCGTGTGTGTTGCTGTGATGCTGGACGCTACATCACCGGTATTTCATATGCCAGTAGGGTGACTCACAGTGGACACATTTCAGCAGAACTTCCAGACTAGGGACAGACTACAAAGAAGGAATAGACTGTCCAATTTAGAGGAAGTAGTCACAGAAAACCAAGATTGTGATATCAACGGGGATAAATTAAGACAAGAAACACGGTAACAAAGCTGTGGATGAAAAGAATAATTTTTTGAACCCTCATCAATGCAATACTCATAAGACAATTCTTGCTACACTCAGAGAATAAGCGAGTATATTACTGTTCTGTGGGGAAAAAATTACTTGGTGCAAGTTTCTTGGTCTTTTTCTCACTAATGCACTTTTCTATTTTCTTAGAACTTTTTCCTAATAAGCCCCTGTGATTGGAACGAGCCTGTGCATGTATGAACTAGAACCCTAGTAACAGGGGTGTGTGTTTTTAACTTACCCTCATATACTGTAACATGAATTATTTTTCTATGCAAAGGGACTCAAAGTTTGTGGGGGAAGAAAATGGAGTTGAAAGATAATGGCATTTTCCCACAATTTTTGGATGCTCCCTTATATATAATCAATTCACAGAGAGAGACAATACAGATGTGTCCAATTCTAGAAGAAAAAAGCCATTTCTTTCCTCTGCCAGGAACACACTGCCCATTTCTCTCCTGCTAATCTTGAATTTCTAGATGCCATGAACACGGACATTTGTTGCTGACAGCCTCTGTCAGGCTGAGTTCCCTGACTTGGCTTCACTCCAGGGAAGGTCGGAGAGAGGGTTTCATACCATTCTTGGAAAGCATTCAGCTGCCACATGTAGCCCGATCTCTTAAAACCAAACAAGTCCCACACTGCAGACTGCTTCCCTCAGACACTAGAGTCCTTGCTTGTTACACACACAGTAAGAATGTCAACGTCTAAATGGAACCACCACCATTATTTTACACAACCAGTATTCAAACCCAACACCCTACCATTCCAGGCACCAGTTAGCCCCACAGAGGAGTCTCATTAAGGCGTCTGGTGGTGTAGCAGGCCACTTGCTGGGCTACTGTCGGGTCAGTAGTTCGAACCCAGCAGTTGCTCTACTCGATAAAGATTTATAGCTTCTGACACCCACAGGGGCACGTTTGACTCTGTCCTGTAAGGGTGCTATCAGTGAGTTTACTCAATAGTTTAGCAGTTTAGCATTCTCATTCTCTCTACTCCCACACTTTACCCCTAAAAAGACAAAACTCTCCACTTTCTAGTCTCTCACCAACACTTCTTATATGCCAGGGCAATGAGCAAACGAGGCACAGAACACAATACTGCACGATTCCCAGCTCCTGCCCAGAAGGAGTCCCGGGAACGATGCTCGTGGACGTCCTGGAGTGCAGCATTTCTGGCAGGATGTTCCTCTTTTGCCCACTCTTTGATCTCTCCTCATGCCTGCTTGTGTGTCTGTTCCACTGGGATGGACGTCTACCCTTTTCTTGAATCATCTCGATCTTTAACTCCTCACACATGCATGTACTTCAAGACTCAGTGCTCAACTCTCTGCTCCCTTCTGAAGTGCATTCATGGTTCTGTTTTAAAAAACGTTTCTGCAGGGCTCACTTTCCCATGAAGCTTGCCTTTGATCAGTATTTTACCCAACCATGTTGCGTCTGCTTTCTTCATTACGAGAACCAAGAGGGCTGTAATTATGAGCTTTGTCACAGCAGCCCAAATCACCCACTTTCCTTAAAAAAAAAGCAAACTCGCTGCCTCAAATCGAGCCCATATCCACTCATAGCAAGCTTATAGGGTGGGGCACCGGTCACTCTTTACGGGAGTAGAAAGATTCACCAGCTTCGCCGTCTTGGGTTTTGGAATTGCTGGCCCTGCGCTAGCAGCGCTCTGTGGAACCACTGTCCCTCTCTAAGCATCCACGGAGATATATAATTGTAGAACTAGTACTCAACATGAAAACAATCCGTGGGGAGAAGCTTAGTTTCCAGAGAGAGGGTGAGAACAGAAGTTGGTTGCTTGTGAGTTCTGAAGCCCCAAAGTAAAAAGGTCAATTTCCCATTCCTACTTATCGACCATGTCCACAGGACTCTCTAGCTAATCAAAGTTCACACATTCCTCTATCTTATATGTCCTCTTACTGCAACTGGGTGCTGCTGCTATAAAGGTGAGTCTTTGGGTAGCTCACACTCATAGTCAAACTAAAGAGGTACACTGACCTACAGTGTGGAGCGTTAGAAACCCATGCAGGCTTACAATTCTACAGCAAGCTAGGTTGGTTCCTAAACTCCTCCAACTTCTTCATCCGGTCACTGTTTTCTGTTCCACCATGTAAATTCTTTCAAATCTCTATTCGTGTTGAATTCTTCCAACACTAAATTAGTTCGCTAGCATCTCTCTCACATATCCTGCTGACTGGTCTTCCCGTTTTCAATCTCATCACCTTCCAAGCCATTCTCCACACTGCGGCCAGAGCCATATTCTAAAGCTCAAACTTGGTGTGGTCCCTTAGCCCCCATTTAGCAAATACCAGTGAAAGGTTCCTCATGATCATCAGAATAAAGTTCAAATCACAGTCCCGCTTGCAATTACTTCATGCCTCCCCAGCTTCCATAGAAGTTCAGTCCTGTATGTTTGGGTTTTGATATCACATGCTCCAAAAGCCTTTACTGATTCCATTAGACAAAGAATGATGATTCTCCTCTCTGCTGCTCCCATAAAATTTACTACCATACATTTTAATTTCTTGTTAGTTTACCTATGTCCTCTAGTAGACTCTATACAACTTGTACAAACTAGATTGGAACTTTATATAGTGTCTTAATATCTACTGCAGAATAAAAGCAATGAGAGAGCATGGATTATAACTTATTTGTCTTTGTGTCTTTGTTATCAGTAATAGAGCCTGAAAACAGTAGATGATCACCCCAAAGTCTAACTCTGCCTGGAGGTACCAAAGGAAGGTTTTATTAAGGAAGGGGTCACAAAGCTTGGAGAAATGAAAATAGTTCAATGAAGGTGTGAGAAGGTGCACTTCTGACCCTGGTGCTACTGGTTGTCATTTTGAGACACACTAAAAATAAATGCCAAGCCCACTGTTCTGTTAGCCTTGTCCCCTCACACCACCAGTTTTGGATGCCAGAGGCAGATTCTGCTGGCCCATCTCCATTAGGTGACAAAGGACTTCATTTTTGTACTACAAAAAGATCGTGCCCTGTATCATTCCTGCCCTTTCTATGGGTTTCCTTCCTTCCTCTCTGACCGGCCTTTCTTATTCTGCTGCCCAATGAGGTTAGAAACTGGTACTCCCCAGAGGCTAATTCAGTTAAGCTGGATAATTAGGACTTAAATTGCTAATACCCTTGAACTGTGAATGACTACTGTATGCTACTGTGAGTCAAATAGCAATGTAACTGGTTTGTTATGTTATTCACACACCCTGAAATAATAACAATATAAGATAAAGATAGTCTCATTATCAATGGGCATTACTAAAATCAGCTACTAAATAGCAATAATAAGTAAATGGATAAGCTTAAGATTTAAGCTTTACCATACTTTAGTCATATTTGAAATTCACTATATGTTTTCAGACTTTTAATGAGATTAAACTTTTTTTCCGCTTCAGCTACTTCAATACCATTGGACACTACGGATTAGGAAAAACTACAGTGTGCTGGGAGCGTTATAACTCCACTGAAAATCAGTACGTTTCTGAGGACTTCCAAGAATGTAATGTTTTTTATTTGTTTAGTTTTGCTTTAGTGGAAAAACATTATTAGGTAATATATACATCATTTTATCCATTTAAATTTGAACTGCAATCCCAAATTTTTTACCAAGTAACTTCTCGTTACTCAGATATTCAGTTACTACCTCCAAGCCAAAAAAAAGGGTCATCTTTCATCCATCTGACAAATACTTACTAAATAACAACAGTATGCTAAGCAGAGGCTGGAAAGATTCTCCTCTAACCTCTCAAAGTAGCCACTAATAAAATTGCTTAGCTGTTCACTCAAAACTTGTACTTCTTTTTCATGACCTTGCTGGCTAACAAATTCCTCTCCTTTGCTTACACCAAAGGGAAACAACTATTGTGTGAGCGTCAGATCTGGCCTGCCACTTGTTTGGGTAAATAAAGTTTTATTGGAACAAGGGTAGCCATTCAGTTCCATCATATCTATCACTCCTTTGGGCGCCTTGGTGGCACACTTGTTAAAGCAGTTGATGGCTATCTGCTCTGGTAAAGGTTTATCTCTTCATAACCCTCTGGGATGTTCTGCTGCTCCGCAGGGTCACCAGGAGTCGGCCTCAACACAATGGCGGAGGGTTTGGCTGTACAGCTGCTTTTGCTGCCATAGTGGCAGTTAAGTAGCTGCAACAGACACCACACAACCCTCAGTGCCACCATGTATTCTCTGTCCCTTTCCGAAAGCTTGCCAACGTATTTGTGGGTTTCCTTCGTACCTCTGTCACGGTGCCTTCATAGGCTCTTATTCTGCCGCTTTACCCTGTCCTATAGGGTGGATAGAGACAGCCGCTTTACCCTGTCCTATAGGGTGCGTGTGAGTCGGCACAGACTCAGCAGGCAGTCTGCTTTTGAGTTTGGTGCACATCCAAACCAAAAGGGGGTTAACACCAATACATTCACCCGAAAGGAAGCACATGCCAGCAGCTTGTTAAAACATCTGGAGGGTCTGGAAATCAAGGGCAAAGGCAGGGTGTTAAGCTAATAAGGGGAAAGGCTCTTTCACTTATGTCCCCAAAGGAGCGCTGACATTGATCTTTTGGAGTGAAACCCGAGAAACCAGGTAGATCCTGAGTGTTGCTCATGGAAGTACTAGCCTATCCATTCCCAGGAGAATGCAGTGAGATATCAAGCAAGGGCGTATGCATGGGTATGTGCGCTGTGTGACACATGCACACACTTGGGCACACTCACTCACATGCACATCGTCCCTGAATCTGTTTCCTCGTCTCTTCCAATCTAGTGTGTTTTAAGTGGGGATGGGGACAATCTGCAAAGCAAGAATTCTTCAGTATTTCCTGTGCGCTGGTCTGCCCCACACTGGCCAGACTGTCCACACCACACAGTTGAATCTAGAAAGAGATCACAATTCCCACCTGAGTTTCTGGTTTTCTTAAGAAACTACCAGAGAGTGGTAGAGTAGGGGTAGGGCGGGGCAGTGGAGTTCTCTGCCCAGCATCTCCTACCAGCTGACTACTATTTTATCCACAATAAACAACCTTCTAGATGTACGACGGATAGGTGGATCCCTAGCCTGGCTATTATTAACTTTAATGTTTTTCTGTCTCTAACATTGGCTGGTATTTTTGTCGCTGAACCCAAAGGTTGGGGGTTGGGCAGAGCAGTGTTTGGGGAACAGAGCTGAAAATCAGATGAGGGCAAAGGGCATGGTGTGATCTGCTGAGTGCTTCTGCTTTCTCCTTATTACTGGCATTACCATCCACTCGACCAGAAGGGGAGAAAGCTGGTCGGGATAATCAGTTAAATGCATTGAAGTTTTTCCTCCATCTGCCCTGTGTGGTCACATGTGCAATGGCAGAAACAGTGCTAAGGGGCAGAAATGAACTGTGTACTAATTGTGAGGGCATTTCAATCTATCCAAGTGAAACATGTAAAACAAACAAGCAATTAAATAAATGAGGGCAGCTCACTTTTTAAACAAATTCTTTTTGAATATAAATGGCCTTTCAAGCATTGTAAGTAATTAGTTCATGGATCTCTGATAGGCACACAACATGTTTCGTCATCTCGTGTATAAGCCAAGAGATAGTCCGTAAAAAATCAAGACACACACAAAAGTCTGTTTTAGGTTTTAAACTACTTTTAAAACCAAAAGCTTTCAAATCCCTAAATTATTAACCGCCCTTCAAAATAGACGGGGAAAGATGATAAGAGCACACTTGTAGTTGAAGAAATCTAGACTTAAGATTAGTCACATAAATTATTGACGTATTACGGCTATTCCGTAATTTGGGTTGCTTTGTTTGGTGGGGGAAGGTGTGGAGAGACTGAAAACGAAATGTTCAAGACGCCCCTGTGTGCGAGAAAAGGCAATCCAACAGCAGGCCAAACTGTTCCCTGCCTCCTGAGAGTGTTTCCAGGTTTTTCCAAACAGTAACGTACTTTCTTCCAAACAGAATAAAACGCCTAGGTACCTTGTTCATTGCCTTTCTCTCTTTTTTTTTTTTTGCTTTAATGTTGGGGTGCTTAAGATTTTGTTTAAACAAAGTGGTCTGTAGCCAAAAGCCATTCGGAAGCTATTGTTGGGAAGGTGCCGGGCAGTCTCTGTACAGAGGAAGGCTTGAGGAAACAACTCTTGGCAATGCACACGGGAGACCGATCTTCAGGGGCCCAAACTCCTGCTGTGACTTCCACAACTATTCATTAGCATTAGGAAACACCAGTGGAAACCCAGTGGCCAATCCTACCTATCCACAAATACTTGTAAAATGACTTTGATCTCTCTCTCTATTTTTTATTTCCAAACAAGTCTATGTGAAGAATTGCTGTGTTCAAACATCCGTCTCTCGAAGACCTCATTCTCTAAGTAAGAGACTAGTTGTACTATGGATAGCCGTGCCGTCAGGGCTTCAAACTGTAATGCATCTTGGCTGGTGGGGGGTGGGGAGTTGGAGCAGTTTTAAAATGGACTCTCATTTTCTCTAGGTTTGTATAAGGTTGAAATTTTCCATAACATTTTTGGTATGCTTTCATTGTTTGTTTAAGTCCCAGCGGGCCAGATGTTGTATTTGTGCAGAAGTTCCCAAACTTATTTGGCCTACCGCCCCTATTTCAGGAAAAAGAAAAGCCTGTGTCTTACAGCCGACAGCCCATCGGGCGGGATGAAGCGTAGGTAAGGAGCTGCTTTGGCAGGCCCCTGGATAACCCAGAATGCACTCGAGGGCAGTCAGCTGGATTGTTGCAGCGCCCACTTTGGGCAACACTGAATAATTAGAAGTTCAACTTTACGTCCCTCGTCATAGACCAGAAGCTTCGGGGGCCGTGTGAGGGTATTGATCTTTCTGGGGTCAATATAACCTCGCGTCCAGAATAGCTCCCGCTGTTTGTTTTGGCAGACGCTCTTTTCCACTCTGAACCAGGGGTACTGTGGGACCTAACCACCGAGTACAAATAACTGTGGCTCAGCGCATCTTCCAGATCAATGACTGAAATACAGCCAGCACGTCTCATCAAAAATCCTTCTCCCCTCTTTTCACGTCACTTGGAGGTTCTAAAAATAGCAAACAGTCCAAAGACAAAGTAATGAAGATAATTTCCAACAGAACAGCAGGGGCACATTACTCAGCAGACTGAGAACCAAGTTGTACTCGTGTTAGTCAGGTTTGTAAAAGTAATCCTCACTATGCTACGGTCGGAACCAACTTGACGGCACCTAACCGCAGCAGCTGCAGCAGCAACGGAAGTACCACCACTCCTCTTCTCCGATTCTCTGATCCGTCAGGGAAACAAACTGGAGGAGGGATGTGGCTTGGAAAAAACATCTGACAAATACAGTCAATTAAAAGACAGGAAAGCTAATAAAAATGAAACTGTTCTATTTTAATATCAACACTACAGGAGCAATCTAGGCTTACACAATTTTTTGGGTCTCAGTTTACTCCCCGGTAAAAAATGAAACGGACATCCCTATGATCGAAGGCAGCGAGCCCTGGTGGTTACACACTTGTGCTAATTGCAAGGCCACCAGTTCAAAATTGTCAGTGGTTCCTCGGGAGAAAGATGGCTTTTTGTAAAGAGTCACAGTCTTGGAAGCACATAGGGACAGTTCAACCCTGTGCTAAAGGGTCACCATAAGTCCAAGAGTTGGCATCAACTGCTGGCCAACAGTGAGTTTATTCAAATTATCTAAGTCACGTTCCCATCCCCAGGCATAAAATTTTCCAAGTCTAAAGCTCGATCAGACTTAAAAACTAGTTCTATTTCAATCTTTTCTTCCATTAAATAAGATATTCAAGTAAAGAAAGTAGTTATAAAGCAAAGCTGGTCTCAGTCAGGCTTTGCTTGAATAAATGAAGCACGACAAATTTGTTCAATTTGTAGTGGTTCCTCACAAAGCTTCCAAGCACAGTCCTCTCTCCTATTCCCCCACACACCTTATTTGAAAAGGAAATGCACTTCCGGAAATAACACTCAAGGATGGCATACTGGACAGCTACACCTGATTAGTGGCCCAGGCTAACAGGCTCACAGTCCCTACCAACAGCCCTGTAAATGGCATCAAGTACTTCATGGAACTCAGAGAGACGACCTAATGCCTCTTTCATAGAAACATCCTTCAAAACCTCACACTTCAGGCTTCTGTTTTCCAAACTACTTTTGCTACATCAATAGGTTCCTAAACTGTTATGTACATTTAAAATTTTTCTTTCCAATTAGTTACAATATCATACATATTAATCTCCATTTATATTGATCTCCTTATTAACTGTCACTTCAAACATTTAGGCTTCATGATTACAACCCTAATATTTGAAGTTATGCTTTAAAAAAAAGCCTTGGAAATATTTATAGGAAGTCTTTTTTGGATCAGTTAATTCTTCTCTACCCCTATTACCTCCTCAAGTTCAATGCTTTTCATAACAAGAGGTTCTTCAACCACAGTCTTGGGGACACCGAGTTCAACTGGCATAAAGACAGTGTCCTATGAAGATAATGTTCTACATCTTAATTTGGTGAGTAGCAACGAGGCTCTCATGAGCACCCATTTAAGTTGCAACTATTGGACTCTCCCTGTCTAGAGAAGAGTGAGAAAAATCAAAGGACATATTAAAATAATTAGTGCAGTGAGTTAATAGACCAAGACCATATCAGTTTCCACAATGCTGACAGACCAGAACTAGATGGTTCCTGGCTACCACAAACCACCTGCTCTGAAAAGGAGCCCGGTAAAAGGTCCTGGATAGAATGAGAGAAACATGGAAGAGAACTCAAAATCCTGAGAGCAGCCAAGTATAAGACTGTGTCCCTTAGCCTTCGATCTGGAACTGAATTCATCCCTGCATTTGAATAACCAACCATTTAAGATCAAAGGGGCAGCATTTTTCCAAGGACAAAACTCAAAGATTGGGAGAGAAGGAGAAATGGAAACAGGACGCAGAGGGAGGAATAGGACGAGTGATGGTACAATGAGGGCTGCAATAATGGAGTGGAATTAGTTGTATGAAGTGTTGAATGCAAATCGATGATCTGCTCTGCATCCTTTACCGAATTTACATTAACGGTTACAAAATATTAAAGATGCTCTTAAAGTGGGACCCACCAGTACGTTATTTCCACTTTGACCCTGAATTTCTTTTCTCCCACCTTCACCATTCAAGTCTACTTTTATATAATGAGTGCATGCAAACAATTTTTCTTTATTCCATATCTGAACTGGAGAGGGCCACAGCTAAAAAAAAAAAAAGCCTGTCTTCCCTGGAGGAAATAGCCTTAACTTGAGGCATTTTTAATGATGGTATAACCATTAAGTCATTTAACCTCACTACAGGAAGATCAAAAGCCTTTTCAGGCTTCCAGACTCAGTAAACTGTATGCTTTCTTCTGTGTAAATTCCACATGTACCACCACTAATCCAAACAACAGCTCATCAAACAGGAGTAAACAGAGGAAAACTTTTAACTGAAAGGTCACAAAAAGAACCTTCCTGAAGTACAAACAATGGCCATGTGGGCTGCTACTAGCTTCAAATATTTTACAGATGCAGCGATAAGCTTAAGTTCAGACTCCTTTTCACAGAGACACATTCAAGCAGGGGATACAGAAATGGCTCCTAAAGGAGGGGAGAGGGGGATGTTTGCCATAGAGTGAATTTCCTAGTCTAGATAGGCTGAAAACGGAACAAAAGTTTGCATGTAGGATATGAGATGTAGAAATGGTGGCCCTGCTCCCAGATAGTTCACACTCAGATTGTACAGAGGCTGGAGAACAAGGTCTTGCAATGAATTGAACAAAAACTCAGTACGCTATCAATTTCCTGAAGCTTTTACGTCATTGCCTCATTTGACAAGATCCTGTGAAATGGGAACTTACAGATCAGTATACAGAGCAAAGATGCCATGTTTCCCACAGTGTGACATTAACTTGCCTTCCAATACCCCCCTAATCTAACATTTGTTTTAGGGTACAAAAGAGACCCGTTATCTCAAATGTAATTTAAAGAGAAAATCTATTAAGTCTTAAAAGGGTTATTACAGTTTAAATTCTGAGCATCCATTTGCAAAAGGCTCTGAATGGCAGTGACAGCCCCAAATCCATTTGTCATGTCCCCCACACAGATTAACCCTCCCCTGAATGCTTTCTGATCATTAACCAAGGATGTATATAATCTTGCCCTCAGGTAGAATGGATTGGGGAGTAGAGTACCTCCTCCAGTCTTCAGCCAGCCCAGAGAAGGAGAATCTCTCTTAGAAGCATGCTTTTCTGTGTCCTTCATGGAGGTCACTATGCTAGGGACAATACAGGGGGTCTCATAGTCATGAGTTATGCCCTGACTGCCTTGGTCAGAAGGCCCTGGATCAATTTAGCATGCCCTTCCATAAGACAGTGGTTCTCAACCTGTGGTTCAGGACCCCTTTGGGGGTCAAACAACCCTGTTCACAGGGTGGCCTGATTCATAACAGTAGCAAAATTAGTTATGAAGTGGCAACGAAAATAATTTTATGGTTGGGGGTCACCACAACATGAGGAACTGCATTAAAGGGTCGCGGCATGAGGAAGGTTAAGAACCACTGATCTAAGATAATGTACAGGTTTCCATCAAGGCCCTGTTCCTGCTTCTTTAGATCTACCCATAGCTGTGATGTATTGCTCAAACAGCAATCACTAATTTGTGAGAGCTCCCTCTGTTCCATGCTTTGTTTTACCAGGGTCCTGACTATGAATACTTGGGCATCATTTTGATCGCATGCTGATGGCCTCCTTCGTTGAGATGATGGGTCTCTGTGTTGTCTTTGTTTTTCTTAAAACTTAATAAATGATCTCCTTAAATTATATTTTAAACTGGGGTATCTTTTGTACCCTAAAACAAGGGGCAAATACACATCACCCAGATGAGAGAGACCAGTGGCTCATCAGCGTAGCAGGAAGCAGTGAGGAAGCAAGGTCAGAGTTCGTAGGAATGTTAGACAATCTCAGCAGCTGCTTTCACTGTAGAGATGAAGAAACCAAGATTAGAGGGTGTGAGCTAACAGCTGGCAGCGTCTGCACTAACACGAGGGAACTTTCTGGGGGTGGAGCGGTTGGTTACTGAGATACTGAATGGATCTGAAAAGCCTAAACAACCCAAAAATATAGAAAGACTGAGCCTCTAATAGGAGACTAAGGTGACTGGAGAGGGAGAAGCCAGGCTGGAGAAAAATGAAAGGAACTGCTCTCATTTTAGGTAAGTAAGCAATGAAAAGGAGCCCTGATGGCACAATGCCTCAGTGGTTGGCTGCTAACCATAAAGGTGGCCATTCACATCCATCAGACTCTCATCAGGAAGATGTGGCAGTCTGCTTCTGTAAAG
>NW_022111373.1:30949686-30959089 GCF_000313985.2 Echinops telfairi | reverse complement strand
GGGATTGGGGCCGGCCCCTCTCTATTGGTTCCTTGCTTCATGCCGGTATGTGATAAGAGCTGTAGGAGCCACCAATAAAATGATTATAGAAGAAAAGGACTTACAGCCTCAGGCAGTTCTACTCTACTATAGACCACTATGAGTTGAAATTGATTAAGTAGCAAAAGATTTGTGCCTTTTTGTTTGTTTTAAGCAATAGAAATCCAGGAACATTACTGCATAGGGAGGTAACATGATGAAAAGATTTGGAGAAGACTGTTCTGGTAGCCATGCATAGGATGAAATCAGGCTTTCAAATGATAGCTTTCATTTGCAAATTAAGTTATGTGTGTGTCTAAATGTCACCACATTTGCAAGCACAGATCTTAGTTTGAGAGTCTGAGGTTACTAAACTACCATCTTAGAAGAAATGGGATTGCAAGTTAAACAACTTCTATATACTTCTCACAAGTTTCAAATGCTAATTAAACAATTCTCAAACCAATAATGAACACTATTCTCTAAAATGTGTAGTGTTTCATCTCTGGGAGGTAAAATTATGGGCAATTTTGAGTTGTAAACTCCAAATTCATGATGCTTTTCTTTGCAGTAAGTAGTGATATTTTTGCAGTATATAAGCATCATTTGTACTTTATTCACTCCATGCCTTTGTGTAAATGAATATAATTTCTAATGAATATTAGAAAATTGTGCCATTGGAAAGGACTGAGTTAGAAGTCTACCTTTGCTACTACACAGTCGAGTGGCTTCATTTTGTGCATTTTAATTATCTTTAAAACTTTTTTTTTTTTGGCTGCTGCTGCTGGAAGCAAAGATAGCTGTACTTACTTTATGCATTGTAAAATTAAGAATATATATGGGGGGACTTCCAAAAAAGTCACATAAAAATGAAATTAAAAAGTATTGGAATCTTTCCATGAACTTTTAAAATCCCCCTCATACTGCTATTTGCTAAAGATACTGTCAAAAGAATAAGCAGATCTGTTTTGGAATATCGTATATACTCGAGTATAAGTCAACTCAAATATCAGCCAAGGCACCTAATTTTATCACAAAACTGCATAAAAATGTGCTGAAAAACTCTGCTTATACACGAGTATATACATACGGTAAGTATATCCAGAACGCTCCTTAGAGGCAAGGATGGCAAGATTTCACTCATGTATTTTGGACATTCTGTCAGTAGGTCAATCCCTGGAGAAGGACATCATGTTTGGTAAGCAGAGAATAAGTCAGGGAATACGAGCAAAACCCTCAACAAGATGGAGTGACACAATGGCTGTGACAATTGGCTCAAACATAACAACTGTGAGGGCACAGGATCGAGCAGCGTTTCTATCCGTTCTGCTGTGAATTGGAGCCACGTTGATAGCACCTAACAAAAAAACAAGTGTAAAGCAATGGAGTGCCAAAGTTACTTAGCAGCCACACTAGCGAATATCAAATCTCGGGTTTCTTTTTTCATTTCTCTTTTTCAAGCAAAGTCATAACAAGACAACATATGTCTAGAACGGACTGAGCATCATTGGACAGCATTAGTGCATTATCAAACTACCCATATTTCCCACACACGTTTTATCTTCCTGTTTTATTTCTAGGGTAAGCACTATCAATAATATTACAATGTCATTTTCAAATAATAAATTTCAGATGCATCAGAAAATATAGCCATTCTTGACTCTGTCAAATGATCTGCTATAGCTACTATGTGTCAATACATTAAAGGAAAACATGAAACATCACTAAAAGGTACCACATGCAATATAATATATAGATATCATTTTCTATATATACTATTTCTGAATTACACCAAAGAGTATGACTCAGTCTGTCTAAATGGGGCTTGTGAGTTACAGAACATGGTTCCCCCCCAAAGGCCCCCATGAAATCCAGCAACCCCCACCAAGTATGTATTTAATTTTTTTTTTTTTTTGTAAAACAACTTTATCATCTTCAAAGTACTCTCTATTACAATTAATACATTTGTCAAATCTGAATTCCATTCTTGGAAACATTATTTATTTGTTTTTGGAAACATTTTTCAAACTCATCTGTTTGGATGACTGACAGCACCTCCCTTGCTTTCTTCTTCACCTCTTCTACTCATCAAATCGCTGTCCTTTCATGTCCCTCTGCATTCGAGGAGACAAAAAGAAGTCCCAGGGAGCAAAGTGCATGATTTGTTTGCCAAAGACTTGCACACTGAGATGGCTGTGTGAGCAGGTGCATTGTCCTGGTGGTAAAACCAGTCCCTCCTCTGCCACAAGTTAGGTCTTTTTTGTTGCACACCGTTACACAATCTTTTCAGAACCTCTAAATAGAAAGCTTGATTAACAAATGGAATGAACTCCAAATGCACTATGAGTTGACCTTTTTGTCCGTTCGGGAAGCTGACAGACATCCAGAATTAGGTTTGTCATCAAATGACATTTCACCTTTTAGAAGGTACAAACCTGAGTCTTCCAGACTCCACCAAATTGTCACATCAGGATAGAAATGAGCGAAGGACTGAAGGGTCTCTATTCTAAACCTGCCTTCGCCAGAGCAGCATTTATTAAAGGGTTGCCAGGAAGCCAGCGGAACCCGATTGTAACTCTGTTCACCCTGAGATATCCAAGCCTCCTTTATCTGTCCTCTGGAAGATTGTACTGCAAGACCAGTTCCTTTCAATGTTTTGCAATTACTAAGCGTGTCTTTTGTCCTTTCAAACACCTGACTATATTGAAGTAAATATGCTTAGATTATTTTCTCCATTAGAACTCACTTGACAAATTTAAGGCCATTTGAGCCTCAGAAATGAAAACAGTAATGGTTTATAACACACTGGACAGAGAAAAATTCATGAATTTAAGCTAATACTAAAAGAAAAATAAATACAGCAGCACCAGAGAAAACTTTTTACAGGACAATGTCATGCGATAAATGTAACAGCGAAGACCGGAAGGAGTATTTTCGTGTTAGAATCACAATAATAACTTATTCAGGGAAGAGGCATTGGTGGATGTTGAATCTCATGGGTGAAAAGTTGCTGGGGAACACGACCACATAATGTCAAATATCACCTTAAAGTTATTCTACTACAAAAAGAAAAAGGCTATCTTTACTACAGTGAAATGTGGTATATACCATTTAGCCTAGTGGTCCAAGTGAACATTCCCAACAGGGAGACAAAATGACATTTGCCTTCCATGGTATTTGACTCGGAAACAAGCCACATTGCCACAATGGCTATGCTATATTCCTGCTCAAGATATTTTCTATGACTAGATGCAAGTTAAATTGAAGAACCTTGGGCCAAGCATCTAAATGATGTCAAATATGAAAGAGCAGTCTGAGCTAAGAAACTAATTTCTGGATTAAAGATGACTAAAGAGGCAGGCAAACTAAATGAAATTCATGAGATGTGATTAGACACTGGTTTTTGTCTTTTACATTACAAAGGAAAATCAGAATATAAACTATGTTAGCTGTAGTGTTTACTCAATGTTAAGTGTTCTGAAAAGGATCGTTGTATCATGGTAATGCAGGAGAGAGTCTCGGCCCTTAGAAGATCTATGCTGAAGTATTTAGGTGTGAAGCACCATGTCTACAATTTTCTCCAGTGGTTTGGGGACAGACGTGCACAGACAGCCACACAGAGGGAGAAATAAAGCAAACGTGCCAACAAAGTAAGAACCAGGGTTACGGGTGTTTGTTATCCTACGTCTGCTACTTTTCTATAAGTCTGTCTTTTGTTTTTCCCAAGAAAATTATAGTGATTAAGCTCGAATTATTCTAGAGGATATGGGAAATTATTGACAACCAACCCAGCTATTCTTATAACCTCTGCATCAAAAAAACCCCAAAAGATACTGAAAGCCCACTCATTCAGTTGAATATTTAGTGAGAGCTTCCCATATAACCAATATTATTCTGGCTGTTGGGAATACAAAACCAAAAACCAGACTCGCTCTGAGTCAATGCTTTTGACTCCCAGTGACCCGTGCAAAGCTTATATTCAGTTCCTGACAAGAAAGGAACATCAAGATCCAGATGATATAGGGCAGTGGTTCTCAACCTTCCTCGTGCTGCGACCCTTTAATACAGCTCCTCATGTGGTGGTGACCCCCAACCATAAAACTATTTTTGTTGCTATTTTATAACTGTAATTTTGCTACTGTTATGAATCAGGCGACCCCTGTGAAAGGGTCATTCAATATTCAAAGGGGTCGCAACCCACAGGTTGAGAACCACTGATATAGGGGAATATACAAGGGGTGGAAGAAGGGGGGGGTGTTGCTTCTTAAATTGGATGGCCCAAAGGCCCTGCTGATAAGGTAAAAGTTGAACAAGGATCTGAAAGAAATAGGGGAGCAAGCCACGTGGCTGGTTGTGGAAAGGTAAGTGCAAAGGCCCCGGGACAGAAGTTGTTGGCATGCCAGAGGAACATTGAAGGGAACCATGTGTCTGGGGCAGTGGGAGAAAGGCCAAGTCACACATGCAGCAGTGGTGGTGGTTGTATGGAGTCCTCACACCAGCTAAGCACTTGGCTACTTACCAAAAACTTGCAGTTGGGAGTCACCAGCAGTTCCGTGCGAGAAGAGGCCCAGCAATCTGCTCCCATGAAAAGCACAGCCTAGGAAACCCAACAGGGCAGCCTTGCTCTATGGCACAGGGTTGTTGTGAGTCACAGCAGACTCAACAGCACATGACAACAAGCAGTGGCGGAAGGGTCCTGGTCACTCAGGACCTCCTGACCTACTTCAAGGGCTTTGCCGCTTTTATCCTGAGTGACAGATCAGCTTTATCGCGGTCCTAAGCAGAGGAATCCGTACGAATTACATTTTAAAGGAATCACCGTGGGACAGAGTGGGTCAAGGTTAGACGCAAAAGGACCAGTTACAGAAACAAACACCCCAACACAACCTACAGTGGCGGCTATGGGGTTCTAACTAACGGCGTGCGACTGGATAGTTCTCTAACGTGCTCTGTGGGCAGATTGGGTGTGGGATATATGAGGGAAAAGAATGAAGACAAGCTCTAAGGACATTGACCTGGGGTCATGGACTTGCCATGTGGGGAAATCTGTGCAAGGTTTGAGGGAGTGGGTGGAGGTGGGGGGGGTGGGTACAAAGTGTGGCTTTAGAAGGTTGGCTTGCAAAGGTTACTACAAATAATAGAGAGGCAGCTGAATGAGCGTCTGGGATTAGAGAGGTTTGCACTGATGATCTAAATGTAGGAGTCAGCGCTGACCTGACCAGGAGACTACTAGATGAGGTGAAAGGACGGACTCAGCCTCAGGTCATCCAAACACGTGGCAGCTGGGGAAAGAAGAGCCGTCAGAGAAGAACCCAGACCCACTGCCACTGTCAATTCCAATTCATAGGGACTCTTCATAGGGTTTCGGATATGGAACACTTTTATGGGACCAACAGCCTCGGCTTTCTCCCTAAGGAGTGGTTGGGGGGTTGGAACCTCCGACCTTACAAGTTAGAACCCAATGCCTGACCCACAGTGCTAGATGAGTCAAGTACACTAAATACACTGTAAGTACTCGTATATACAATGCTGACTACCAGCAATCAGAAACTGCAATGAGATGTTTTGCCAAGAAAAGAATATTGCAAAATAGCAGTGGTTTTAACTAGCAAAGAAATGAAAGGATTAACTAATCAAAGGAGACGAGGAGACAAAACAATTGTCAGATCTGAGAAAGGGGTCTTTTTGAAGAGAGCAGGCCTTCCACAACCTTTTCCAGATGTGGATTCAGCCAACCTAAGTCATGATCCGGGTGAGTTTCAGTTATTGTACAGGGCACAGTCTCGCTCCCCTGAAATGCTTTCTCCCTGTGAATGTATAGCAAGGGATGAGAGCAAATTTAAGTCTTCACACTACCTTGATAATTCTCAGTTCTCAGCTGAGAAGATGCTAAATAGTGTCATTCTAAAAATGGCCATTGTAGAGTCAAATTGTCTAATCCTTTTCCTACTAAATCAGAGCAATAGGACTCTTTAAAAAATCAAAAATGTCACTGGATTTAAAACCTTGCTTTCACCATTAAAAATATCTTCATTAAAAATTCAATTGGAAAACTCTTAGAGCAAATCCATCAATGCCATTGAAATAGGGCTCTCAAGTAGTGCAATTTGAGACACCACCCAGGGAAAACGCACATCTCATACATAAACAACACAGATCACAACTGTATTTTCAGAGCCTAATCAATCTGATATCACAAATGTTAACTACAGCTTCAATCCAAGTCTACATACAGATTTTAAAAAATTCTATGTCACATTACATTTTCACCATTCCTTCCAGCACAGCTGGAAGTTACAAGTGTTCTGACATGTCTTCCTTTAAAGAAGCCGGAGAAAGTAGTCCACACTCAGTTTTCATGCCTGCTTCAACAAGAACGATGTAGTCCATCCATACCAAAAGAAAACATGTTAACATAATCTAACTTGGGAAAAGAGTTAACTCTTCTTCGTTGGAAGGTATAAATCCTTGTGCTAATTTGCATACAAATGCAAGTATTTGGTGACCCTAGGAGAGAATCCTGGTATCCATATTCAGCTAATGATGCTGTAAGCCCGCATCTCTATATTGCAATTTCTCTAACATGAAAGCTGACTTTCTCTTAAAGCAGTTCAGCTATATTACGACAAAGACTACAGAACAGACATTATCTTTCAATATTTATTAGCAAACTCTGATATATTCTCTAAGAGCCTTGATAGCATAAAGGGTTATATATACATTGGCTGCTAACTGTATGGTCAGCAGTTCAAACCCACCAGCCACTCAATGGGAAGATGAGGCTGTCTGCTCCTATAAACACTTAGAGCACCTGACCCCCCATAGTGATTTGTTAAGACTCTGTAGATTATAGAAGTATTAGCCTTTTATGGGGGGAAAATACAAAGATTTACAGTCTCATATCGAAAAGAGCAGTTCCACTCTGTGCCACAGGGTCATGATACGTCAGAATTGACCCAATAGCACAGTGTTAGGCGTGGATGTACGCTCGTACAGTAAAGTTATGTGTTCTATACTATAGATAAGCACAACAGACACGTTTCCCCAGCTACAGATAGTCCTTGGATTGTGTTGTTAGGTTCCCATAGGATTAGTTCCAACTCATCGTGACCACGTGTCCAACAAAACAGGACACTGCCTAATCCTATACCATCCTTACCACGCTTGTTACGCTACAGCCCATTGTAGCGGTCACTGCCTCTATCCATCTGGAAGCGTGATTTCTCGTTGTGTTAACACCTGAAGGTCTTTTTCAGGTATTGGTCTCTCCTGATACTATCCAAAGTGCACAAGGAAACAGTCTCACGATCCTCGCTCCTAAAGAACATTCTGGCCGTACTTCCTCCAAGACAGATTCATTTGTCCTCCTGGTAGCTCGTAGTTCTTTCAATAGTCTTCAACATCATAATTCAAATTCATCATTTTTTCTGTGGTCTTCTTATTCACTGTCCAACTTTGGATTGGACTGTAGTTGTCATGTATATGTATAGGAGCCCTGGTGGTGTGGGGGCTACACACTGGGCTGATCACTGAAAGGTCAGTAGTTAGAACTCGAGGGCTGCTTGGTGGGAGAAAGATGAGGCTGTCTGCTTCCTGAAAGATTTACAGTGAGTCAGAGTTGACTGGATGGAGGTGAGTTGAGTATTTATGTATTTCCAATTTTTTTAAGTTCTCAAAATGCAAAGCAAATCCTATTTGCAATATTCTTATCCAATTCTAGAAATACCTCTTAAAGAAGAAAAATATCAAGAGCTTAACCTTCATTCACTGTGAGAACTGCAGAGATCAGGCCTTAAAAATAATAAAACTGAATATTAAGGTACTGAGAAAGTGTCTGCAACATTTCCCTTTCAATGATTCTCATTCCCAGAGAGTCTCGCCCCTTCTCCTTAAGAGGGCTGTCCTGTCTGACAGGAATCCCCCATGTCACACAACCAACCCTTTGATTTAGTTGAGATCTGTTTGGATTTTATTCTCACTGGTATCATCAGTAAACAAGCTCCCATCTAAAAATTGTCTGAGGTTGCAAATCCTTAAAATGAGATATCCTATTGCTTCGATTTGAACAGGTGAAGTTCTTAACAAGTTTAAGAAGAAGACTTCAGAATATTCACATGACCACAGGACCTCAGTGATGGGCACCCATTAGTGATGGCCATCTCCCATGCTTTCCATAGCCAGACAGACTAATAATCTTCTCATTAATTATCTCCCCTATATTATCTCTGAACTAGAATTTCCCTCCAAAAAGGAAAGGCTGGCACTTTTCTATGAAAGCTGTGAGTAATGCCTCTAAGATAATTGTGGCTGTCAAATTGACAATGTGTGGGAAAAACATGCAAAAATGTGTTACACTTTGAAACAACGAGGTTGGTGTTCAGTGAGTTTTGCCAGCTACACGTATTTATAAAATATGTGTATTTCACATGATTAGTGTACTTTATAAATATTCAATTCCTAGTCTTCCTTAGTATCTATCAACTCTTCTCTATCCATACTAACTGAGAAGGAGCACTGGTGGTAGAGTGGCTAAGCACTCAGATGCTAACCAAATGGTTAGCAGATTGAACCCACTAGCTGCTCTGTGGAACAAAGAAGAGGCTGTCTGCTCCCTCTTTTCCTGTGGAGATATAAACAGCACCCTCCCCTTAGGAGGGACCAGACAACCGGTGCTCCAAGATGTGAATGCAACATACTGGCATGAAGCAGGGAACCAGTAGAGAGATCTGAGGGGCTGGCCCCAAGCCCAACTATGTAGATAGCCGCCCCTCCCCCAAGAATTTACTTCAGAGGAGAGCACTGAAGCTACAGCTCAGGGAAAGAGACATGTCTGATCAGAGCACACAGGAGCAAATGAAGGGTGAGGAAGAGAGAGTGGAGTACATCCTGGCCTACCAAGCCTTGAGAACGATATTCCTGCTCAGAGCAGCCAATGCACAGAGAAGACCATATGGCCGGCCCCACTATGAGGCACAACATCCCTCACCGACCCATAGCCCTACAGAGGACAACACTGGAGACACAGTGTGGGAATTGCGCCAGATCTGATCCCACCTCACCGAGGCAAAACACTAAGGGAGTGCAACAGAACAGCAAGGGGAACAGAGCAATGAAGTCCCCAGGGAACACCAAAAATTCACTTTGAGGACAGGACTTGATGCTCCATCAGACTCAACAAGAGAACACTCCTAAAAGCCAACAAACAGTCCTTGAACTAACTACAAGTTTTTCTATCTTCTTGTGTTTTGGTTTCTGTCATTGGCTTGTTGTTGTTTTGTTTTGTTTTATTCTGTTGCTTGGTTTTGCTCTGTCTTGTTTTTGTGCATGTTATTATCTCTGCAGGTCTGTCTAAATAAGATAGGCTGGATGAACAATCTGGAGGAGA
>NW_022111373.1:30901283-30947845 GCF_000313985.2 Echinops telfairi | reverse complement strand
CTTGAGCAAGTCTGTAAGTTTTTCCCCAAAACAAAGCCAAACTGTCATCTTGTTGACTCTGACTCATAATGACCCTACAGGACAGAGTAACACTGCCTGTGTGGGTTTCCAAGACTAGTTCTTAACAGGAGTAGAGAGCCACATCTTTCTCCGGAGTAGCTGGTGGTTTTGAACTGCTGACTTTGAGGTTAGCAGCCCAATACATAATCACTAAGCCATCAAGGCTCCTTTAAGCCTCTTCAAATGCTCCACTCACCAATCTATTCTGAATTTACATATTTTAAAAGTTCAAAACAGGTGATATCAGATAAGTTTCCATTTACTTTGTAGCTTTTTCACATGAAAACTCAAATGTGGATTAATATATAATTATATGCACGTACATCCAATGTATCAACACTTCAAAAAACCTTTAGCTCTGATGAAAGGTACTTTGAAAATGAATTAAAGCATGAAAGGGTCTATTTGAATGCTAAGAAGAATACAGAATTGCATGCTAAGTATAATTAATGTAACATTTATATGGAGTAAAGCAGAACTTCAGAAACTCCCCAGCTCATTGGTAAGGAAAACCATTTACCGAGTACCTTCAAGACCTTGGAGTCAGACCTCCTCAGCTTAACATAAGCTCAGACACACCGTTCACTGCGCCTTGGGAAGAGCACTTCACTCCTATCCGCCCAGCTATGAAATTGTGGCAGCTATCTCTGATTTCTCAACATACCTTCTATCTAGGCATATAAATTTCACTAGAAAGAACTTCTTCCTAGCCCTTCACCAAAGAATTTTGCTCTTTGATTTTTATCATATCAAAATTTGGCATCTTTGAGGGACTCAATTGGTGTTTCTTCTAAATGTTCTGAGTTTGGGCACCTGGGCAACAAAAAAGTTTATGTAGGGTGGGAGTGGGGTGGGGTGGAGCAAGATCAAGGCTGTAGATTGGATGTGGTAAGATTTCCCAAATAAATTCTTTGCTGCCTTTGAAGCGTAAGCTGGTACATTGTCGTGATGGGGAAAATTCCTTGGAACAATGTTCCAGGATTTTTTCTACCCATGCAGGACTCAATTTTCTTAAATTCTGTAGCCCATGAGATGACCCCTTTCTAATCCCCAAAATCAGCTGCCATGAACTTCTGGGTAGAGTTCTCTGCCTTGAATTTCCCTGACCCAGAAGATCCCCTCAAAAAGCCACCATTTGGATTGGATTTTGAAGGTACCCTTATGACGCTCAGACAAGCATAACACCAAGAGAACTTGTCTCAGCCACCCACTGGTGGCAGGGCTAGTTTAAACACATGTTCTCTGGAATAAATCCCACACACAAGTGAGCTGGGACCCTTCTAGCAATATTCTTTTAATTGCCCTCGTACGGTACGGGTAGCCCTCTGTTAGAACCAGTCACCGACTTGAGTGCAGAATTGGCAAAAATCCACGATTGTGCAAGCTATTGCCAGGGCCTTGGAAGTGGCCATGCAAGTGAGGAGACTTGTAGATGGAGCTTTCCTTAGCTACATGGAAAATCTTAGCATGTGGTTGCTAACCGGAAGGTCAGTGGTTCAAACCCTCATCTCTGTCGGAGAGTGATGTGTCAGTCTGCTTCCACAGAGATTTGCAGTCTTGTAAGCCCTACCAGACAGTTCTACAGGGTCACTGTGAGCCAGAATCTATTCTAAAGCAATGGGTTTGGGGTACCTATCGTAGCAGCTTGCTAGAGGAATTTGAACAAGATGAGTATGTGGGGAGTACTTAGCAAAGTATCCAATACACAGGTCAAGTGCTCTATAAGCCTATGTTGATATTAATGAAATAAAATTATACAAGAGAGTAAACGGGGTAGAAGTGTAATAAACTCATCTACTTTAAAACAAAAGATATAAGGTTCTTAGAAACAAATTGCTATGAGACCAAATGGAATGTTTACTTACACGGCAAACTAAGCTGGTGAATGGATGTAATATTCACCACATGGGCTGTGCAAAGCTGAGGCTACCCGTCTTCGGGGGAAGAGCAGAGAGTGTGTGGTAGTGGGAGGGTCACCAAAAGGGTAGTGATATTTCCTGGAAATTTCTTAAGACAATTTATTTGCCCAAAGACGCTTCTCTATGCTCCAATGGGATGCACCTCAGTTTTGCACTAGTGGCAAAGGAATGATGTTTCTTGCTTCAGAAATAAAAATGCAATGGCATCCCTTCACTTCCCAGACGCTCAAACCTCCGGGGTTGTAAGTCCTGTATCATCCTTCTAGACAATTTAAGGACTCGAATAGGCACAAAGCAAACATCTCCTAGGCTTAGGGCTTGGTGAGGGATGTGGGCCCCTAGCTGATTGGCATGTGCGTGTAGTTTCCTCTCTCTCTCTCCCCTCCTCTCTACCTCTCTCCACTGCCTTCCCTCCCTGACCCAGATGTGAACAGCATGTCTGCCACTTTGGGGGAGAAAAGCCAGCAACATTTAATACTAAATCAGCATTTCTTTGGTAACAAGATCAATTCCATCTCAAATCACCAAAGACATATTTAGCTGCCCCAAATCCCTAGGTGGCAAATACTATTGAATCCTCCTGGCTGTGGAATTTTTGTCTGCTCGGCAGATGGATGAGGAAGACTCTGTCAGAACCATTTCTGCTCATCTAACCCCTACCCCACTCCTAAACAGAAAAGAATTTCCCAAGTGAGGAGTCTGGGCTGGGGAAGAAAGACATGAAAGTGCATATAATAAAGAGTAGGTCGTACCACTATCTGCCAGCTATGAAGGGGAGGAGACAAGAGTGGAGACTGACTGACCCACTCTAACACACACCTAAAGTAACAGGAGGTCAAAATTTGTTGACCGAATTTAGTCACATTCAATTACTTTCCTGACTATTGTGATGGTTCATGAAAATGAAGTGTGTAAACATCACTTTGACATTGAGAGCCTATATGAAGACAGAAAGATCTCTATTATGCAAATTTCCTTTAAATACAGCCGCTACTCTGCCCATAGACAGCTTCAACATGTAGCACCTGAGACAAACTTCCCCTTGACTCAGCTACTGGGAGAGGGGTGAAATCTCATATGAATAAATAAACGCATATGTGAATAAAATCAAGAGTTTTGATCCTGCCAAGAGGAGCAGGCTTTCGAGAGCAATATTTCAATAAGAAAATGCAGTTAAGCTTACCAGTGTCTTCATTGGTGGACTATGGCGTGCAACGGCAACTCTGCATCAGACCAGAGCAGAGGAACACACTGCAGGAGCACGCATGACGACACTTGCTTCAGGAGGCCAGGCTGACAACCTTCCCTAAGCAGGCTTTCTACAAAAGCAAAATCTCTGAAGAAAGGTGTCTTTCCCCATTGTTTTTCACGTTTCTTCCAAAAGGCGGAGAAGCAAGAAAGCTACACTGAGAACAGATATTATAAATAGAAAACAACAGGAGTTAAAACGGGACTCTTCTTCCTGCCCATTTCCTCAAGGAAATGCAATGCCCCACCCAGCCTTGCACGTAATGCTGTACTTCATGGGTCCCGGAGACTTGGGCTACAAACAAAACATAAGGTGCGAAAAGCAGCTGTAGATTCCTCACGGAAGGATGGACTCGAAGGTGCCAGCAATTCAGCCCAAAGATAAATGGAAGCGACGTGAGAGTCTCCTGGAGGGCTGGACCCAGTTAGCCAGGGCTCTCCAGCACCCTGCCACTAGAGTTCGGTGGTAACCTCAGCCTTCTGGCTAACTGCCGAATGCAAGTCACTGCCAACAACACTCCCCAAATGCTTCAAGTTCCCCTTCCTAGGCTCTGCTCAACAGAATTTCTGGAATTGTTTAGGGAAGAGTGAACTCTCTCTGCCCTGGAACTGCCCAAGATGAAAGATGCCATATAAACTTGTTCCACAATAAAAATGGACTCCATTAAGGAAAAAAAGGGAAAAAAATTCAGCTCCAAGAACAACACAAAACTCTCATTTCTCTTTTCTTTTTACATTCAGAGGGCTTCAAAAGGCCTTTCAATGTACACGAGAAATGAATCAAGGAGGAATTTTTCTCTAAATAAAAACACTAGCCTCCTTGTTAAGTTAGAGTCCAACAACTAAACACATCCATACACTTTATTTCTTCCCAAATAAAATGTTAGCCTAATTTGGCTATTCTAGATTTCTTCAGTCCACATAACATGAGGAAAGTAAGTGATCCTAGGAGAAATATTATATTTAAATAGAATCTTGCACTTGAGAATGTTAAAAAGATCCAACTGCACTTAGAGAAACTGGGGCTGCCAGGGAGGAATCAATGAAATGTGAGGGCAGAGCCTGGAGGACCTTTAATGGTCAATGTCCAACTACCCAAGGAGACTCAAGGCTCAAAAACCAGAGCTTTGACTTAGGTATGTAAAGACTTCTCTTCAACGCGGCAGGATTTTTCCCGTAAAGGCCACTTGGGTTTTAAAAAGAAAAATAACAAGAACCCGCATCACACTTCCATTCCTCCAGAAAACAAAGCCAGTTCTGTCCCTTGGTGACGATGAGGCTGTGCCCGGATCTGCTAGACCTTTCGGAAGTCCAGGAGAGTGAGGCAACATTAGAGGTGCTCTGGCTAGCACATCCTTGGGGTCCTCACCAAGCAGGCTGAATTTCCCTGTGTTCAGAGCAGGCCCTTGGGAAAGACGAACAGCTTACTGAAAGATTCCCTTTTCAGGGCTCTACTTGCTTACAAAAGGGTCTGAGATGGTAGCTCTTTAGGTGAGGCAAGATTTGATCCAGAGTTCTCTGTAAGCAATGACATCGCTGCAGTTATTGCCTGAGCCAAGAAGCGTGTATGTGAGCCAATCCTCGCTAGCAACACTGGTCACAAACGCTCTGCCAGGTCACAAGGAGGTGCCAAAGTGGCTACGAGCACAGGTTCTGGGACCAGACTTCCAAATTAAAATCCTCAGCTGTGTTACCAGCTAAGAGACTTTTCTGTACCTCAGTTTTCTCATCTGATAAGAGGCAATTAACCTAAAAGTGCTTACATAATGTCAGGCATTGGAGCTGGAGATGTATGTTTGTCTTCCTGGTTCGTGAAATACAGTATTACAATTCCAACAAAGGAGCAAAGTGTGACATGATACTTCTTCCAAGTGAGGGGTTCTGAGGGCCAGCAACAGAATATTAATCCGCATGCCACGCTTCGGGCAGACGAGAGAAAAAGCCAGATGAGCGTCCAGAGACAGGCAGGACCCGGCACGGAGTGGACTTCCTGTCTGTCCTCAGGGGCAGTGTGGGTGTCAGCGGGGAGGCTGGGTCAGGACCATGTTCATGAAGGGCCCAGGCCCTTTCTGGCAGTTCCCTTCCGCTTGCTCCTCGGTGAATTAATAATGAAGTTTTAATCATAATAATAATAAATATACAATGTCTATGTTAACAGAAAAAAATTAAGACTCTGATGTCAAACTATATTCACTTTTTGACAAATTAAAAAGTGAAATAGGAACGAAAGTGGTAAAGGGGGAATCTAATATGCTGAAAACCCTTAGGGTATTCATTAAATACTTGCTAATTGACTCGACTTGCCTGTTCTGAAAAAAACCTTGAAAATGTATATGCCTTGAGGGAATAAATCTTGGAGCATACAATTCACTAAGAATCTTGCTTCTTGATAGGAACCATGGAATATAGTTTATACTCGAGTTAAATATTTAATTGATATAAATATACTACCAAGATCCCTGAGGCGAAAATGTGCACATTTTATTTCTACTTTTAGCGAGTACATTTTTGGTCATTATGCTTCAAGGTAACACCACAGAAACTTCTGCATAGTGCATCGATTGGATACTTTAAGACACATTAGGTGTTTTCGTCAGGTACCCATGCGGGCACGCAAGCATGGTCCAAGAAAAGCAACGGCTTCCCTGCTCACCTCCACTGAACAGACTCCTGTTGAAAAACATTCTGACGGAGAAACCCAACCACAAATGGCAGACCAGGAAAGCAGGTGCCTTGGCAATTAGGAAGCCATAAAATTACCAAATCTTACTTCTGTCAGGGAAAATCAAAGTGAAGTTCAACTCTACAGAAGGGTTGCTGGTGATAGCTTTCAACCAAGGAGCCAGAGGGGGAATCAAAGAGGCTTCAGGGCCAAACCAAGGAAGGAAGCAAGAAGCTGTATGTCAAAAGAAACAAAAGGACACACACACGCACGCACGCACGCACGCGGGCACTCACGCAAGCTGTAATAGAGATTACATTTGAAAGATAAAATCGGGCTCCCTCACTGATCAGCCCACTACACCGCTATAGTTTCTGACAGATTCAGAAACCTCCACAGAGCCAAGACAGGCAGAAATCTTGATACATGCTGGCTTCATGAAAAATGTGGCTGGTGATTTAATTTCTGCTAAGCAGAGAGCAGTGAAAAACAATCAAGGCTGTCTCATGCCTGAGGTCTCCGAATTATTTTCTAGTAAACAGAAAAATAATTTCCATGAATATGATGGGGCAGTGGGGGTTGGCGGGTGGGAGTGGCGGGACAGGTGGTGAACAAGGGCACCGAAGGAGGTGTGTGCTTTGTGGATTTCCCTCTTCCAACAATGAGAGAGCTCAAATATTTCTGGCTGGTAGGTTGGTATTGGACAGACATCAAGAATGCAGTTCTATTTGGCTTCCCACATGGCAGAAGCACTGGTCACAGCAACATACTCTCGGCCTGACAGTCACTTAATCTCAAAGTGGACCACGCAAGAATGGCAAAACTTTGGGTAGGAGCGGCACCTGAGTAATGCATAAGACCTAATACAGTAAAACATAAACTTATCTTTCACCATATATCACAACCTAAGCCACAGACATTATTAAAGCAGCCCAATGGCTTTTTGGCACTTAAACTACAATTATACTTGGAAGAACTTTTGTTTTGAAAATGAAGCTGTTTTATCATTGAAAACCAGGATAATGAAGAGAAATAAGTCCCTTACAAATTCACTCCCCAAATAATTGCTAGCATCCTGTGTTATTTTATTCCAGCTATCCCTCCCCCACTTCCCCCCAACCAATTTGGCAGCTGAAAATATAATATAATCAAGTGTTGCATTTCATTCTATCGTCTCAAAAATGCCCTTCAACAAAGCTGTTCAACCAAAAGACCAAGTACTTCAAACCAAATGTTGCTCTCAGATTTCCCAACTTTGTTTGTTTGCTTGCTTTTTAATTCACAAAGGCTGTTAATTCCAAGAGTTAAAAGTATAACCGAGGAGCCAGATTAGAAAACAGGCCAGCACAGCCAGGAGCTCGAGAGGGTGGGCACGCTGCGCTTCCACGCCCCGTGGGCAGTGGGTGTGGGGGATGGTGAGAAGTGCAATGCCAGCCTTCCCGATGGTTTGTTCTCAGAGTGGCAAGATGGCAGCAAGAAAAGCCAAGAGAGCACATTTAAAACAAAGTGAAATTTCTAATTTTTAAAAAATGGCTGTTTATCACTTAAAACATTTTCTGGAGAAACTGTCTTAAAAACGGGGAGTCATATTTTCAGTTTACTTTCCAAATGAATTTTAGGTTTAAGCCTAAGAAAATAGAATAGAATCTCAAAGATGAGATAATTATAACAAGTCATTGCAGTATGAAAGTAATATTAATCTTTTTATGTTTCATCTTATCCTTTTATAATAAGATAACATTTTTCTGGTTTGGTGGGACCTCTGGGTGGTGCAGAGTTAAGGTGCTTGCTAATAAAAGGTTGGAGGTCATTCAGGAGCATCTCAGAAGACAAGCCTGGTGATTGACTACTGAAAAATCAGCAAATGGAAGTCTTCTGAAGCACATGTCTGCTCTGACACACAAGGGATTGCTATGAATCAGAAGTGGCTCAGCAATTCACATACAGATAAAAAGATCTCTTTATAAAATAATGTTCCATGACTCAACCGGTAGAGCCCTCGAGGATAGATCTGTCACGGGAAACCCCATTATGCTGTGATCTCTTTCAGAGCAAATGGAATGATGGGAGTTTAGGACTGTCAGAATAGAAGGTCCTGGAGGAGTCAGGGCTATTCCATTTCTCCAGGGGAGCACTCATGGCACTCTTATCTCCTTTAGTGGAAACCAAAACTCCCTGCCATCGAGTTGTTTCAGCCCCTCGAAGTCTATTGTATAAAGTGGACCTTCTCCAGCAAGTCGGATGGCAGGCTACTGACAACTCCCAGGATCGGTATGCCACACAGCAAGCCAGCCTCTGGCTTAAATCCAAATAACCAAAGATCGGAGGATGAGCCAAATACAGAATACAGACCCAGCGAAAAATAAGCAAGGTTTTCTATAGCATCCACTTGTATTGGAAGCAGGGCCCATGACCGAGGCAGATCCATTTCAATTGATTGCATCAGGGCTGTGGTCTAAATAAAAATATTGCATCCCACCCTAATCTTACAACTGATTGGCTGCTTATAGGCAAATCCTTTATGGAAGCGATTGCATTACTTTAGATCACAGCATGAGTTGCCTTAAGTGCCACTGAGAATCTTGGCCCAGCAAAGTTGAGACAAAACCTCAACTATCAGAGCCTGGCAAAAAGCTACTCATAGTCTCAGGAGGCAGAATGCAGCCAGAGCCACAACTAAAAAGGACCTCAAGCATGAACCCCAAGAAGGACTCGAGGATGATATATCAAATAGCAGAATGTTTGCGGCCAACGTCTTCAGTGGGACATGGCTTGTGTGGATGGAATCTAAATTATGGAGGATATCGTAGTCCATTTACACACTCATTTGTCATATACATATTCTCATGTGTCAGATTTCCCTGTCAAATCCTCTCTGAGGTGAGGCCACATGTGGCAGAGAAGACGGATTTTCTGTTGTGCACCAGGCCCTATCAGTTTCTGATCATTATCTGCTCTCCTTTTTCTAAGTCAGTTTAGGTGATTTATTTCATCTGGCCTTTCGTGGTATCTTTCGATAGTTTCTGGTCTCCTGTTCTGAAAACAGATCCTAACAAGTGCCTGCACTTTCCATCTGTGAAACAGAAGACGGTGGAAAGCCGTTATTATTGTCTAGCTCATCTCTCTTGGTAACTTGCTCCCCTTCTTTCTGTGGGTGCCATAGGCCACTCCTCAGGAGGACAGTCATAACACCCTGTGCTCCAGCAGTCGCTGCCAAGGGAGTCTTTCCTGTGTCAGCATGCACAAGCAAAATTAGCAGAGAATGAGACCTGAACATAATTCCCGGACCTCTGAATCCAGCCATGGTGAAAGTCAGTCTTGGGACTCTGAGCCCTGTTTTGACAAAATCATGAGGATGAGTACTAGGATCGTAGGATGTAAGTGGGAAGACTGAGGGAGAGAGGGAGGAAAGGAGGGAGAGAGGGAGGGAGGGAGGAATGGAACCAACATTTTCTATATTGGTATTATATTTTCTTCAACATATAACCAATCGGTATCTTATCAATATAGTCAGCCGGTCAACAACAAAATAAGTCTTAGACTTATAAGTTATCTGAACAAATTCTGTTGTGTACTAACTTAAGCTTATCTGAAATAGGTTTCTAAACATTTCAACTGAAATAATCCTAGAATTTAGGCCATAATGAACTAATCCGCCTATGACAGATTCATAACCTTTTTATTTATAGGGCTTCAGGAATAAATATGGCCAGGTCATTCAATTTGATGACACACAATTATGTCACATGACCCATGTTTTCCGCTCTCCAGCTTAGGTAGCTTAATTAAATCAAACTGTCACCTCTCCATATAATATCACTTCCTTATTAGATCAGTGGGACCTTTTACAGTGAGATGTTGCAATGCAGACATGCTTCCCTTCCTCTAACAGCCTGATGCCGCATGTAACCGGGTGTCTATACGAGACGGAGAGTAAACTAGGCGACTGAATTCACAGTGAACACTCCAGCTTTGGGCCAGCGGCAGAAAGGGTTTGCATTAGAGCCAGTCAGAAGCTACACTCCTGGAGCCAAAGCCTCCAGACCAGCAGAAGTTCATTTTCTCACATTCAGGAGACTAGAAGTCCAAATTCAGGGTGCCAGCTTGAGTGGAAGACTTTCTTTCTCTGTTGGCCCTGGAGAAAGGCTCCTTGATGTTCTCCACGTGGCATGGCATCTACCTGCTCCCAGCTCAGCTCCACTGCTGACTCCTGTGATCCCTTGTATCTCAAAGGGAATTAACTGAAGATGCAGCCTACACTAACACTGTCTCATTAACATAATAAAGAAAACTCATGCCCAACTGGGACTGTAACTGCAGGTGCAGGTTATACAGCAGCCATTCTCAACCTGTGCGTCGCGACACCTTTGGGGGCTGAACGACCCTTTCACGGGGGTCGCCAATTTATAACAGTAGCAAAATTAGTTATGAAGTAGCAATGAAAATAATTTTATGGTTGGGGGCCACCCAAACATGAGGAACTTGTATTAAAGGGTCGTGGCATCAGGAAGGTTGAGAACCAGTTATACAGGATTTACAAAACATGGATTTTTGTGGGGTACAGGTAAGACAGCATTCAATTGATAATACTGAGAGAACTATCCAGTGTATCGGTATTACACAGGTGGACTGGACTGAGACTATATTTAAGCATCACAGTTTAAGAGGAAGCCCCGCGGGGTACAAATCGTTGGTTAATGTGCTCTCAGCTCCTAACTGAAGAGATTGGAGGCATTTGGTATACTCAAAGGTGCTTTGGAAGACAAGCCTGGTGATTCTACTTCCGAAAAACCAGCCACTTAAAATTCTTTAGTGCATAGTTCTACTCTGAAACACAGGGCCATCTTGAGTCAGAACTGACACCTTGGCAACTGGTTAAAGCCTCAACTGTTGCCGGGCTGCGACAAGACCAGGACAATACACAGGCACTGGATTCCCGGTGTCTGGTGCTGAGAGGTTCCACGGCCCATTCAGACTGGTGTTAAGTGCTGTAGCGTTAGCCCTGACCCACAGCGACTCTAAGGAGAACAGGCCAGTATCCTCACAAGGATTAGGTTCCAGGCCATTGCTGCAGCCCCTGTGCTAGTCCCCTCACTGAGGGCTCTTCCTCTTTTTCAATGACCCTCCATCTGACCAAGCATGAGGTCCTTGTCCAGGGTCTATCTCTTCTCATAAAACAAAGTACGCGAGACAAGTCTTGGCCTCCTCCATCACAAGGAGATATCATTTAAGGACACTCTTTTGTTTCCTTTGAATACTTTTTTTTTTAATTGTAAGCCAAAACACCTGGTCAATCAGATGTTTTTAAGCAAAAACATCTAGTAAATTCTGAAATTCATAACTATGGTCTCTGTATCCCATATCGTACAATCCATACATTCCAAAAGCCCAGTCTAAAAGTAGTTGAGTCTATAACCTTGGTTTTCTCTCATCTTTACCCTCTCTCTCTCTCTCCCCCTGGCCTCCTCCCCTTAAAAAAAAAAGATGGTACCAGGTATAGGAACAAGCTAACTTTTTTTGAGGCTGCTGCTCCATTCCTTTTCTGTATGAGTTATTAGCATTCTGTAACGATTCAAATAAATGCCAAGGTAAAGACAATTTTATTAAAATAAACATTAATTCACAACAAACATTTGTGAGAACGAGATCATGGTTTCTGAAAAATAGTTTGAAACTGTTGGTCACACCTAGCGCAAGGAAAGTGAGTTATTTAATGTGACTTTTCTAGTCAAAGTCTCTAACACTAGTCAAATATGACCTTTTCCTGTATGGGTCTGTAGGAAGATACTGATAGAATTCATTTGTGAATAATTGTGAACAGGAGTCTCTGTAATGCCATCCTGCTGTGTATAACATGAGTCCTCTGGGAAGCAGGAGGAAGGATCTCATTACCAGGAAGAGCCAGGAGTGTACCTAAGATCCCTGTACAGTGAACCTTCTGGATCCAACAGACAGCTCTAACATCAGAGTAGCAGTGGCAGAACTATGAACGTGGAAGAGTGATCGATTTCCCAACTCATGGAGCAAGTCAAACTGAGTGCTTTCGTGCAATAGGTTGGCTTGCAGAGTGGGGTGCCTCTGGGCACTTAATTGGGGAAAATGGGCTTGCTGACCCTTCAAAGTGGAGCTGAGTACCTTTGGGCTAAGGCTTACTAGTGCCTCAGGGCACTTAATTCGGGCAGCTGGGTTTGCTGACTTGAACGAGCTGAATGTCTTTGGGTTGCGCTGACAGCAGAATGGTATGCTCCTTTGGGCATTAAACCCTTTGATCATGAATTTTTTCTGAGTTTGTGTGACCACTGCAATGAATGTTAAAACCAGAAAGGTGAAATCGAGAACACTGATAAAGACACACCTACTGTTTTTACTCTTCTTCCTGTTTAAAAACTCTTCATTGATTCCTTTGCCTCTTAAAGTAAGTTACCATCTTCTTGCCTGGCACTCCATGTCTTCCCAGTGGAGTTGGTGGCTCTCAGCCCAACTTGGTGCTGCCCATATCCCCCCTACCCCACGCACCTCACACTTCAGCTTAAGAAAACCCTGCACATTCAACATTCCCTCCATCTCTTCTCCAAAGTTCAGGTTCTACTACAATCTTCTCTGCTTTTCCAATCCTTTCAAGGCCAGAATGAGGATCCCATCTTGATTTGAATTCTTCATACAGTGCATGGTATTGAATCACAATTACAGCTAAATAGTCAGCAACAGTAAGTAGAAAGTAGAATCTACTTCTACAATATAAGCCGAGCAAACACACAGACATCTTGTTAAGATATTCCTTGGGGTGGTATATATTGAAATAGTGAAACATCTGAATCTAAATAACGAATTCTAATCTATCTGTTTAATCTACTGAGCAAACTTCTAAACGACATGTCTCCACCCTCAAATAGTGTGATGTGATTACAATTAGGCTCGCTTACTAATGTACTTCTAACAGCACATGGCATCATCATCTCTAGCTCTATAGGACAGTAGAACTGCTCCTAAGGTTCCTGAGGTTATAATCTTTATGCAGCGGATTCCGACTTCTTTAAACTATGGGGTTGTTTGTAGGTTTGCAGAACTGCTAACTTTGCACTAAAAACCCCAACATTTCAGTGAAATATAAACTCACTGCCATTAAGTGATCCCCTATGGGATCGAGTGGAACTGCCCCTGTGGGCTTCTGTGGCCGTTAGATTTTATGTCAACCTGATGGAACCTACGTGGAGGTAAGGGCAGAGTCCAATCTGTCAATCAGGTGGTGGCCTGGTGATGCCTCCCTGGGGGTGTGGTCTTTTTATAAGAGAAAAACTGGAAACTTCTCCCCCTGCGCCCCTCTGCCTTCTGCTTGCTGTACTCTATGTCTGCCTGCTGAAGTGGTCTCAAGTGACCTATCTGGCCCCAAGAGCTATGGGCGCCCTGCTATGCTCCCACTGACTGCATCCGCCAGCCTATGAGCTCCCTGCTTTCTGCTTCACCTTCCTGCGTCATCGGCCTGCAGCTACGTGAGTCTAAAGAGGGCTCCAGCTAGCATCGCAGCCACAGACTTCTGGTGGACTGAGCTGGGCTCCTTCTTGATCTAAGATTACTTCTTGACATAGAGTTCTTTCTTACATACCTGTGTCACTGGTTTTGTTTCTCTAGACAATCCAGTCCAATACAGCTTCTGAGATTGTAAACCTTTATGGGAGTAGAGAGCCTCATCTTTCTCCTGTGGAGCAGCTGGTGGGTTTGAATTGTTGACCTAAGGTTAGCAATCTAATGTAGAATCTACTATTCCACCAGGGTTCCCTTTCAATGAAATACAGATGTACAAATGGCCACAGTTCGATAATCTACAAGCTGGTTTACTTATTGATATATGTAAAAACAAGCACAAGTGTCCCCAAAACACTCTTTCAGTACCTGTACTTTGAGCAAATGGGGAAAATACTCTGTTATATAAAACTTGACGTAATCGTGGGGACTGAATGAGAATGTGTTTACCACATGTTCTCAGGTTTAGCCTGCATATTATGAAACTTTGGAAGCCTCAGCCTAAAAACAAATTATATATAATTTCTAAACGCAACTTTTGGCTACTGCGTATCTTCTTTGTGAGTAAGATTTTCCTTTGTCTGAAAGATAAAATGTCAGACTTCAGTGTCAGAGCAGATCTGCATACACACTGTCAACTACGGAAGCACCTTCACTAAGTGAATCTGCTGCATTCTTCACTTGGAGGCTGGTAGTGAAGAAAGCCGAACAACGGAGGACTCCTCCCTATAGTAAACAGGAAAATAATCCTTTGCTTTACATTAGGCCAACATTTTTTTTCCCCCAAAATATTTTTAAAACCAAATTCATTGCCCTGAAATTGATTCAACTCCTAACAAAAGAGGAGAACTGTTCCATAGGACTTCCAAAGCTTTAAATTTTCCCAGAAGCAATATATCCATACATACATACATTCATATACACACACACACACACACACACACATTTTTCTTTCTCAGGGTAGCTGGTGGATGTGAACCATAGACCTTGTAGTTAGTTAGCAGCTCACCACACAGCCCTGTGCCTCCAGGACTCTCTACAACTATCTCCCAAACACCAATTGACAATATTCTTAAAAGATCAACATTCCCAAATGCATATAGAATGAAAATCTCCTGGGATAAATTTGACAAATAAAATCTAAGTTTCTCAATTGTTCGGCTAACAGTGCTGCCTATGAGAATGCAATGATTACTATCAATTAAAGCACACAATTTGTTAGATTTAATCTGGACAGCTCTTGCTTCAGGAAACCACAAAAAGACCACCTGTTTTACCATGACAGTCAACTTAGACTCTTGAGGAGCAAACCCAGGAAATCTCCCATGGATCCTCTTTAGTGTTATCTTTTTTTTTTCACCCCCCCCCAATTCAACCAATTCATGCTACTGTATTTTCACACAAATAATGCATACTACATGGAAACCAAGCCACCCCATATGCACATTGTATAGAGTGAGTAAAAAAGCACTGCTATTGGGGTTGCATTTCTCACATACATAAGTTTATTCCCAGCAAAATGAATTTGAACTGTCTTTGTGATCAGGAGATGGTTGCAAATAAGTGGTCGTGTAATACACTTTTCTTAATCGTTCTTCAGGTAACTTCAAAAATGAAGGTTCCTTATAAGCAGGGGCTTCTCTGAGGGGTTCTGCTGGGCTGTTAAATTCAAGCCAGAAAGGTCAACTCAAAAGCTATGGCAACTGGTTTTCTGGGGATCCCAAAGGGGTCATCTTGATATGTCTTCTCAACACAATCATGGGTGTGTATTATAAACAAGTTTTAAGAAAACTTAAAGTGAGAAAAAATCCAGAAATATATCACACCAAGGAAGGTTCCTCTGTCACAACAATGTATTTATTCTTGGAGTTTAACAAGGGCTGTCCTATGGGAATTTCATTGGAAAACCTTACCTCATTCACCCTACAGCCCTGAACTTGCTCCACCAGACTTTTTTTGTTCCCCAAGCTCAAAGAACATTCAAATAAAAAAACCAAACCCACTGTCTTTGCGTTGATGCCAACTCACAACAACGCTCACAGGACATAGAAAAGGGCACCGTGTTGAGTCCCTTGAGAACACTCCAACTGCCGTTTTGACTTGGTGAACGAAGAGGGCAGAGTACCTTCAGGAAGAGCTGTTTGTTTTTAAACGAACAAAAAACACTGCCACTGCAGTCTTCTCCGACTCATAGCAGCCCTCCAGAGCTGAGTAGGGCTGCCTTTTGGAGTCACAGACTCTAAGTCTTTGTTGGGGCAGACAGCCTCATCGTTCCCCGAGAGAGACTGGCAGGTCCAAAACAGTGGCCTGTGGTTATCGGCCCACTGTGCCACCAGGAGCTGTGGGAAGGGTCAGAGGGATGTAAATCGTACCTTCGGGAGTACACAGACCTCGATGGGGAGTATGTGGAGAAGCAATAGCTTCACATTTTGATTTTTTTTTGAAAAAGAGGAAGACCCTCAAGATAGTTTGACACGTGACTGCAACAATGGGTGCAAACGCAACAAGAATGGTGAGGATGGAGCAGTATTTTGTTCTGTTGTACGTCGGTTCACTATGAGTCAAAACCGACTCACCAGCACCCAACAGAAACAACAACTCCAACATGACCGTGTAGCAATAATTCTGACTTACCAACATGTGCAGAATTGCATGATATGCAAAAAATACTGTAACCTCTATAAGCCGTCGATAGCCTAGCTAGTCAGAAAGTGGTGAGGACAGTGAGACTTCATCCTTGCCACGTGTCTTTGGTGTCCCTGGGTGATGCAAACAGGGTCAGCAGCTAACAGAAAGACCGAGGTTCAAGGATAGCCAGAAGTACCCTTTTTAAAAGATCTGGCAATTGACTTCTGAATATTCAGCCATTGAAAACTCTATTGCAACTCATTTTAAAAGCGATTTAACCACAGAAGTATATGATATGTGAATACGCTATCAAGAAAACCACACACACACACAAATTGGCCAATGGTTACCATAGATGAAGAGGAAAGAATTGTTGCGTAGAAGGCATTGAGTTTGTCTGTGATGGCAGAATAAATTTGGAAAAGGATCTCTATAGTGGCTGTACAACACAGAGAGTATAATCAATGACACTGAATTATACATGCAGAAGTTGTGGAGTTGGAGAAAGTTCTGTTCTGTATATTCGTGCCACAATTAAAAAATAATAATAATTACGTGAATAATGACAAGGAAGAAAATATTCTAGATCTGAATGTGATGACAACTGTACAACTCTTCTTGATATGACTTCATTATTGAATTGTATGACATGTGGATAAGGTGCAGATAAAACTGCTCAAAAAACCACACAAACTCTATGAAGCACAATTCTATTCTGACACCCATGGGGTCACCAAACATCCGCGTTTACTTGACAGCAATTGCTCCCCACTCTCCCCCAAGTGTAGGGTGCAACCAAGGCCATAAGGGCAACAAAGAGTGGCCTGTGGGGGCTTGTGTTAGAAAGCCCTGCAACCTTCCTACAGAGAGAACCGCTCCTCAGCTTCAGTAACACATGTCTGCCAAAGCCTTATATTTTTCTTTCACCCATATTCATCCCCTCCCAGCAAATGAAGGAAAATCCAAGGGGATTCAAGCCATAAGAAACTCCTATTGGGACAATTTAAAACCCATTCATTCAATCACAGCAACTGCCACTTTGAAAGGAAAAAAAAAATTCCAGGAATAAGAGCCAACAGTGTAATCAACATTGAATGGGATCTGAGAATGTCTGCAAGTCTGGGTTCTCAATACCCAGAGACCAGGCAGGAGAGCTGTGCTATTTTAGAGGATTAGGGAGAAAAGGATTTCCTTCTAACAGATTTTGCAATAAGATCCCAGAGTCAAAAGTATTCTCCAAGAGAAAGATGGACAATGAACAAGAATAAAATAGTGGTAGAAAAGAAATACCAAAAAAAAAAAATTGATGTCACACCTGATAATCTGATTTTTTTTAAATGGTAGCAAAATAACATTCAATCAGAATTTCAAGTCTCCCTAACCATTCAGACTCTAGAGCTTTGGTATTCCAGAGGCAGTTGTAAACATGTTTCTACTTCCAGTCAATATCCTAATCAGAAATTTAGTACAATGGCAACACTACATTGAAATTTTCTTCTTTAATAGCTAAGTGGAAAGTCAAATTTTTCTTCCAAAAGTAATTTCTGGTAGTAATCTCACCTTGACTTAGCAGAGGAATATAAGAAGAGGTTACCCCAGTAGCAGGAAGGGCAAGGCACAGAACGGTGGAACACAGGGACATTCCCAGCTGTGTTCCGATGAGGGCGCAGAAGGAAAGTGGGGGATTAAGTTTTAGGAGAACAAGGCAGGCTAAGGGACTGCTTTGATGGGTGCCGTAGTTGTCAGTTCTACCAAGAATGTGAGGAATGGAAAGAAGAGACAGCTGATCCTGTTTTCATCACAGACAGAGGTTGACAGTCAAGTATATGGATCCTAAGAGGATATTGTCTCCAGTTGTCAAATTTTCATTTTTATACGAAAGCTGCCTCAGCATTTTCTGTAACTGTGGATAGAGACAACCCCTCCTACTTTATCCTGTGATCCCTCTAGACACTGTCTTCCACGATGTTACGCTGTGCTTCTGTTTTAGGGTACAAATGTGACCCCGATCTCAAACATAATCCAAGGAGAACATTTATTAAGTCTTAAATGGGGCAAAGACACACATACAGCATTCAGATGAGGGAGGCCATTAGCAGGACATCAAAAAGCTGTCCACCCCCTCTGATGCACGTTGGACCTGATCTGATTTTCAATATTTTCTTTGCTTTTTGTTCATATTTGGGTTTAACACAGAGGTGTCATGTCATCGGGTGTAAAATGTTTTTCTGTACATGAAACCCAGGATTGATGAACCTGTAGGGATAGCAAGTAGAATAAGGGTTTTGGGAGGGTGGGGGAGTGGTTGGGGCGGGGTAAAAGGGAGACGATGTCAAGGAGTCCAGGAAGGAAAAGAATGCTTGGAAACTGGTTGTACGATACTGCTTGAAGTGACTGAATATGGAATGATATATGTATTAACTCCTAATTAATAATTTATTTTTTTATAGGCTACAGGGAGAAATGAAAGCATATGGAAATAAGGGGGGCAGGTGTCCAAGGATTCACAGTGGGGATGTTAATTAAATAAGGTATGGAACAAAGGAACTGTCACAAACTTATGATTGGTGATGATCAATACATCCCAGTTAGAGGTGGGACTGCAGAAGCAGGAACAGAACCGTGATGGACACATGCACATTGTCAGGTGGAAGATTCAACCAGCCTGGTCCAGGGTCTTCTCACCAAGGCAGTCAGGGCATAACTGACAGGGCAGGTTTCATGATTATGTGACCCCAGTATTGTCCCTAGAACAGTGGTCTCCATCAAGGACACACCCAGTCAAGTTCCTAATAGAGACTGTCCCTCTCTGGGCTGGCTGGAGAGAGGCGGAGGTGATCCACTCTCCAATGCACTCTGCTTGAGGACAAGATTACCTACATCCTTGGTTAGTGAGGAGAAGGAACTCAATAGAGGCCCAATCTACGTAAGGAGCACTGGTGGCCTAGTGGTTACACATTGGGTTGTTGGCTGCAAGACCAGCAGTTCACAACCACCAGCCAGCTGCTCCTTGGGAGAAAGACAGAATTTTCTACTCCTGTAAAGGACCTGGTGGTAGTGAGTTTGGTCTGGGGGTTGGTTAATCTATGTACCACTCTGCAAAAGGATTTTGAGCTGTCACTACCATCCAAAGTAGTTTGCAAACTGCGGTGCTCAAATTTAAGCTCTAATAACACTGCAACCCACTCTACCCTCCTGCTTAATCATCATGGGGGTGGGGAGGAGTGGGGATGGTGCACTGTGGCAACACAGACATGGTTTCTAAGAGCGTTCATTAAAGTCATTCCTATAACTTTAACTTCAGGACCTGAAAATACCTTCAGGTCACAAACCAGTCCCCTCCATATTTAAATATGCAAAAGCCAACGCTCAGAATGATTAGGAGACTGAGTTTTTAGGGACTCCTGGTGATATAGATGTGGATTAAGAGTTGGGCTGTTGACCCTGTGGTCAGCAGTTCAAAACCACCAACCAGTTCTTAAGAGAAAGATGAGGCTTTCTGTTCCTGTAAAGCTTCAGAAACCCACAGGGACAGTTCTACCATGCAGTGGTTCTCAACCTTCCTGATGCCATTCAACCCTTTAATATAGTTCCTCATGTTGTGATGACCCCCAACCATAAAATTATTTTCATTGCTACTTCATAACTAATTTTGCTACTGTTATGAATCAGGAGACACCTGTGAAAGGGTCGTTTAACCCTCAAAGGCAGGGGACCTCAAACTACGGCCCGCGGGCCACATGTGGCCCGCCGAGGACATTTGTCTGGCCCACTGGGTATTTTTTGCCCCGTTTTGTTTTTTACTTCAAAATAAGATGTGTGTAGTGTGCATATGAATTTGTTCATAGTTTTTTTTAAACTATAGTCCGGCCCTCCAACGGGTCTGAGGGACAGTGAACTGGCCCCGTTTTAAAAGTTTGAGGACCCCTGCTCAAAGGGGTAGCGACACACAGGTTGGGAACCGCTGCCATAGTAGGGTCGCTATGAGTCTGAATGAACTCAATGGCAGTAAGTTTGGGTTTATTTAGTGTTTCACAGTACTGGTGGTCCTGGTGGCAATGTGGGCTAGCTAACTAAAATCTGCTGTTCAAACCCACCAGCTGATTGATTCTTGAGAGAAAGATGAGGCTGTCTCTTCTCAGAAAAATGCATAGTCTCAGGAATCCTATACATAAACTTGCTATGAGTGGATGGACATGGCTTTAACAGAAGTTTTGAATTAGGGTAGTTTGTCTCTCACTCTGTTGTCCTGTGGTGGCTTACGTGTTGCTGTGATGCTGGAAGCTATGACAGTGGTATTTCAAACACCAGCAAGGTCACCCCACGGTGGAAAGGTTTCAGTGGAGCTTCCAGAGCAAGAACAGACTAAGAAGACGTGTTCATCTACTTCTGGAAATTGGCTAATGATAACCTTAGGTCACAAAAGAGTAATACTCCGGACACATAACAAGGAGGAGTCAGAGGGGGAAGAGGACATGTATGTTTGTTGACGCAGAGGGCTGGTGAGGGAAACCCTCAATGAGTTAGACCGGTACAAAAGCCACAGGGCTAGACGTGACCCTGTTGGCAAGCTAAAGATGGTAGATACTACTTCATTCTGTTATACACAGGTCACCTTGAGTCAAGGTCCAGTTGATTGACACCAACCATCCCATCCCACACTAATATGGGTTTGGCCAGATAAGATTTTCCGAACCCGAACAAAGCAATGCTCTATTTCTCAGCGAACAAGCAGCGATTTCTAATTTGCATACCTGATTGCTCACCACATTCTCTGCGGATTCAGAAAGGAAACGGTGAACTGCTGAGGAGTGAAGTCAAGTCCTTGTTTATTCTACAACAACCATTCTCCTTTAAAGATGCTAAATAAACATGAAGATCCACTTAAACTCCCCAAGGACCAAATAAAACACAGACCAGCAGTTCCAGGGAGAGGTGGGGACTGGGTTTCTCTACATTCCTACATCAAGCCAGAACAAGCACAACTCCTCGGGACCTATTTCCCTCCTGTCCAAGTCAGACTTTATTTCCTTCAGAGCTTTCTGTGAAAGCACAGTTCCCTGAGTTCTAACAAACTCTTACCCACTACCCCTGTTCTGACCCCAGTCTTTCTAATCTACAGCAAGGATTGTTCCATTCATTAATTCTTCTCCTTCACATCGTCTCCTCTGTTTTCCTGGCTCTTAGGCTTCGGTCTCAAAAACGTTGTTGTTGTTGCTGTTGTTCAGTGCTATCAAGTCAGTCTGACCCATAGAGACCCTGTGCACAACAGAATGAAACCCTGCCCAGTCCGGCACCACCCTCACAATTCCTGTGCTTCAGCCCATTGTTGCAGCCTCTGTGCTAGTCCACCTCGCTGCGGGCCTTTTTTGCTGCCCCTCCACTTTGCCAAGCATGATGTCCTTCTCCGGGGCCTATAGACATGTTCAGATATTATTTTCTTATATGTCTGTGTGTCTGGGTCATGTACCCGTGTGACTGATGAGTTTGGAGGGCAGGGGACAGAACTGTGCAGAGCACCATGCGCCATCTCATTTTCAGACCAGCACAGAACCAAACCCCACTCTACTACACCCATGGCAAAAAAACAGCTTTATTCCAAGTCTATTCCAACTCTGGTCAGCCCCGTGTGTGCACAGCAGGTTTTTCATGGCTGTAAAGCAGGTTGCCAGTCATTCTAAGACACCTCTGCGTGGGTTCAAATCACCAGTCTTGTAGTTACAGTTCAGGAGCCCTGGTGGTCTGGTGGTAACATATTGAGCTGCTAACCACAAGGCCAGCTGTTCAAAACCACCAGCTAGCTCTATGGAGGAATGATGGAACTGTCTACTCTCATGAAGAGTTAAAGTCTCAGAAATTCACGGGGGCAGTTCTACCCTGTCCTAAAGGGCCACTATGAGTCAGAAAAGACTCAATGGCAGTGAGTGAGTAGCTATAGTTGAGCACTAAACTCTTGGCACCACTCGGGGACTCTCCACCAGGATCAGGGCTGGACACATCTCTCAGATATACAGTTGTCTTTTAGCCCCTTTTATCTACTCCTCCTTATTCTGCTGTCACCTCTCTCACCCCTCAGTCCTGTGGGTTTACCGTCCACTAAGCTAATGCTCAAGGAGGTTACATTTGGGCTGCTAGCCATGAGGTTGGCAGTTCAAAACTACCAGCGGCTCCACGGGAGGAAGACAAGCCTTTCTTCTCCTGTGAAGAGGGACAGCGTCAGAAACCCACCGGGGCTGTTCCGCCCTGTCCCCCAGGGTTTCTAGGAGTTGCCATGACTCGATGGCCGTGCGTGAGAAACTAATGCTCCAAGATTTCTTTTTAATCATTTTATTAGGGGCTCATACAACTCTTATCACAATCCATACATACATCAATTGTGTAAAGCACACTTGTACATTCATTGCTCTCATCATTCTCAAAACATTTGCTCTCCACCTAAGCCCCCGGCATTAGGTCCTCATTTTTCCCCTCCCTCCCCGCTTCCCCCTCCCTCATGAGCCCTAGATAATTTAGAAATTATTATTTTGTCATATCTTGCCCTGTCCGACATCTCCATTCACCCACTTTTTCTGTTGTCCGTCCCCCAGGGAGGAGGTTATATGTAGATCCTTGTCATTGGTTCCCCCTTTCCACCCCACCTTCCCCTTACCCTCCTGGTATCACTACTCTCATTAAGGGGTTTATCTGCCCTGGATTCCCTGTTTCCGGCTCTTATCTGTACTTGTGTACATGCTCTGTTCTAGCCATATTTGTAAGGTAGAATTGGTAGAACTAGAGGATAGTTGGGGGAGGAAGCATTAAAGAACTAGAGAAAAGTTGTGTTTCATCGGTGCTATACTACACCCTGACTGGCTCATCTCCTCCTGTGACCCTTCTGTAAAGGGAATGTCCAGTTGCCTACAGATGGGCTTTGGGTCTCCACTCCACACTCTCCCTCATTCACAATATGATTTTTTGTTCTTTGATGCCTGATACCTGATCCCATCAACACCTTGTGATCACACAGGCTGGTGGGTTTCTTCCAAAACATGGTAAGATTAATGACTGCTGTACTTCCAGAGCTGAGCTGGGGAAACTGTCTGAAGACTGTCTAACCCAACCTCCTTAGTTTACACCAGAGGAAAAAGAGATTTGGGGTGCAAACCCCATTAAAGGTCACACAGCAAGCCTGTGACAGAACTAGGATTAGAAACCATTATTTCTTCATTCATCATCCAAATTTATTCTGCTACCACAGCATACTGCCTCCCTACATCTGTTTTCTTTTTTCTCCATCTCTAACACGCTGACATATGTCTTTACTATTTTTTTGTGACTGAGATTACCAGACCCTTTTCTGTGATCATGTGTTTTTTGCGATTGGAATCTTTGCATCAATCACAAAGTGATGTCACACGCTTCCTGTGAAGTGGATGGAACTGTTTATGTAAGCAGCACAGGGAATTCAGATCAAATACGCAGTGACTCCACACTAAAGGCAGAGACAGCCAGCACTGGGAAACGTACGTGGCTTTTTCTCATTGGCTAGGTTCCAGAAAGCGTAATGCTACCTCCTCCACTTCCTAGATTCTTCTGACTGGAAATCTTGGGGTTAGTCCAAGGTCGACCTGCACACACCAAAGGCACTCCCTGGGCTAGCATTGGAACACCACACTGCCCTACGACAGGGACATGCAGCCTCTGTCATTCCACGGATAACATTCTGTCCAGTGGCCACATTACAGAAAGGATTTATCTCCTTCTTTACTGACTCATGAGGTAGAAACATTCTCCAGATGAATTTCTTCTAGAACAGTTTGAATGCAATCAAGCTGGCTTTATCAGCTCCAGTGTCCTGCATGTGAACACATCACACTCTGTCCCCAGGGACATGAAGTTAGCCAGTCTCTTAGCTCAGGAAGCCCAGAAGGCGGAGCCAGTTAGCATAGCACTGCCTGTGTGATGGGTGGGTGTGCTAACCACATCATCAGGAATAGTTACATCACTCTGGCCAAGCCAAGAGGTAGTCTCTTCCTTTCCTTTCGTTCAATATGGCCTGCTTCTTAAAAACAAAGCATCTGTATCGTCTTCGTTGGAGTTTGTCTTTTAAAATAAAAGTTTCCATACTTTCCCACTCGTTTCAACTTGGAAGAGAAATACAACAAAAAAGTGTACTCATAGGGACTGTTTCGAGAGAGAGTCTTGGGTAGTTTGGCGTCTTTTACACTGGAGGCTTGGCAAACTTGCATGAAGAGGATGGGGGGTCGGGGGTGGGGCGGGGAGTTCCCATTTGAATAACGAACACGTGGCAGGGCTGTGGCCCACTGGAGAAGGTACAGCCCCTTCCACAAGGGGCTGCAGCCACTCGTGCTTAGCCTATTGCTACTGTGAGGAGGGGGCCATTCCAGTGTTGCTGGGTCCCCTGATTTCTATAGATAAACCACTAATCCGGTATTTTTGTGAGGTCTCCATTTTTTAAAATGGCAAATCATGGGAAAATGAAACGTGGTTTGAGGCCAACAAAGGACGTCCGCAGGCTATACTTGGTTGCCGAGTTTCTAGTTTGCTACTTCTCTTCCACCCAAGTGGAAACCGTGCATGTTCAGGGGCTATGGCTAAAATTATTTTAGACTGGGGGTCTCAATAACTTATTGGGCAGCTAGAGAGCCTGAAACCCTCTGCTGGCCCAGAGGAAAATGAGTAGAGTCAGCAACTTATTAAGGTTTTATGGACTACAGGAAAATCAAAGCATTTCTATTCTCTGCAAAGTCCCTGGGCTAAGTAAGGCAATTAAAACCCCACCCACTGTCCGCTGTGAAATCAACCTAAATGCCTGCTCTCTCTTTACCACAGTCCTATTCCCCATTTACCTCAAACAGAAACAACCCATCATCCCAACTGCCTGCCAAGACTTAACCAGTAGTAAATTCTGTTTATTTAATTCTGGAATTTTCTCAAACAAGTACCTCCTCCCTTCATTCCAATCTTATTAATGTGGTGCAGACCCCTCTCATCCATTGTCTGAACCACTGACTGAAGTCACCAGTATGCCACCAGGCTCCGATTTCTCTTCCTTCCCTCCCTGTTCCAATCCCTCGTCCTGTCCACATAGCACTGTCAAAGTGCTTTTTAAGAAGGCTTTTCATTAATGCTCTGGAAGTATGCAGGAAGCAGCTAAGAGTGGTTGTCTCACAGAGGGAAAGCTGCAAGGCTTGAAAGGGCTCTGTTTGAAGAATGCTTATCTTCCCCATCATGGCTTTCTTGACTTTGCTTTAAATGTGTGTGTGTGTGTGTGTGTGTGGACATTTTTCCATCTTAACCACTAACATAGGGGACTTCACATTTTTAAGTAATCAGATGAGGACAACCTGAGACACATACAACAGTAAAGTTTGGGACACATACAGAAGGCAAGAGCAGAGGTGGCTGTGGACTGGCACTGAGATGCGAAGATGTGTAGGCATGGAGTCTGTGAAGATGCGAAGATGTGTAGGCATGGAGTCTGTGAAGATGCGAAGATGTGTAGGCATGGAGTCTGTGAAGAACTGCCCGTAGAGGAGTGGCCGAACCTGGGCAACCTCTCTCCTAATCCACTCTGACAACAAAGAGGTCCCTTCCTGGTCTGAAGTCCAACAACTCATCAGAGGAAGAAAGTGAGCCACCAGGAAGGTTTAGGATTTCAAATGTGGGACTGGTGCCCCGCAGTGAGGCCTCTTCTCTGCCACTGAGGGAATCTCAGCCTCTCCTGCCCGCCTGAAACCTGATCTGCAACACACTGCACCCTCCCTTTCAGAGTGCCCATCCAGCACGCCCCATCAAGGAAAGGCCAGCAGGGATGGAAGATGCACTTGAGAGCAGGAAAGATTAGGTCAACTGCCTATATGTGATAGTGAGCCTCGCCTTTGTGAACATGAACCCAAATTCACTGCCATCGAGTCAACGCCACTCATAGGGACCCTACAGGACAGGGTAGAACTGCCCCTGTGAGCTCTCAAGACTATAACTCGTTATAGCAGTAGGACGTTAATACAATTTTTTTTAAATTTAACACCAAGTATGAGGAAAGCTAGATGAACAAAAACCCTACGGTGCAATAGGTAGGCATTCTTCGGCTGCTAAAAAAAACCAAAACCTGGCAATTCTATCCCAGTCAACAGATCAAAGGACACATTGTATTGGGTAAAATATTCTATACAAGACCTCTTTAAAGTGTTGAAAAGCATGGATAGTACTTAAAGGACTAAGAAGGACCTGACCCAAGTCATGGTATTTTAAATTGGCTCATATGCACATGCAAGTTGGGCATGGAATACGGAAGGCCAAGGGAGAATCAATGTGTTTCCATTATGATGCTGGTGGCGAATACCGAAAGTAACAGGATTGCCGAAACAACAGACAAAGTTGTCTTCGAAGAGCATCATCAGGCTGGGTAAAGTGGAGAGGCAACACAAAAGAAGACTCAACAAGCATACTGACCCAGTGGTTGCAACAACGGACTCAAATAGAAGAACGATTGTGAGGCTGGTGCAGGGCTGGGCAGTGTTCTGTTGTGCACGGGGTTGCTATGGGTTGGAACAGACTTAATGGCCTCCAACCACCAAACAATAGCTGAAATACAGAGGGAGACCGGGAAGAAGACCCATGGAATAAAGATGTGACCGTGAGTTCTCCAGATACAGGACGACAGATGAGGAGCTGATGCCAAGGGCTCAAGTAGAAAGAAAATATTTTGATAATGATGATGGCAGCAAATGTACAAATGTGCTTGACACAATGGATGGATGGATGGAGTGTGATAAGAGTTGTAAGAGCCCCCAATAAAATCATTTTTTAAATGTTATGACTGTTAAACTGTTAAACTATTTAAAAAAATAAAAATAAAGAACATATACAAAAGAACTTGAAGTTCAAATTCAAGGAACTGTCTACTTGTACATTTAAATAGATAGTTGTACCATTTAATGAGATAAAGGACAAGCACAAGTTTGAACAGAAATAAGAATTCCTTTCTAGATCTACTGAGCTGAGGGTGGCATGGAGGTATCCTAACAGGTTTTGGGTGTGCTGCAACATAGGTTAAGAACTGTACACTTGCTCTAAACACTGGCACTCATTTGCCACCTGATGGACATGCACCCTAGTCTCAAGTCCCAGAAAAGAATGGCTGGTCTTTAAATTTTGGTCAATGCCAATGTTTATTGTATTTCTACACCATCAGTTTTCTGCTTTCTTTAGTATAAAATACTATACAGTTTTGTTGTAAAATCCAGAGATTTTACACAGTGAGTTAGACTACAATCATCACAGGGGAGTAATCTCCAAAATGACTAATTTAGACTCAGATCTTCCCTGCTGGCAATCGGGGAGGAAGGCGGTCTGGATGGTTGTCGCAGCTCAACTCTGCCTCCCGCCCCTCCGTTCTGTCTCTGCGGCTTAGTGGACGTTCAAGGTATGGAAGGGGCCTCAGTAGGACAGGCACTGAGTGCTTGGTTGCTACCAAAAGGATGGTGGTCTGAACCCACCAGCTGCTTCACAAGAGAAAGATGGGTAGTCTGCTTCTGTAGAGATTTACAACTTGGCAAAGGTTATGGAATAGTTCTACTCTGTCCAATAAACCAATATGGACTCATAGTGACCCTAACAACAAGATTTGTTTTGGGTTTACGGTATTACGGTAAATAGGCACCTGGGAAGGTGTGGGACTGAGTATACTTAATTTTAAGGTCCATGGGCACCTGGCATAGTACAAGATCACAGTTCAGACTGAAGAGAGCATGAAGATTGTTTGGGCATCAACACAGCATGTGACTGAGTCTGAGAACACACGGCATCACGGAATCGGTGCTAAGGGGACAGACAGCAGAAGAAAAGGCTACAGGAGGAGTAGAACCCTGGGTTCCCAAGACAGGAAGAAGGAAGAAGGCATTCAACAGAGCCTGACAGGCTGGAAGGTTTGAGCGAAAGGGGGCTGAACAGCAGGGTTAATGAGAACCTGCTGAGCTCATGACGGATAGGGCTGAGAAGTGAAAACAGCGATGTCTCAGGTAGGAAGATCGCCCTGTCAGAGAGGCTGGCCAGAAGAGGCTGTGAAGGAAAGGAAAGCAGCAGCTGTGTGTACGTACGGAGAGATTGACACACAGAACAGCTGTTGTCACTGCAGAGGGAAAGCGAGGCAATGATGGGAAAACCCTCTGTAATGCTGGGACCCAACCCAGTAGGGCAGCGTAGAACTGACCCTTACGGTTTCTGAGGCTGTGCTCCCCCGAAATTTTATAGGCAGCATCGTTGTTCTCGGCCAGAACCTACCCCACTGCAGTGCTTAATCCACTGAGCCACCAAGATGATGAGCAGGAGGTAAGTAAGTCTTAGAGGGAGGGGGAAGGGTAATAGCTAGAGGCTCATGTGGAGAAGGAAACCCCCTCCCACTAGGGGAGTGGGGAGATGGTATCATGCAGGAACTGCAAGTCTGGCGACAAGCTGCGGAAAACCACCACTCAGTGGCTCTCTTGGCAAAGCAGGAGGCCGGGACACTTGCTGCAACTGAAAGAAGTGATCAGATACAAAGTCTGACAGGATTACTAACAAATGGAAGGACACCGAGAGTTGCCCGAGGCATTGTTTTTCAAAGATCAGGTTGCAAGGAGTACTGAAATCATTATTTAAAAAAGAAAACATAAAAAGGTCCAAAATACATTGCATATATATTAAGGGCAAGTACTATAGATAATTAGAGTCACACATTTGTGCAAATACCGATGCTTCCTCTCTGCAAAAAAAAAAAGTTTTCTCTGTAGGTAGTAGTCAAAATATAAAGGGGGGGGGGAGCTTCAAAAGTTAGTGAGAAAATGGAATTAAAAGATAATGGATTTTCCCCATGAACTTTCTGAAGTATACTTGTATTTTAAAGTCAACCCACTGCCGTTGAATAGATTCTGACCCATTACAACCTCAGAGAGCAGTGAAACTGCTCCCTAGAATTTCCGAGGCTGTAAGTCTTCATGGGAACAGACAGCTTCACCTCTCTCCCAACGGGCAGCTGGTGAGTTTGAACCACAGACCCTGCAGCTAGCACCGAACGCTGGGTCACCAGGGTTCTCGGAAAGTCACTTCTGTATTACAAAGACAAGCACAATATGAAGGGCTTCAAAAACGCTTGTGGAAAAATTCCACTCTCTTTTACTTCCTTTTTCCAAGAATGGTTTGAAGCCTCTGATAGGAGTCGCAGAGGTGCCCCGAGTTTTCAAGGAAGGCTGGAAACCATTTTGATTGTGGCGGCACTAACCTGCTACCAAATGATAGGTGCCTGACACCTGGCTGGGGTTAGTGGAGGTCAGTACATTTAAGGCTTCTGTTAAATGCTGTGCATATAAAGTGATAATCTTATCACTTACTCTGCTTCATTATACCAATTAAGACTTTTAAAATAATGACAGTAAATTACCAAACCCCACAAGTAAAACAAGATCTGAATGACTATTTGACCATACAATCAAGCTTTTTGCTATCCATTAACATACCCTTTTTTTTCTTCCCAAACTAAATGATCTATTTAACTTGTAGAATATATATATGTATGGCTTCAGAGTGATGTTAAAAGGTGTTTTATTTTAAAACCACCCATTTTCATGATTTAATAATAGCAAAATGACAAAATACACACTCACACACAATCCCATTTATTAAATACTCTGTAATAATTGGAGCCTACTCAGCTCTCTCTTAGAAAGGTCTTTCTCCACCCACCGGGGGTGGGGGTGGGGGGTGACTCCATTACAGAGAAAAACATTTATTTTCCAATTTCAGTCTTTTGTGAGTTGTGCCATTAATCGAAAGGAGCCCCAACTGAAACAGTCATAGAACACTGCTCTTTCCTCTTCTCATGTTGTTACTGTTAGGTGCCATCTGGTCAGTTCTGACCCGTAGTGACCCGATGCGCAGCAGCACGAAATCCTGTGCCGGAGCCCCTTGCTGCGGGCATCACTGCCACAGTCCGCCTCGCTGAGGGCCTTGCTCTTTTCGGCTGCTTCTCCACTTTACCAAGCACAGTGTCCTTCTTCAGGGACTGGTCTCTCTGACAACATGTCCAAAATATGTAAGATGAAGTCTGAGAGGCCATTCTTGCCTCTAAGGAGCACTCTGGCCTTACTTCCTCCATCTCATCTTAGTCTCCTACCAAACACAATTCAGAGACCAAGAGTGCCACCAGCCCGATCTCTTAATTCCAGAGTCCTCAACAGCGGTTGGTGGAAGGCAGTTGTTTTTTTAAACAGAGAAAGCTGCCAGGCCACCAAGCCATTTAATAGACTCATGATCATTTGTGCATAATGTGCCACAAAGTCACTTGCAGAAATATCTGGGAAGCCACTTTATTTCTTTATCTCCAGGAATCATTTGGGGGGGGGGGCACACATCTGCAGAATCATTGACAAAAATATGTGCCTCTATACTCAAGTATAAACTGACCCGATTATCAGCCAAGGCACCTAATTTTACCACAAAAACTAAAAAAATGTGTTGAAAAACTCTGCTTATATACAAGCATATACGGTATATTTACATTTTTTATATATATATTTCTTTTTAAATCGTCGTATTGGGGGCTCTTACAACAATCCACACATCAATTGTATCAAGTATATTTGTACATATGTTGCCATCATTATTTTCTAAACATTTACTTTCTATTTGAGTCCTTGGTATCAGCTCCTCTTTTTACCCACCCCCCATACTTTATATATTATTCAAATATTTTATATATATTTCTCTTCATGAGGATACTAATTACTAGAACATGTTTATCCTCATTGTACAAAAAGTGAAGTTATTTTATATGTGTGACATTGAGCAAGGTACCAATCAGAACATAGTATTTTAATCAAATACTTATCTCTAAAAAAACGTCAAGTCTCAACTTAATCAAATTGCCAAAATGTACCAAACAAGCTTTAACAACAAAATGACTCCCAGAAACATAAATAAAGATGAATTATTTTACTCAAATAATGGCAATTAATTTTAAGCCTGGCCTGAATTTATTATAAATTTCAGAGCAGAGAATGGACTGACATTCAACTCTGGGAGAAAAAAATTCTTTGAACAAAGAAATTGGTCTTTGAACAAAGAAATCAGAATTTTTAGTCTCAGGAGCCGTTAGTCTCTTAATTTTTTGAGTACTCCAAGCGCTTTTACTTGTGTGGGCTGTATCTGGCCGTGTGCACCATATTCAAAATTCACTTAAGATATTTTAAAAGTATTCATTCACTTTAAATATGTTGTTAAAATTTTAAGGACAACAAATTACTTGAGATCTATGAAAAGAATTACTTTTTTTAAGCAGAGAGAAAATGGTATTGGTTTACATTTCTGCAGATCTGTTCCATGTCTAGTACAAAAGAAAGCAATCGATTCTAGTGTCTGTGTCTGTGTGCAATCTGTGAAGTGCTGATTAGGCTGAAGTTGTTCTGCAAGGTTGCTATGAGCTGAAACGGACTTGCCGGCACCTAGCAACAACATGAAGACAATCTATCTCCAGGCGCTGCTACAACATGGAAGGCCATTTTAAAGACTTTTTCCGGTAATTGCCGATACCCTTCGTTGGTCCTTTCCCAGTATACAAGTGATAGTTTCTTAGGAATTCATTGGGAGGTGGAAGGGGGGGGGGGAGAGAATTCATTGGGATGTAAAATCTGAAACCTTAGAACTCTACTCTTACAGTAAATCCAATGGTCCATCTTGCTGTGCATGATTTTGGAATGTCTTGTTTCACTTGTTACACAGGTTTTCTGTTGACACCTTTCTGTATTTCATAAACCATTGAGATTTATTTGAAAAAGAATTGCATTCATTACTTTCACCACTAATTTTAGAAAAATAATGTCTTTAAGAGTTGGGAAGCCATCAAGCACAGAGTTGCAAATACAAGTTTTCCAAAATTACAATTTTCACAACTCAAAGTGTGCCACTGGGAACAAGTACCATCGGGTGTATTTTCCTGATGGACTCATATGGGGGGGCAGGTGTGTTTATGATTTTCGAATGAAAGTCATCTTTGGTCTGTGAGTCATTTTTTTACATAAAAAGGGTGCTTCATGAATAAAACCACTGGTGCAGCTTCTCAACTAGTTTGCACAGAAGCTGTTCCTTGTAGAAACTCCAAAAGCCAGACTCATTGCCATCGAGTCAGTGCTGACTCACAGAACCCCCCTGTGGGATCTGAGACTAACTTTTTACAGCAGTAGAAAACCCAGGCTTTCACCTGTGGAGTGGTGGTTCTAACTGCTGACCATGCGTATCGCAGCCCAACACTACCCCAACAGGGCTCCTTTTCCTTGAAGTAGCCACAATACTTCAGTATGGAGCAGAGATACTGTATACTTTCTTTTTCATTTTATTACAAAGAATTTTTTAAGCCACAAATTCAATTAATAAAATAAGTCTTACTGCTTCATCAACTACATTGGGTGAATCTGGAGATATATATAATATATAATTAGCTACAAGAACATGAAGAACAGAACAACACAATACAGTTTGGTACTGTGAACTTGATCTGTCCAAATGTCAAACAGGGAAAAAGTAAATAATACCAATATTGCAAGCATTATGACTCCCCACCCATCTCTCAGTCATGCTATGGTGGTTTTTCATGCTGTGATGATCCCCAAATGGGAGCCCCAGTGGCATGGTGGTTACACGCCGAGCTTCGATCTGCAAGGTGGGCAGTAGGAAGCCACCAGCCACTGCATCAGAGAAAGACAGGGCTTTCTACTCCCACAAACAGGTACAGTGGTCACATTAAGATAGGACCAAGCTTATTAATTGGAAAAAATAACTATTGCCAAAAATGAAAGTGTGTGTGTGGGGGGGTGCCCTAATTACTTTGTATATTTTTACAAGCCATTAGGAAGAAAAGAACTCATCTCAAAAGGCCAAGCATGTAAAATGCAACTTAGTGATATGCTTTTGAAATCCAGGTTCCTATTTCTTGACTTTAGATTTCTGAGACTCAATTCTAAGGGAGTAGCGATGTGTACCATGTAAGATACCACAGATAATTTGTTTTTCAGGCATTTATTCTGAACAGAGATGCTATCTGTAACTTATAATGAAAGAATTGGAAAGGGCTTGAACATTTAAAAAGGGATTAGTGAGGAGGATTTATCTTCATGGTGAATCATGTAGCCATTATGTTTACAAATAATTTAATGCTATACCATGTTTTACACAAATAATGTACACATCTAGGTAAGTACGGTGGTGTTACGAGGGAAAAGGGGCATAAAAACGGTATATGGGGTATGTCAGTCATATCACAAATTGTTGGCACACCTGATTCTGAGGTTTTCTGAATCAGACAAACCAGCCATTAAACCAAACCCAACACTCTTTCTTAAGCAGAAGGCAAGGCAAGCACATGTTCTTTTAAGAGGAGAATTTTAAAGTAGGTGCTCATTAATACCACGTCTTACTCTGGTGGGATAACCTGACAGTTGCTATTCTCTACCTTCAGGACGGGAGTTCCTGGGTGGCACCAACAGTTAAGCACTTGGCTACGGGCCAAAAGATCTGACTCCACAAGCACCTTGGCTGTGAACGCACGGGACAGCCAGGAGTCGGCTCTTTCTCAATGGGAACGCACAACAATGTTCACGACAGATTTAAATGAAAAACAAAACGCAAACTTGCTTTCAACTGACACAAAACTAAAACTATACACATCCTATCCCCTTACACTCAATCTGGAAGAAAGGAGGCCCGATTTGGGGATGAGAGGGCAGGAGGGGGGGGAGGGGTGCACATGTGTGTGTTCTTCCAGAAGGCTCTCTCCTTTTGAGCATTCACAGAATGGACGGACGGTGTCCAAGATACAGAACGCGTCCGCTTACTGCTTTATTTTATTCCAAAGTAACCCCACAATGCCGTACAGTTTTGAAAGCTATGTTCAAACGATGAGGCCTGAACAGGATTTAATGTTACTGAAATCCTTCAAATCCGTGTCTGTGTGTGTGTGATCACGATAATCTACCCGTATGTGAATGAAAACCTGATTATCCAGTACCCCATCAAGGCCAAAACACTACCGTTCTCATGTGTGTTTCAGCAGCTCTTTCTAGACAAAGCTCCATGCTGAACGAAAGATGCATCTTGAGGAGTCTCCTTGACACGCAGGTTCCCGTGCGGGTGCCTGTGCTTCCGGGTTCTCTAAGCTTCGAAGTGCATGACAATGAAAAGGACAACACTTTACAGCAAAAAAGAAGTTAATTCCATGACATCAGGCACTTAACTGTTTCTATTTTCTACAACTGGCGATTAGCCAGAAAGGAAAAAGTGCGGAGAGCAAACACAATCTGTTGACTGGGCTTCATGAGCAAGTTGTACTCTTTCAGTTCTGCGCACTGGATATAGGTAAACCAGCTCTCCTTGATTGTATTCGGGGCTGACCCCACCTTTGAGGCCTTCTACACTGTCCACCAGATGAAAACTTTTACAAGGATGGTAAGCAAATTTGTTACCAGTATTTATGTGAAAAGATTTGTACACATAACTCCACAGTAAAGTTGGGCTTGAATTGCCTTCTTTTTATAGATCTAAAGAAACTGAAGGCAAAAACCACCAGTCCTTAGTCAGTGTACCGGTAAAATAACTGGTATCCAAGCAGAGGCACTAAACAAGTGGTTCTCTAACTCTGGAGTGCACCAAATCACCTGCAGGGCCCTTTAACCCAAGTCCTGGGCCTACTCCCAAATTGTCTGGTAGCCTACACCTGGAGTAGAGTGAGACTAAGATGTGCATTTGTAACTAATTTCCAGGTGATGTTGATAATGCTGGTCAGGGGCACCAACGCATTGAGAACTACTGCTCTAAGGCCCATTAGCCAATGCTGCCTTATAGAGGTTGAATGCTGATGACCAGCACAACACCAAACCAAACCAAACCAAACTCACTGCCACTCCGTCAATTCCGACTCATGGTCACCCGATAGGCCAGGGTAGAACTGATCCTGTGGGTTTCTGAATCTGTAACTCTTTTCAGAAGTAGAAAGCCTCATACTTCTCCCTGGGCTGGTGGTTTCAAACTGGTGACCTTGGGTTAGTGACCCAATGCTAACCACTAGGTCAACAGGGCTCCTCAAAGGTTAAACAGCCACCAATTCATACTGTTTAAAATTCTGACACAATTTTATTTTTTTAAATAAATTATTTTATTGGGGGCTCTTACAGCTCTTGTAACAATCCATACATCATTTGTATCAAGCACATTTGTACATATGTTTCTATCATCATTTCCCAAACACTTTCTTTCTACTTGAGCCCTTGGTATCAGCTCCTCTTTTTTCCCCTCCCTCCCCCACCCTCATGAACCCTTGATAATTTAGAAATTATTTTAATTTTCATATTTTACACCGTCTGCTATCTCCCTTCACCCACATTTCTGTTGTTCGTCCCCCTGGGGCGGGATGGTGGTGTACTTCCATCATTGCGATATCGGTTCCCCTTTTCTCCCTCTTCTCCCCCTCACCTTCCCCCTACCCTCATGGTATCACTACGCTGCTCATTATTGGTCTTGAGGGGGTTATCTGTCTTGCATTCCGTGTGTTTTGAGCTCTTATCTGTAGCAGTGTACATGCTCTGGTCTAGCCAGATTTGTAAGACAGAACTGGGAGCATTATAGTACGGGGGGAGGAAGCATTCAAGAACTAGAGGAATGTTGTGTTTTGTTGGTGCTATACTGCACCCCGACTGGCTCATCCCTTCGTTGTAACCTTTCTGAGGGCTTGTCCAATTGTCTACAGATGGGCTTTGGGTCTCCCTCGGCGCCCCCCTTGTTTGCATCGAAATGGTTGTTTGGTTTGGGTCTTTTGATGCCTGATACCTGATCCCGCCCACACCTCATGAGCACACAGGTTGGTGTGCTTCTTCCATGTGGGCTTTCACACAATTTTTAAAAGTCCGTTTGTAAGACACTTTCTTAGATATTTTTCTACCCTCAATCTATGTCCTCAAGAACTCCTAATTCAGGCTATCATCTGCCTTTGGTTTACAGAGCAGAAAATCTATGAACACTCACCACTATTTCTACTTTTCTGGCAAAGGGCAGAGGACTGATAAAAAACTGTGAATTTTCTAGTTTTTTACCTTTTGGAGAAGGCAGGGGTAGTCTCCAATCAGAAAAGAATAAACAAAAAACTGGCCCCTAAACAGCTAGAACGTGTCTTGGTCTCTCCTAAGCCAATCAACAGTTTAGCAGCCTCTGCTGGAGTTCAAGAAGCCAGAAAGCTCTCCAACCTGACTCGTTAGGGGGAATTGAAGCTAAATGTAAGTGGCTATGATGGAGGGGACCCCTAATGGGAATGGAAGCTGAAGGTAAAAAGACAAGGAAATGGAATGTACAAGAGGGGACATCTCAGAACATTAACTCTGGATCAGATAGTGGCTACTCTACCCAAGAATCATAGCTGGGTTAGTATTGATTAATCAATAGTGGTCTTTATGCACTTGGACAGCCAAAGAGCTATGAGGTTCGTTGTTGCAAGCCTCCCCCTAGTAAGCTGTGAAATTGCCACTGTCGAACATGGCTCTGTGAAATGGTTTAAAACTCTCCTACTGCGACACACACATTTTCAGCAATATTTCCTATCTTACAGTGACATAACTTTCAAGGACAGGGCAAAAAAGATTGCAATCATTTTATTCAGGGAAGCCATTCTGCAAAGTAAAATCTATAATACAGCTATTACCTAAGAGGGTTATCTCCAGGGGCATCTGAATTTTTCTCAAACCTGAATTTTCATGGTGTGGCAGAAAACAGCTTGACACCCTCTCATATACCAATTTCCACACCAATCAAAACACAAACCGCATACTTCAACACAAGAAAAGCAAGTAAGAAGCAAATAACCGAGGAGGTAAAATAAAATAAATAATAAAAGGAAGGAAAGCAGTAAGTTTTTCATTTAAATGGAACAAAAACTCACTGCCATCTAATCAATTCTGGCTAAAAGCAACCCCACATGGGGTTTCTGGGGCTTGGTAAATCTTTATGGCAGTAGACAGCCTCAAGGAGGGGCTGTGGGTGAGTGCGGCTGACCGTGTGGTTAGCAGCGCACTGCTTACTCACCAGTGCCACCAGGGGTCCTAGACGTGAACCCCAAAGCCATACTCATTGCCATGGAGTCGATGCCGACTCATAGCGGCCCTACAGGACAGGGGAGAGCTGCCCCTGTGAGTGCCCCGGACTGTCACTGTTTATGGGAGTGGATGGCCCTGTCTTTCTCCCGCGGAGAGGCTGGGAGTTTGGAACTGCTGACCTTGCGCTTAGCAGCTTAACACTTGTGAGGGTGGCGCTGCAACGACCATCAACGGGGAAATAGACTGTGGAAATCTACAAATTACAGTACATCCATGCACTGAAATACTACTCAGCAACAAAAAGGAGTTAATCATTGACGCCTACATCAAAGATGAAGGCACCTCAGAACCCTTATCCCTGATGAAGAGTCTGCCGTGACAGGAGCTCTGGTGGCACCATAGTTAAAGCACTCGGCTGCTAGCCACCAGCCAGCAGTCTGGACCCACCAAGTCCTCTTAGAGAGAAAGACGTGGCAGTTGGCTCCCAAGATTTGCAGTCTCGGAGACAGTTCCATTCTGTCGTAGGGGTCCGGTTGAGTCAGAGCAGACTCACGCGTAGTCGTTTTGTTTTGTAGTTTACATACACTGACTAACAGTGACTGGAGAGCAGACACATGACTGAGAAGATAAGACGAAAGGAATGAGCAGGGACCAGAGGAAACTTTGGAAGGATAGCTATGTTCATTATCTTGACTGCAGTGGTGGTTTCTTAAGTGTATTCATGTATCCAAACCTGTCAAATTGTACACCTCAAATATGTGCAGCCCGTAGTACGACAACCACACCTGTGGGAAACAAAACACTCACCACCACGGAGTTGATTCCAACTCAAAGTGAACCTACCCTCAGGGACAGGGTAGAATTGCCCCTGTGGGTTCCCAAGAATCTAACTCTACGGAGTAGAAAGCCTTGTCTTTCTCTCACACAGCTCAGTGAAGCGGGTTTTTCCCCCCCTTAAAAATAGCACACCATTAAGGAAGGATGGCATACATTTCAGTAGCTAAACTACAGCTTTGAAAATGGAACTCTGAAATGCTACCTGGATCCTCTTGATGCCAAGCAGGGAGGGGCTCAGTCATGGAGCCCACAGGCAGCAGACTCACCTGGTACTGTTAATCCCAGCACTCAAACCGGCTCACTGGGTTTACCATTGATTTCATGGCTTAGAACACTCGCCAGCCGAGGTCCTGGGTAGGGTACATGAAATACACATCTCCCTCTGCTATTACAAAAAGCAAATGATCCCTTTGCCCATATGTAAAGCGCTAACGATCTACAAACTATGGCTGAATGGCCACACGTGGCTCGCAAGCCAAGAATGGCTTTTGGATTCCTTAAGTGGTTGGGACTGGGAATCCAAAGCCTATCTCAGGACAAATAATATTCATTGCCAAGTAAATTTCATTTAAAATTCAGATTAATATACACATCGTCTAGGCTGCTTTTACTTTGCAGTGAATGGTATGACTGAGTAATTGGCCTTCAAGCCTAAAATACATACAATATTGTCTTCTACTGACAAGTGTTACTATCACTGCTCTGAGGCCCTCACCTGTCTTACAGTGGGCTGGGAGTGTTAAGGGGTCCAGGATAAGAGTCTTAGGTTTTAAATTCCACTTATAATGCAGTAAGTTAAAAAAACACTTCATAAAAATACTTTCTATCAATAACAAAACACACACCAAAAAAAAAAAAAGAAGAAGAAGAAGAAGAATTCAAAGTTCGGTGTAAAATCGCAGTTCAAACACCAAACTTTGTTGGGGAGGGGAGAGAATTAAATGTCTACTCTGATTGGTCTGGTGAGCGACACTCTTTCAGTTCTAGGCTTCCAATGGGCATCCTACATTCACACAGAACAGTGAATAAGAAAGGAAGGGATGTGGGGCTGAGAGAAAACAGAGAGCACAGGCCTTGGAATTTTGCTTCCTTATTCATTTTTATCAGCATTCCTTTGCCTTTTTACAATAACTCAATCTATATATTGCCCCTGACCCCAAGACCACGTGTCCTAGTTAGCTTTTGGGAATCACTGCAAAGCTATTCTGATCATCGGCTTTAATGAAATGATTCTTGCTGATGTTACTGTTATCCACAAAGGCAGCTGGAGGTAAATGCTTGTACAGAAGTCCAAACGTACACAAGCAGAGAGAGCCCAAAGTTGGGGGCAAAGAGACGCTCCAGAAACTCCGTTGGCTTTATAAGAGTCGCGGCCCATCAAGCAAGCCTCAAACCTCAGTGGAGTAGAGGAAATCAGGAAACTAACTACCTGACAGAAGACTCAATGTGGCTTGCCCCAGTGGCAAGGGCCAAAGTTAATTTATGAAGGAGTTTCAAAACATTGTGGGAACAGAATTAAAAGAAAATGGAGTGTTCCCACAAATATTTTGAAGACCCCTCAAAAACCTTTGGAGGGTACATGGAACTTCACAGAGGGCTCCAGCCCAAACAGAATCATGGTGCATGGACGAGAAGGTTCTGTTTTGTTCTCCTCGGCACATCTTCATTCTTCTCTCACCGCAGACCAACTTCTGTTTTCTGGGTCACATACCACCAGGGGTTTACATCTCCCATTTCAGAGACCATCAGACTAGGAGTAGAAGCCATATTCCCGGATTCCTGGAGCCAGGTCAAGTTCACAGGTCCCAGTGTAACTGTAAACGTAGCATGGAGAAGCTTCCAGAAAACGAGGAGACCTGAATAGATAATACTATGGTAATATCTACACTACCCACCAGAATATAGGTAGAGAGAACAATCTATATACATTTAAGCAGAACTGCTTCTCAGCCTTTTGGCTAAGATCAAGTGTGGTATCAATTTAAGCAGAGAGATAGGCTTCTGCCTCCAAAGACAAGTTTAATAAGGTCTATCGTGTCCAGTATAGGAGGTACTCTCAACACGTAATACCAGCTGTCATCAAGACTCTGTCCTCCCGCTAAGCTCCCAGGAAAACCCCAGCTCTTTATTATGGTTCCTTTTGCCGAGACGCCGGTGAACTACCCGCACTTTTTGGTCCCACTTCAGGTCAACCTCCACTTGCCACCTACAATTCTTTCTGCATGCCACCTCTTCCCTCCTATCCCAGTACAGTTACTCAACACCCACACCACCCACAAAGAGATCTGAGGGGGCTTCACTAAGTATGTGGGAACACTCCATTTTCTTTTCATTCCATTTCCACAATGCTTTCAAAATTCCTTCCTAAGTTAACTTGGGCCCTTGCCTCTGGGGCAAGTCAGGATGATTCTTCTGTCAGGGAGTTTTCGGCTTTTGGATTCCCTCTCCTTCGCTGCCTGAGGCCGGGTTAGAGGCCTGCTCGATGGGCAGAGACCCTTACAAAGCGAACTTTGTAAGACGGGCAGACTCTTACAAAGCTAACTGTGGTAGCTCTCTGCCCTGAACTTTGGGCTCTCTCTGCTTGTGTAAGTTTGGACCTCTGACTGCCTCTATGGAGAATGCGGGTGGGGGGAATAACCTACAGGAAAAGAATTAAGATTGTATGTTCACCCTCCCAAGTAGGGCTCTCTCTTATTTATCGAGCAACAACCTATTACGTCATTTATAAACATGTTACACAGCCTAGCAGAGCTTCTTAAAAATGCAGCCACAGTCAGTCCTTGGGACTTGGAAGCCCTTGGGAAATTTCCAATATCTTACACATCTGGCCATATTTGATTTCTTTGGGAGAGGGATGGGCAGGAGATGGGACAGCACCATCCTCTTACATTTAAGGGCTTCTTAACATTTGCAAAACCTTTTTTGAACCCTGTGCCTCACATGAAGGAATCGTCAACATTCTGAGTAAGGAAACCTTGTACAGACCCAAGACTGAAGGCTCAAAGCAATTCAGTGTCAAGCTCAGGACAATGTAGTTGAATCAGGTAGTGGAATCAGACCAGGGACCCAGGTCACATTTCAAGTCCAGACCACTTTTGCTTTATTTGCTTTGAACATAATGGTCTAAGCTACTGACCAGTGAACATGTGGCCTTGGGCCAATAGTAAATAGGGTCAGAGAATCGTGCACAGGCAGGACTTGGCCAACAGTTAGCTAATTAAGAGAACTCAGCTATGATTGCTTGTTTAAACCATTTGAGCAGAACCGGTCCGGTGCTCCCTGTCTCCTCGGGCTCTCTTGCTAGCTCTCTGCAGCTCTTTCCCTCCTGCCCAGGTTCAGCCCTCTGCTCAGCTTCCTTTCCACTTGCCCTGGAAACCCTCATGAGCTCTCCTAGGCTCAACCAGTGACTCGTCAAGTAGGACTTCCCACGGGCCTCCTCAGACTGGCAATCACAGATTTCCTACCACCAGCCCAAATGTAAGCCGATCTAAATATTATCCTCTCATCCCCAGAACTCATCTCTTCTTCAGGAAACCATGTCATCAGGTTCAAATGCATTCTCTCATCTTCACATGAGGTTTGGGAGGTCAGGAGGGTGACCCCATCGTTCCCATTGAGTAGGTGAGGCATGTCAGGCAACCTGTGAGCTCATACCTGCGGGGGCACCACTCAACCCTCAAATCAAAGCCCAGCTGCATTCTGAGACGTAGTACAAAACACAGATGCACCTCGAAAATATCACACATGAGAGGATCCAGGCACAAATGACATATATTGAACTTCCATTTTGACAAAATGTCCCAAATCAGCAAATCCAAGGAGAAAGAAAGTCTATTCCCGGTTGCCTAGAACTGAGGGGAAGAGACTGAGGTGAGAGCTAATGGTATCCCAATTGGTTGACAATGAACAAGAGGGCAGAAAAATTAACTTTGACTGATGTTATCAATAAAGGCCAGACCTTTTCTCGCAAATGAGGTAGTAAGAAAGGAAGGAGAAGCAAAGGGTACAGAGGAATAAAAGAATGGAATTAAAATCAGGGAATGGAGCAGTGGCAACAACAAGACCATGGGGTGGGTGAATGGGTTACACTCCACTGGAGAAAGATGAATTTCTACCCCCATAGGGATTTACAATCTCAGAACCCACAGAAGTCCTATAGGGTCACTATGAGTCAACGTGGCAGCAAAGAGGGTGGGTGAACATAAGACAGAAGGGATACAGGAGAGGGAGGGACAAAAGCCACATTGCCTTTTCAAAGTGAAGGGAGAGCAGTACAGGAATTAGAAAAACCCATGATACATCAGCAGGCTAGCCCCTTTCCCAGGGTCAAGGCCCTACAGTATCTCGCCAGGTGCCCAGGGAGTCTTTTGACTCCAACAGGCTCTACTGCAGAGGACCGGAGACACATTGACTCTTTCCGTTAACCTTTCTCAAACAAAGCCTGAATGATAGTGAAGGCTTACGTGGTTAAGCTCTGGTCTCTTGAATTTAGCAAGTACAATGACAATATGGCCAAAAAAGCACTTCCTATCTTTAGAATAATGTGGCTCCCCCACCCCTTTCACATCAATATCAAAACAAATTATGAAATTGTGTTAGCTTTCTAAATCTGATTAATATTATTCAGGGACTCCCACAAACTGTTTTGCCAGTTATTACACTTGCTAATTAGGAGCTACACGGTCTTTCTCTTTCCCATCCTACCATTACATGCTCAGGATGGAGCTCAGCTAAAAACAGGACTCCTGGCTAATCTTGTTAATGAGTTTAGCACTGCCAAAATGTCAATGGCTTTTCATTTGGTCAGAAAGGGCCTAATTTATCTAGTTCAGCAGCCCTTGGTAATTTTCGTGAAAATGTCAGAGCAGCCATCAGGAGAAACCAACGACAATAAAGATGATTACTAGCCGGGGAGCAAAGAATACCCCACCGACAGCCGGCTTTTATTTTTCTTCCACCACTACGAGATTGAGCTATGAGATAAGGCAGCACTGTGCACACAATTCAATATGGAAAAGGAAGCACTTATTTGTGTCTAAACAACAATTCCAGTTTTACAACTTGGAGATGTGCACAATAAGAAGCTTAGTGGCCGACTTCCCCCAAAGAAACGAGAAGGCATGTGAAAATGTCTCTGGCGAAGGGATACAGGGGCCCCGAGGCCGAGATGGACGACACATGCTGCTTCAAGTCAAACAGACTGTAGGACACGAAGAGGATCACGCCAGAGGAGGAGCTGAATCGAGAGATTGAAAGTGGAGTCTTTAAGTTCATGGGACAATGGAATTAAAAGAAAGGGGACGAGGTTCAGAGGGTTAGGAAAGACGGTATGGAGACAGGAAGTGAGGTGGGTGCTGTTCCACTGAGGGACTGCCATGAATGAGCTGTAACAGAGCATGTAGGAATGGGGGAATGTAAAACTGATGATGTGTGCTAGACGCCTTCACCCAATACACAATAAAAGTTTAAAAAGGATAAACAGATCATGGAATTTTTCCACAAACATTGTGAAGCCTCCTCCTACATTGCTTTTATCACTTTTGTACCGGATACATTTGATGACATATTCAAGATTCCAGTCTTAGCCCTTTCCACTTCTCCTTTCTCAAACAAGCGGACGTGGGGAACAAGCATACTTCCAAGAGTCAGTCATGGACAAGACAGCTGTTTACCTGCAGGTCACTGGGGCCAGGATGTCCAAAGCACTTAAGCTAACTGCAACAGAATGGGGCAGAGGGCCCATGCTTGCCTGTAGATTTGAGTGTCTGGATTCCAAAACCTACCAAGAGCACGTCTCAAATTCATGGGAGTTATTATGAAAAAAGGAGCATCATACAAAATAAAGGTAAAGAAAATAAAACATTCAACCAAGTCCTCAAAGTCTGAGCTCCTATTAAGTTGGGATAAAACATCCAGGTTCTCAAGCAATCAAATGTCCTATGTCCCCACCCGCCCCTACCTTCCCTGTCCCTTCTCTGGTCCCCACGGCCCCACATAGTTGGGCATAGAATTCCTCATGTTGTCTCATGTGAACCTTTCCACTGACTGGATGAAAAGTAGAGCACAGAGCTGATACTGAGAGCTCAAGCTGATAGAAAGTGTTTGGAAAACGATGGCAACATATGTACAAAGTGCTTGGCCAATGATGTGTGCATGGACTGTGATAAGAGCTGTACAAACCCCCAATACATTTATTTTTTAAAATAAAATTTTAAAATTGCTTAACACGTTGAAAAAAAAATAGAGCATATGCTAACAAAATCCTTGCTTAAAAAATTGAAGGAATGGAAATTCCAATAGCAGATTACAGGGGACCAACATCTGTAATTTCCATGTTATTTCCAGAATAACTCAGTAAAGCTTTGCTGTTTTAATCAAGGGATGTGTGATTGCTACCAACGTGTGTTCAGAAAAGCCTTTGACAGAAAAATAATGATTTCACTTTACCTGCTAAATGCCCCTGCCCAAATATATATGTACCGTATATATCGAGTATAAGACAACCTGAGTATCAGCCGAGGCACCTAATTTTACCACAAAAACTACATTAAAAATGTGCTGGAAAACTCGGCTTATACATGAGTATATACGGTATATAAGCCCCCCCAAAAAAGCACAAAAAGTTGGTGTATGTTGCTTAATTCAATCTCTCCTTGAGAAAAATGAATAGTTTTCTATGCAGGCTAAAAATATTTGATTCATTGAATTTTCTATTAACCCAGCTTAACTAAACAGTTCAAGCAAGTCACTGATGGAAGCAGTACTGCCTTAAATGATCAAGCATGTTTCCTTTAAGATAACAGACGGAAACTTTTGTTATCAACGAGGTCTTTGTTTATAACATATCTTACTCAGAATCACCAGGATGGTGTCACGCTTCCGACATGGTTGGCTGTTAGGGATTACTATGGCTATAAGAAACGTTGGGCTTCCCTGGACTCCGTTTCTCCATCATTAAAAATGGCACAGTTGTTACTTTTTCTAGGGTTCAAGTCTTTTCTTAAAAAGCAGACCGACGGGCAATGAATGTACAAATATGCTTTACAAAATTGACGTATGTATAGATTTTGCTAAGAGTTGTGTGAGCCCCTAATAAAATGATTAAAAATAAATAAATAAAAAGCAGACAGACAAAACTCACAGGAAGAGATTTAGCTTATGAAAAGAAACACTGAACACAACAAAAACAAAAATAAAAGATTTCTTATGATCGATCAGAACTTGCTTTTAGTAGAGAATTTCCCATTGGGAAGTTAGAAACACAACTTGGTATTGAACATCAGAAATAGGGTCATGAACCTTCCTGTTTTGCTAAAGCTATTGTAGTTTTGGAGTCCTGAAGTAGTACGAATGGTTAATGCAATTAGCTGCTAACCAAAGGGTTGAGGGTTTGCACCATGCACTATCATCTCAGAAGAACGGCCTCCGTAATTTATTTCTGAAAAAATCAGTCACTGATCTCAAATCAACGGTGGTGATGACTGCACAACTCTTTTTCATATACCATTGAATAGTATGGCACACGAATTACATACCAATGAAACTGTTCACAAAGATCAGTCATTGAAAACCCTATGGAACATAGTTCTAACTCTGACGCCTGTGGGGCTGTCAGGAGGCAGAAATGACTCTGGGGCAACTGGGCTCTGGCCTGCCGTGCCTTGTCATTTTATCACTGAAAACCTTGGGCAAATCTAAATGGCTGATTGCCTCAATAGAAGCTCAAATAAGACAACTGCCTAATCAAAAATGACTGACCAACTTAGTGTGTCGTTGTTGAGTGGTGTTGAGTCAGTTATGCCTCCTCATTACCACTATGTACAACCGAACACAATGCTACCTGTCCTTGTGCCAACCTTACAACTGCTGTGATGAGCCCATTTGTCACAGCTACTGTTATCAATCCACTCATTGGCAGTCTTATTCTCTTTTGTTGATCCTCTAGTTTACCAAATATAATGTCCTTTTCCAGGGGCTGGTCTTTCCTGATAACATTCCCAAAGTACATGAGCCAAGTTTCGCCACCCTCACGTCTGTGGAGCATTCTGACTACTTCTTCAACACAGACTAGTTTGTTCTTTTGGCAGTTCATGAGATTTTCAATATTCTTCACCAGTGCCATAATTCAAATGCTTCAATTCTCCTTTGGCCTTCCTTATTCATTGTCCAGCTTTCACATCAAGGGTCCTGAAAATACCATGGCCTGGGATCAGGCACATCTCAGTCATCAGAGTGACATGTTTGCTTTCTAACACTTTAAATAGATCCTGTGCAGATTTGCCTAATGTATACGACCTCTGATTTCCTGACTGTTGCTTCTAGGAGTGTTGATTGAGGAGCCAAGTCAAATGAAATATTTAACAACTTCATTTTTTTCCTCAATTTTCTCTCTTAGCGTTGTCTACGGGTTCTGTTGTAAAGATCTCTGTTTTCTTTACACTGCGTTGCAATCCAAACTGAAGCCCGTAGTCTCTTATCTTCATCAGTAAGTGCTTCGAGTCCTCTTGGCTTTCGGGAAGCAGGTTGTGTTATCTGTATACCGGCGAACGTAAACGAGCCTTTCTCCATCCCATTGCTACA
>NW_022111373.1:30881246-30900799 GCF_000313985.2 Echinops telfairi | reverse complement strand
CTCTTGAGCCTGGAACATAGTAAGCATTCCTTTATGAGCTGGTATTTCTACTTAATACAATAAGCCTATTGGTACTGTTACATAAACCGCGCTCAAAACAAAAAACAAACTCACGTTCACTGCCATTGAGTCAATGCTGACTACTCACAGTGACTACAGGACAGGGTAGAACTGCCCCTGACACACGGGAACTTTTTATGGGAGTAGAAAGCCCTGTCTCTTCTCCGGGAGCGGTTTGTGGTTTCAAACTGCTGAACCTTGCGGTTAGCAGTTAGATGTAGTAACCACTACATCACCAGGGCTCATATATTACGTGAGTGGTTTCCAAATGCTACCCACCAACTTATGAGTCAGCATCCAGCTATTTTTGACTCATCAACCATAGATGAGGATAAGTCAAAAATATTTCTATAAAATCACAGAAACCTTTATCAAATAAAAATAGCAAAACGTGAAAGTGTTCTTTCCTGACATATCCAACATCTCAATCTACATAATTTAGAAGTTGGTACTTCCCATCTCTCTAGCCATTCCCAAAGGAGCTCTGGTGGTGCAGTGAGTTATACATTTAGCTACTAAGCACAAGGTCTGTAGTTCAAACCCACCAGCTGCTCTGCAGGAGAAAATCAGACTCTTTGCTCTCATAAAGATTTTTAAAGTCTTAGAAACTCAAAGGAGCAGTTCTACTCTATCCTACAGAGTCCCTAAAAGTTGGAACCAACTTAACAGCAGTGGTTTCTTGGTTTTTTAGTTTAACCCTTCCCCAACGAACTCTGCACTTTCATTTGCACCCCATCAAGACAGTCCTTTGCGCACTCTCAACAAGTGACTCAAAACTCCATTCATTCCTTTCAAACGTTCTTTGAGTTTAGGGAATAAAAAGAAGTCTACAGAAGAAAGGTCAGGGCTGTGAAGTGAATGATTGGATATGGTCTCCCAGTGCTATTTTCTTAGGACAGCTCTTCCTTCCCTTGAAGAATGAGCAGGTGTATTATCATGAAGGGAAAAAAACAATCTTGGGTGCAACTTTCTGGCAATTTTCTCACCAATGTAGATCTCAGTTTTTAAAAATCTCTTCCTTATTAGCCCCCATGATCATGCCCATCAAGAAAATCTATCAAGATTATTTCTTGATGTGCCGCAATATAGTCACAGTAACCTTCCATGCTTGTCTCTCTGTTGAATGTCCCCACCAGATTCCCCCAGAAGCCACTGTTGTGAAAGACGCCTCCCTCCCCCCTTTAAAGGGAGACTGATAAGCCTAAGACAAGTGTGTTACTGAGAGAACTTGGCTGCAGCCATCCCCGATCACAGAGATTTGATTAAACGTGTTTTGTTTTGAAGAAACCCAGGCATGTATGAACTAGAATTCCAGGAGCAATACTTTTTGACTTCCCTCATACATACTGAGGTTTAAAATACAAAACAAAGCTCCAAGAGCCAGAGAAGTACAGACAGGTTTATAAATTCTCCCTTTACCTTGCTAGATCTACATAAAGAGAGAGAAAAAGCAGCAATTTCCTTCTTCAGTTTGAGAGTAGATTCTATTGTGTTCGTTTTAGCATCACTGAATGATAGAAAAATCTTGTAATGACCAAGTATTATTTCTTTTTCAGAAACTCTAATGACTAGGATATACTTGTCCACATTAGCAAACAGTCTCTTTTCCAACTGCTAAGCTAGAAACAGAAATAAGCTCATCAGAATTCTAGCAACACCAGTAACAAAACATAATTAGCTCTTTGGAATTTATGAGCCTATTCTTTGAACAAAATACAGTAATTATTCTTTTAAAAATGAATACGATAATGCCTGGATTGCAAGGAAACTGCACTTCATTTAATGAATTATGGGACATTACTTTGCTATCATAGCTGACTGGGTTCCTTTTACTTTGTTGTCCTTCATTCATCTGAATTTTCAATCTCAAGCTAATAAAAACCACCGACTATCAAGTGGGCATGCAGCGCAGAATCACAAAAATGTAATCATGTTGGTGAGGTGGCTGCTGGTTCGTGGGGCAGCCTGTCACAAGTGATTATAGAAACAGGGCAGGAAACAGTTTGAGGGGTTAGTTTTGTCACCAGTGCAAAAACATGAATGAACTAAGGAGAATAACGTGCTTTGCCTCACTGCCACCAAGTGATTCCGACTTAGCGGGTAGACCTGCACCGAGGAGAGGCTTTGAGTTGGTAACTTTTTATGGGAGTAGGAAACTTCATCTTTCTCCAGAGGAGAGGTTGGTGGTCTCAAACTGCAGCCTTTGCAGTTAGCAGCCCAACCGGTGACCATTAATGCACCAGGGAGAGAGAGAACACACAGAAACAAAAGCAAAGAATCTCTTCATCTACAGCACTTTGTTTATTAGAGTGGCATCTGAGGGAGCCAAGCTTTTTGAGTCAAAAACAGAAACGCATTTTCTCCAAAGCAGGAAATGGATTCGTGACCAATTAGCAAGTCAGTGCAGAGATCTTTGACAACAGTAAGAATATCATGAGTATCGGGGTGGTGTTGCTTTAACCCTTTTGGTAAAGTTCCATCATCAGCTATAGCATATCCTATAAGGCAGTGGTTCTTCACCTTCCTAATGCTGCAACCCTTTCATACAGAGCCTCCTGTTGTGGAGACCCCCCAACCATAAAATTATTTCTGTTGCTACTTCATAACTGTAATTTTGCTGTATGAATTGCCATGTAAATATCTGATATGCAGGATATATTTTCATGGTTACAAATTGAGCATAATGAAAGCATAGTGATTAATCACAAAAACAATATGTAATTATATATTAGGAAATATTTATTTATAATTACAAATAAAAATAATTTTGTCTTGAAGCATGGTGTAGCATGGGTAACAGTCTTCACACCAGGTACTCATATGTGGACGTAACTGCATGTGGGTGGAGCTGCCTGGAGACGGATAGAGGAGCGGTGTCTCAGTTCCTAAGATCATCGGAAATATGTCTTCTGATGGTCTTAGGCAACCCCTGTGAAAGGGTCGTTCAACTCCCAAAGGGGTCGAGACCCACAGATTGAGAACCGCTGCTATAAGGGGAATAGTGTTCAGGGTCTCGCAGCCCATGAGCAATGAGATCTCAGTGTTGAGACCCACAGGTTGAAAATTGCTGCTATAAGGGGAATAGTGTTCAGAATCTCGCAGCCCATGAGCAATGAGATCTCAGTGTTGAGACCCACAGGTTGAAAATTGCTGCTACAAGGGGAATAGTGTTCAGGGTCTTGCAGCCCATGAGCAATGAGATCTCAGGGCAGTTCATAAGGGAGTCAGGATTCTGCGCTCTGTTCTGAGTCATGCCTTTAACATGCAGGGTCTTTCTCAACTGGACATTCCTCATTTTTCCAGCTTTACATTAGGTATTAAAGAGGGACAGCAGAAGAGAACAGAAAGTACTCATAGTGATTCTGTGACACTCCCAATCCGTGAAGGTGCTGAGGAGCTCACAGGGAAGGACAAACTGAAACCTGGGAAACAGGACAAAGCCATATTTTAAGGCAAGCACACACATGGACACTGAATGCAATAGGACTTTGACAATATCGAAGTGAGTGCAGGCACGTGGCACCAAGGCATGGGGCGGGGGTAAGGTGTGCAAATATGGGGTATTTCCACGGTACCCCAATATTTTCAGCTGCACCCCGGAAAGAAAAAAAATACATGCAAATGGTCACAGTAATTTAAGATCACAAATCTCTTCACCCATAATAAAAAAAAAAAGGAATGATGAGAGAAACAGTGAGCAACATCTAAGCCTTTCCTCATGAAGTATCCCGTTCCTTGCCTCTCAGTCCTCCCATCGCTATGCCCCTGGTTCCTCTCCCAAGTGTGGCAGGGGAGGCAGGCAGCAGGAGAGAGGGTCTCACCTCACAGACAAAATAGCAACTTCTACAACAAACACAAATTGCTGAACATTGTCCCCCCAAACTGCCATATGCCAAGGGCTAAGTGAGACTCAGGAAGGGCAGTGTGTCCTGCAGAGAGAATGTTCTTGAGGATTTTCTTCAGTCATGCTATCAGACTGCACCTACCTTCTATGGTGGCCTTTCTGCTGTCACCAAACTCATGCCCTTGAGTCAGTGATGCCCCATAGTGAGGCTGTAGGGAGGGTAGAGCTGAACCTGCGAGGCTCCGAGATGGCAGCTCTTTATGTAAGTAGAGAGCCTCCGCTTTCTCCTGGGAAGAGGCTGCGGGTTCAAACAGCTCACCTTGCGATGAGCAGCATGACCCATGAGCACTAGGCCACCGGGCTCCTTCTGCTATCACAACACATAGTTAACCAGATTCGGGGCATTTGAAACGGGTCAGTTCCTTCCTCTACTTCTCGAGAGAATTCCAAGCAAGCCAACTCTCCCCTAGGGATGGGAAACCAGTAGAGAAGCAGGTGTACAAAGACAGAATGGCTTCCTTTGGACTAACGGTACTCTGAAGCTACCGGAATGGAGGCCAGGCGAGCACTGTGAAAGCGATTTCCACACAGTCAATGGTTCAAGTTGCTGTTAAAATCCTTTGATGGGCCTAATTTTGGGTTATTGGAATCACCAAGAATACATATGTTCCTGATCCAAGTTCCCACAATCAACTGTATTATCATAAATAACCAAGAATGAATATACTTCATGCTTAGGAATGTTTGCATTGAAGGACACCTCTGGGGATCAGTCAGGTTTCGGCCACCCTCCCAGGAGCCCCAGCTTGGCTTCCAGCACGGCTGAAAACTGGGGGCAGAGGAAACGAGGCCAGCTTGCAGACGGCTTCCTGAATGCAAGGAAGACTTAAGCCAGTCCTAGCAACCACAGCCTCCAGCTAGTCAGACATCCAGGGTGGGCCATTAATGAACTCCTTTAAAAAATAAAGAAATTTCAAAAACCTCACCCTGCGGCTCCGAGCAAGCCCCTCTATTCAGCTATAAAAATAACTTCTCTGATTCCTAGAGCTAAATTGATTACATGGCAGAGCCACACCAGTAGGTTAAAATTTGCTTTATATTAGCATTTTGTCATAGCCACTTCAAACAAAAATTAAATAAAGCCTTGAGCTGAACTTAGCAAAAACAGTTCAATCTAAGAAATTTCCAAATTAAAACTCTGTTGTTATTTATAAGAAGTCATCACTAACACAGGCAAACATTGGCAACTCACAATGATTATGCCATTGGCCAAAAAATAAAATTCAACAACCCCTGTTATTAAAAAGGACTGCACTGTGTCCCAGAGTTTAAGCTTCCTCCATTGGGCTCACAGAAAGTCTGCTCCAATAGATGAATGTTAGCTTCACAGGTGGAGGCAAGTTAAGTATCAACACCCATGTGAGAATAAGGAAGACCTCACTGGATAGTCAACTGAAGTTACAAGGAAAGGAAAGGGGGGGGGGGGGGCGGGTGTATCGTTTTAAAGTTGGTTCCCTGAAATATAAACTTTACGTACAAGAATGGATTTTCAGTTTATACTTAATTGTAAACCCTAATCCAAAAACAATGAGTCCTTAGGACGTGGCCCTGTTCAGTAGTTGCCCTCATGAAGTGATTACTGAAGATATGGGTGCTGTAACAAAGCGTGGTGAGAATCAGATTCTATTTCCAGCTACCAGAAAAAATAGCACCTGAGGTCTTAAAGTCTTGTTTTAAAACAAGCAGCCATCTCAGTGAGGCATCAGCTGAATTCACACAGAAAGAGCACACCAGCCCACATGATCCAAGGGCTGTGGATAATAAAATCCAGATCTGAATGAGGGAATCCTATCAGAGCTTAAATTCTGAGCACCTGGTTTGCAGAAGGCTATGGGTGACAGTAAAAGCTCAAAATCCACACGCCAGGTTCCCACAGGGATTAAGCCTGGACTGAGCTCCCCCAGATTACTGACTAGGGATCTGAATAATCTTGGTCTTAGACAGTGTATTGGAAAGTGGATTACTACAGCTATAAATAAAACTGAGCTCACTGCCATGGAGTCGATGCCAGCTCATAGGAACTCTAGAGACAGGGTGGGTTTCTGAGACTGTAAGTCTTCCAGGGAAAGGCAAGCCCTGTCTTCCTCCGGAAGAGCACCTGGTGGTTTCCCACTGCTGATCTGCAAACCACAGCCCCATGTGCATAACCACCCCCCACCAGGGCTCGCTGGGTTTCCCTTTTGGTCCCTTTTTCATTTGTTCTCATTTCCATTGTCTTGTGCTTTCTTTTGGATGGAAGTTTTTCTGTTTCATTTTGTTGTCATCAGTGGGGGCTACTCGTATGGCTTTCTTTATACGAAATTTAGGAGGTAATCTACAAAGGCAATAGCTAGATTAATAATTTAGGCCTAGGTTTGGGGAAAATCATGGGAACAAGAATGAAGAAAACATTCTAAAATTGACTGTGGTGATGACTACACAACTCTTTTTAATATATTTAAACCACTGAATTACACGGTACATGAATTAAACCATTGGATTATATGGTACATGAATTAAATGCCAATAAAACTTGATAAATAAAATTGGTTTTACTTTGGGATTTTCTTTTTTAAAGGGTGTAGGGTGACTACCTCTGCCCCACATACACACTCTTCCCTTCCCCAGACCCCTATCATTTCTCTCTCTCCCTCCCTCCCTCTTGATAATAAACTCAAAACCAGTGGCCTCCGTGATACTGGCTCCAAAGGGGAGCAGCATAGAGGCTATGCCACAGCCTTGCTGGCTCCTGAACTTATAGCCAAGTCTTGCTTATCTCTCTGACATCCTGGCCAGCTTCTGTAAGGATGGCAGCATTCCTCAATTTTAAAGGAATTCTTAAATAAGCAACAGGCAGAAGTCTAAGCAAGCAGGCTTGAGTGGGCAACAGATGGTCCTAATTTATTATAGCCTGTATATTTGTGGGGTTTTTTTAATTGACCTTTTTTGTCTCTGTATTATCTTACAAAGACCACCCCAGGGCCTCAAGGCACCCTTATTTCTTCTTCATCGAACACCGACTCTGCAAAATGGAGTGCTCAGTTTACAAATACACACACACACACACACACACACACACACACACACATCTACCCCAAAAATGTGGGGGGGAAACCAAAAACATAAATGGATGCATTTATGAACACAACTGAAATGAAAATATTTGTTAAATCACCTATTTCTGTATGAAATTTAAGAAGGACTGTTACTTCTGAACAAGTTTGGAAGGAAAAAAAATCAAGACTGATCAGGCTACTTGTACAGCATTTCTAAGACACAGCACAAGCCTCATCATTTTGTAGCCAATCTTCCTATCCAGCCCACAGACACCCCGCTCCAGCAGCTCAGGGTGCTCAGAGTCAGACCTAAGCTTCCTGAGCTGGTGGCGTTGATGAAAACTTAATTCCAAGGCACATTAAGGTGTCACATTTTGAATGAAATCCAACCGGTAACCTAGACCTCATTGGAATCCCTGAAGTAGCTTCCTACAGTTGTAACTTACGCACAGTGATATTTTTAAAAACCCAAATTAGTGAAATGAATTAAAATCTTATCTTTCCCACGGGATTAAGAGTCATTCACCCAAGAAAAGCAATTAACATATTTCTGCCACTGGCAAATGAATACTGCAGCTTAACCACCCAGACTTCTCTAACTTTGTAAGAAAGCCTGTCCTTGTACATGTAGGGCACAATTATACAGCGAGTCATCCCTGCCACCATCCTCAAACATATCCACTTCTAATTTGATAAGGCCAGAGGCATTAGGTTTCTAGTCTCATGAATGCTAATAATTTGACTTTAAATAACCAATATCCAATATACATTTAAAGTCTAACATGATGCTTTCGAATAGCAGATTATTGCCCATCATTAAACAACTGGGCTTTTGTTGTAGTAAAGGCAGCATGTTTTCAAAACTAGTTTTACTTTTGATATTCATGAAAGGAATACTTGCGAGATGAAAGCAATTTTGTTCTGTATTGCTTCACTTGAAGTATCTGAACAAAATAGTAGCATTGCCATCCTCTGCATTTATCATTCCTAGCAGAGTCGGCTACAATCCAGCCCCAGGAGCTACTTCACCAGTCCAGGATCAGAACCTGTTTCCAATCGGCCTTCACGCTGATGTTTGCTTCCCAAGACAGAACACCCAGAATCAGGCTCAAAAACTCCCCTAGGATTCATCCAGAAGTAAATCTGTCCAACCGCTGCCTTACTGGGTAGTTCTATGAGTTCAGTATTTGCCTTCAGAAGCAGTGGTGGAAGGTACAGCCAGGACCCAGTCTTCTGTGTATAAGAAGCCCTGGTGCAGTGCAGTGGTTAAGTGAGCAGCTGCTAACCCAAAGGGCTGAGGTTGAATCCACTAATTAGTCTACGACAGAAAAACGTAGCAGTCTGCGCCCTTGAAAACCCTATGGGACAATCTACTCTGTTCTACTGAGTCTCCATGGGTTGGACAGGGTAGTCCTCTGTGTCTCTTGCAAGCCTCTCTATTAGTTGTATTTCCTTTTTACTTCGTATCATCGTAACCATCATGGCTCCTGCTGTCTTTGTTCTCCAGTGCTGCTAGAACAGAAATACATGGGGATGGCTTGAACAAAAGGTTTACGTGGCTAGAAAGCCAAATTCAGAGAGCTAGCTTTAGGGAAAGGGTTTCTTATCTGAGTCTACAGGTAGCAGAAGGCTCCCAGCCAGGTAGTAGGTTCCTCCGACCTCTATAAGATTGGTCGATCTCTTTTACAGCTCAAATAAAATTGACTAAAAACAAATAAAATTGACTCAAAACAACCTAATCTGGTATATCCTAACTCGCTTGTTAGCATTAAAAAAACAAAAAACAATTCACTGCCATTGAGTCAATGCTGACCCACAGCAACCCCACAGGGCAGGGTAGAACTGCCCCTTGGGTTTCCAAGACTGTAACTCATTATGAGAGTGCAAAGTCTCCTTTTTCTCCAGAGGAATGGCTGGTGTTCTTAAACTGCTGACTTTATGGTTAGTAGCCCAACTCATGACCACTGTTACCACTGTTAACTACCACTAATTCAGACTTTTCAACACTATAGAAGGCAGGATTTACAACACATAGGATAATTACATAATACTGAGAATCATGATCCAGCATGTTGACATGCATCCTTGGAGAATACAATTCATATATGTGTATACTTGTCAACCAAACTGCAAGAACGTGCTCTGGAGAGAAAGCACGTGCCCTAAGCTTCAAAGGCAGGAAGATAAACAGGTTGTATGTATGGTAGAGCAGTAGGTGGCACGTCAGAGGGAATAGGAGCCTGTTGCCAGACCCCATGAGCTACTCAGTGCTAACTTCTGAGCTGAGCTAAACTGAGGGCAGGAGGATCTCCTGAGATATCCCTGGGCCCGGGGATGAGCCAGTGCTACCATGTGAAGAGAAAAAGATCTTGTTGCTTGAAGAGGAACCAGGATAAGCTTTTGTTTGGGAGGTCAGGAAGGAGGAGAAGACTAACTATAAGAAGTTTCTAAAAAGTAGTAATAATTTTAAAATGATCAAGGTTTCATGAGGGGGGGGGTTGGAGGGAGGGAGGAAATGAGAAGCTGATACCAAGGGCTCAAGTAGAAAGAAAATATTTTGAAAATGACAATGGCAACAAATGTACAAATGTGCTCAACACAGGGTTGGATGGATGGATGGGTTGTGATGAGTTGTACAAGCCCCCAATAAAATGACTAAAAAGAAAAAGACGTTTCTATATTGCTCAAGCCCTAAGCTTCTAATTTTACCTGCTGGATTTGTGAGTTAACAAACTTGGGAGGTAATAGTCTTAAGGCATGGGAAAGGTTAACATGACTGCAGGAGCGAGAGCTCATGGAGATGAGTCAGAATGGAAGTTGAAGGGGTTCTAAGTTCCATGACTGGAAACTGAAAAGATGTTAGAACCTAGGACTTGGGTCTCCCTTCCCATTTCCCTCTTGGTGTGTGATCCTCAGCAGGTGACCAAACCCACTTAACCTTGTCAAAAATGCCAGAGGCCATTTTCTCCTTTAAGACCATTCCACACGAACTGTGTGTGTGTGTGTGTATCAGCTGTAAACAGAAATACACAAGACTGATTGTCATGAGGCTCACCTCCATTTTTAAGATCCACCCTCACTCTCCTCACCTGTGCCCCACCATATAGACTTGTTTCTCCAAAGCAGGGTTCCCCTGGATGCTGCAGCTGATAGACAACAATGTGTAAGGAAATCCACAAGAGCACATCACTGAGAAAACCTGATATCCACCAGAAAAGAACGTGTGCTGGTAGTGTGCTGGTCACACGAACATGACCACGGTGTTTCTTTGTAGCCGCCACAGACGGCTACTGCTCTGCACTGCCATGGCACGTGTGCCTCCTTTCAAAGCAGGAGTCCTCAGGACAATGCTGGGACCACAAAGGAATGCAGACACCAGGCTGGGAACAGATAAGAAAGTAACAAAACGTCCAGGTTATCTTCAGTGTTACTTGCCCTCACATTGAACTTCTGATTCTGTGGATTTGTAAAAGGGAAACACCTTTGTTTTGTAAAACTTGTCAATTTTTGGACAAACATTTCCCCCAAGTAATGACCTTTTGGCATCAAGATCCACAAAGAAAAACATTAGCAGGCTTTCAGGCCCCACAAGTCACTGGATAGTGTCTTCATGACCTATCGGTCTGCATTAAAGAACTTCTATTAAATTATTTCAGTGCTCAATCATAATGCCTCCGAGTAGTGCCTGTATTTATAAAGTGCTTCTCTTCTTCTTGGCACCTTTACTGGAGCAAGTAAACATGTTGGCAGCAAAATCATCTCAGCAGCAGCAGTGTTTGCTGACAACCATTGTGTATTTTCCAGGCACTGTGATAAATACTACCTGGGTCGTGTCACTGGTTTTCAAAACACTTGTCTGAGGCAGATATTCTCACTATGCACATTTTATAAAGAATGAGCAGCCCAGAGAATTAACTCCTCTAAGGTCACCTCACTAGGAATTGGCACAGCTATGATTTCAGAGTCTACAACTTGACCACAAGCTCAGTTTAGAGACAGAGAAACAGGGGTGATACATCAAGTGGATCTAGTGGGGGGTTAGGGGGGAAGCTGGCTAAAGAACACAGAAGCCTTTCCTAGTGTTTCAGCATGTTTACCTGACCCCACTACATCAACCAAGCTAGCTGGGGACATTTTAATGCCTCCTAAGAAAGATGCCCCCTCTCTCTGACATTGGGGTTATTAAACGGTTCGAAGGCAACTTTTATCAGCATCAGACACTTATTTCGGAAGTAATTACATGTGCACCCAGGCAGCATTTTCATAAGCGGCTCAGTTGCCCAAACACACAGCTGTCTTTGGAAGTTTCCCTATCAATCACACCAGAAGGCGCAGGGCTTTCTCCAGGGTGGCACTGTAGAGAATCCCAATTTTGTGTTTAAATGTACCCAGTCTAAGTTGGAAATAAAGACTCCTCCTGTTTTAGGGTCCAACTCACTTACTCCCCACCCCCACTCACTATTAGCACCCTGTTAATAAACAGCCCAGACTCAGCATCCTCTGGACTACCTCATGCCCGCAGTCCCCCTATGTGAAGCTTACTCTCACCCAAGCACTTCATCATAAATGCTTCCAATCAAGCATAAAATAAATTAGGTTTTGGTTTAACCAGGATTAGATTCACAGCACCAAGAAATAAAGTAAGTTATCTAATCTAACAGGCCAGCCTCAGACTTCCTGGCTACTCTCCACAGGCCCCTCTCCCTTAAGCCCTCTCCTAAAACTCCTCTTTAAGTACTGTGAAATCACAGCCTGCCAGTGGAGAAATAGAACTCTTCCAATGCCATGCCACAACCCGCTCGGTGCCTGCCTCACGTCGCTGGAGACCATTCTAGTCGTTCAGTAAGCACAGTTGCTGGTACTCAGCTTGTGACACATAACGTGGCCACGGCCACCTTTCAGAGGGTATCCTGGGCACCACCTTGGAGCTTGGAGAGCCTGGGCAGAACCCAATTTCTTTTCCCTGGGCAAGCAGGCTTCATTATACGCTCTCACTCCATCTGGAAATACCCAGGAGACAGGGTTTTGCAAAGCCCCAACCATGGGGAAAATCCGACACGGAAGAAGAAGGTTGTGCAACCTCAACTCACAGCAAGCAGCAGCAGCAGCTGGTAAGCCAGACAGACAGTAAGTCCGTCTCATTTCCCCAAAGTAAAAGGCACTCGTGCTCTTGTGAATTAGTGTAGCTGTTAGGCCAACCAACAGTCTGCCTTTGGGAGACAAACAACCACAGTAAACCAAAAAAATTCTAGTGCTAAGCAAATTCTTCTAATTATTTTTATAGTGTGGAAAGTGAGTAGTGTTGTGTGCAGGCAGGATTTACTGAAGATATCAACTTCCCCTTTAAAATAATCATAGGGTCACTATGGCTCGGAATCATGTCAAAGGCAGTGTTGCTTGGTTTGGGTTTTACAGACCACATCTTGTATAATCTTAGGCTCAACAAATAGACTGAAACTGGAAGCTAAGACAGAAAGTGGGTGAGGGGTCTCTGGAAGTTAAAAAAAAAAAAAAGTCTGGACTCTCTCTCTCCCACAGCCACTAGTTAACCCTATCCAGGCTTTACTTTCCTCGTCAGTCAAGTAAAAAGCATGGAGAAGATACATCGCATCTCACAGGCAAGCTTAATGGCACCAACCGATAGCACTCCAATTTCACACTCGCCAGGCTACTTTCTGGTCATGATCTGACTGCCAAGTAGCTTTTTCATAGGAGAAACATTATCAGTATTCCCGTCTCCTTGGAGCTATATTTGTTGTAAATCAATAAACTGATATTAAGGTTCATAAAAACAAAGTCAAGTCATTATAAATAGGTGAAGAAAATTGGTCCAAATGACAGCAGAAAGTAGAGCCCAGTTTTCCTAATTCAGAACCAGCCTCGAGTCTCCACCATTAGCATCCATCAACACTGACCATGCATCAGGGGAAGGTAATTTTCAAGTCATTCTTGGCCAGTGGCCATGCCACTCAGTTAAACCATCTCGTTTAAGGGAAAAATGAACCCAACATACTGTAGATGTGTTCAAAAATAATTACGGTTTTTATGGACTAAGCAATGATTTCCAATTACAGAATATAGGACACGATTTGAAAGGTTGGGAGAACGCATGGGTTTTAAAGGCACAAACAATAAAGGGAAGCATCTGATTGCTGCTCACCTTTACCCTCTTCTGAAAATAGTTCAACTGGCTCTTAAGAAATGACCTTGGTTTTTCTCCTATCCCACTGGCCATCCTCAAGGATCTGTGCTAGTTCCTCTTCTTCCCCACACCTCTACCCTGCTAACCATAAAATATAAAGGATTGTTTTTTACAGTCACTGCAGATCTATATTCAAAACTGGAGAAATCAAGGTTCTCTTTCATGGCCCATAAGGCAGTAGGCAATTGGACCAACACTAAATTCAACATCTCCTCCACTCCCCTTGCTCGTGGCTCCCCCAGACTCATCAACTCCCTGTGGCTACACTTGAAGCATGTTCCAGCCTCTGCACTTTACCTCTGGCCCTCAGCCTGAAATGCTCATCCTCAGCTTGACATGGCCTCATTTCATTTGGGTCACAACTGGAGAATTAAACTCAGAGAATTAATCCTTTCTTTTCTTTTCTTTTTTAGTCCTTTCTTCCTTTATATATATATAATTAATCATTTCATTGGGAGCTCTTAAAGATAACAATCCATAATTTAGTTAGAGCAAGCATAACTTTACAATTGTTACCACCATCCGTTTTGAAACATTTTCTTTCTTCTTGAACAATTTTATATCAGCTCCCCCTTATCCCCTCCCCACCAACTCCCTAGGCACCCTTATTTTTATGATTATTTGCCATATCTTATACCATCTATGGCATAGAAAGGTCTTTCTTGATCACTAGACTAGCACCCCTCTCCCTGCTTTGTTTTATCTTTTTCGTGCTATCAGCTGCCTGTGAGTCAATTCTAACTCACGAAAGACCTCATCCACACCGGACCTACTCTACTGTTGGTATCTGTTGTCTGCCTTGCGCCACACTGTAGGATCCATTAGAACAAGGATTGCATAAATTCTATTTGTTGCTATATCTTCACACCTAAGAACAGCCTTTAGAATGCAGGCCCAATCCATCTATCAAGATAAGACGCATGGAGACCCTCTATAGGGTTTCTGAGGCTATAAATCTCTACCAGGTCAGAAAGCTCTTTCTCCTGTGTAGCAATTGGTAGGTTCGAACTGCTGACTCTGTCTTCAGCAGCCCAGAAAATAACCCACTTATGCCACCAAGGCTTCTGTGGCATCGAGAAGGCACATGACATTTGGTGGATAATTAAATGAGAACAGGGTTTGGTATTAATAATTACTATACTGAAATAATAATTATGATACTGAATTCACTCAACTGCATCTTTTAACCAAAGTAGAAAAGTAGCCAATACAACAATTCTATCCCACTAAAATGACAATTGAGGATTGGCGGGGAGAGCAAAGAGCAGTCGGAAATGTGCCGCAGATTATGGACAAGTTCACACAGCCCATAGGAAAAGAGAGACGAGCAATCACTCCCACACTTAGCGCGCAACCAACCAGAGAACACCCTTGCTTTTTAACTCTCAGGCAATCTCTGTCCACGCTGGCATTCTTCCTTTGACAACTGCCTCAGGATGATTCACAAATCCAGCTGGAGTTAGAAGCTGACACGTGCACTCCATGGAGGTTTTGTGAAGCATTCTGTCTCAAGTACTGAAACTACCTTTGTTGAAGAGACATTTCCACTTCTGTCCTCATGTCCCCTAGTCATATGTTCTAAGCACTGACCCAACGTCATGCAAGGGATCTTCTCAAAATACCCCACCCAACCAGCATCGAGGGGCTTTCGCCACGCCACTTGCTCAGCCCAAAAGCTTTTATTGCTTATTTACAGTTAACTCTACAACAGGAGAGTCCTGGTAATGTAGTGGTTGGGCTGCTAACCGCAAGGTCAGCAGTTCGAAACCAGCAGCTGCTCCTCATGAGCAAAATAAGGATTTCTACTGCCGTAAAGAGTTATAGTCTGGAAACCCACCAGCAGTTCTACCCTGTCCTCTAGGCCAATAGGAGTCAGAATCGACTGCACAGCAGTTATTTTTTGGACCTACTACCATTGAGTCATTCCTGACTACAGTGACCTACAGGCTTTACCACCAAGCTTGCAGTTAGTACCCCAATACTCAACCCACTGCACCAACAAGGTTCCTTAACCCAACCTATAGCAAATCTAAACTCCACCCTTTAGCTTTCTGTATGGCAAGTCGACACAAGGGTTGCGTATTCTGGGTTTCAGTTTTGTTCATTGTTTTCTCCTTCAATCAAGGTTGACCCTACTTGCTGAGTTTATGGATTACTTTGAAAAATTTGAATGCTCAAAGAATAACTTCAGTCAAACCTTCCAAAAAAGAATCTCCATTGCTCTATGTACTTGTTCAGCAAGGGTGGGGGGAGGGGGGTTGCTAAAAAGAAAACAGTTCTACAGTCCCAGTATTTGCTCTATATAAACTAAACTTCTGTTTATCTGTGTAATCTAGGTTATTCTCCACGCGTTTCTTTCAAGAGTGAAAAATCCCACTGCTATGAGTCTGCCAAGGTGTGGTCTGGACAGCTCCCAAACAGAGATCTGCATATGTTTTACGTATGTCAGTCATGACATCCCCTTGCTTATGTAAGTTATTTACGTCCTAATAGCCATCCATTTTCTGAGTTCTATTTTGGCTTCTCTGATGCCAAATTATCCCAGAATGTTGAGAAGGTATTCTGATTTTCTAGAAATCTGAATTCTTTGTTCATCAACAACTTCTGACTTTCGCCATAAAAACCGGCTTATCTTCCAAAGGCGGTCCTCTTGGGTTGGCTGGTTGGTTTTTACTTATATATAACTGTTCATTGCAACAGTATTAATAATAGTAAAAAGGTAGGAACAACCCAAGTGTCCATCAAAATGGATAAATACAATGTGTTATCTACACACAATGGAAGAGTACTGAGCCATAATAGAAAATAGGTTCTGATAGATGTGGCAGCATGGATGAACTTTAAAAATGCTGTGCTGAGTGAACTAAGCCAAACATGAAGAGATAAATGCTGTACAATTCCAGTTATATGAAATACTCATTCACTCACTGCCACCCAGTCGTTGCTGACTCAAAGAGACCCTATAGGATAGGGTAGAACTGCTCCTGTGGGTTTCGGAGACTGTGACTGTTTACGGAGTAGAAAGCCTGTCTTTCTCCAAGGAGTGGCTGGTTGTGGTCATTTTGGGGGAAGCCTTCCACATGCCTTAACCTGGGTAAATTAGCTTTAGGCTGTGGGGTAGTTACATAATCTGGTGTCAACTTGAGACTATTAACAGTGAAGGGGTGGAGTTTAGCCTGTGATTCAAGTCGCAGCTTGATGACCTCATTTGGAGGTGCAATGGCAATAACTAGCTCACTAGAGACCAGACTCACTCTCTGCTTCCTCTCCCTGTGAGACATTCCTGTTGACAAGTCACTTGGAGCCAAAACCCTGAGCTGGAGGAGCTACATGGAGACCCCTGCCAGCACTGAGATGCTTCCACCACCACTGGATCCACAAGACATCTCACCTACTGGCCTGTGATCTGCATTCGGTATAATTGCATGTGATGCATGAATCTGAAGAGAAATTTATAGACTGGTATCGGACATCTAAGCTAATACTGGATTGATGATGGACTTGATCTGGACTGGACTGGGATGTCTCAATATATAATTGGTCTTTGATATAAAACTCTTTCTTATACACATGAGTGTCTATGAATTTGTTTCTCTAGTCAACAGGTGTTCATTTGAGAGCATGACCATCCCAATCCCTAGTCTAGCTGCCTCCACTCACTCAAAGTTCTGGTACTTCAAATCCAACAGCTGCCACCCCCTAAAGCTGCCTTCTTAAAACGAAACACTCGGGTTGAATTTCAGTTTCCCAATCAGACATAGCATTTCCTCAAAACCAAGGTTTCCTTGTTGCTGTTACAGCGCATTCTCACCTGTTCAGGTCTGTGGCTAGTTCAGTTCTTGATTACCCTCACCTCGCCTTTTGATCACCTTCCTCCTTCTCCTCCTCCACTACATTTCCTCCATGCTGTTGTTGTTCCTTGGATTTCCACTTCAGCTCCTGCCACATGAGCCATGTCTCTGGTTTTATCTACCACTTGGTCACTGGGTTTTTAACTCGTGGCCTCAATGGCACGTTCAGCAAGTTTTTCAAGACTTGGCCAGTAGTTGCTGCGTTGCCATGCCAATTTCTTTGGCTTTCCTTTAACGCCAGCACTCTGTACTCCCATGCAACAAGGGGAGAGGACAGTGGTGAGCTGACTGTATTAGGAGCCCAGAGTCCCTGTGGGAAAACCCTACCAGTGAGGTGGTGCAGGCAGGGCTGGAGTGCCCTGGATCCCTCTTGCAGTAAGGCTCACCTCTCCCTGGTTGGAGGATCAACTATTCCCTGACCTTGAGAAGTTATCTTACTGCTCGCTCAGTGCCACCCTTTCTGCACCTGTAACACGGTGATAATTAAGCCCACTGGTGCCTAGGACACACTTAAAAAATTTTACAAACAACAACCCAAATGCCTAAGCCTTAGCATTAACCAGTATTCTAGATCAGGCTCTGTCATTTACTGTCACTGTGACCTCTAAAGTCGATTTTAAATAGTTGCAAATTATTTGTCAACCTCCTCTTGGGGAGTGGGTTCTATTTCGTCACCCCTTTAAATCTAGGCTGAACTATTGAACTAATTTGACCCATAACACAGAGTGCGCCTGTGCCAGCTTCTGTTCTGGCTTCAGGGGCGGCACCCACCTTTCTCCTTCTTGGAACTAGTAGCCATGCTTGGAGGACACCGACCAATGGCATGGGAAGACCCGTGTGAAACAGAACGGAGGGAATCTGTTCCCAGTGTGCAATGTAAGTTGTTCCATAGGATTTTCAAGGTTGTGACCTTTCGGAAGCAGAGCACAGACCTGTCTTCCAAGGTGCCTCTGGGTGAGTTCAAGCCCCTCATCTTCTCAAGAGTGGTCAGGTGCTTAACAGTAGGTGCCACCCAAGGATTTCTTACACAGCCATAAAACCAAACCTGCTGCCATCGGGTCCTCTCCGACTCACTGCCATCTTATAGGACAGTCGAGCTGGCTGCTCAGTTTCCGAGGCTGTAAATCTTTATAGACGTCGACTGCCCCATCTTTCTCCCACAGAGGGACGGGTGAGCTTGAACCCTTGATCTTGGGGGCTTGGCAGCCCAATGCTTAACCCACTGTGTCACCACAACACCTTACATAGCCGTTAATGATCGGAAATGCCTGAAGCAAAGCAATTAACATCCAAAGGAAAAGAAAGTGAAGAGGAAAGGTGTTCAAGCAGTCAAACCTACTATGTGACAGACCTGTGCAGTGTGGCACACAGTAGCTGTTGGCTCTGCACAGGTCTGCCACTTAGTAGGTGCTGTGTCTATTACTACTACTCTTAGGGTGCTTACACAGACAGGAAATGATCATTACCACGAAGGATGAGTGTATAAAAATAGAGGCGTATAAGTATAAAAGGGTATTGGTAGACCAGGAGCTTAAAATGGTTTCTGGGAAAGTATCATTAAAATGTGAACATTTCTCACCAATTTTATTTGAAGCCCCCCTCATATTACATGATCTCTCTGGCCACGTATTCTACTTGGATTTTTTTTTTTTAATTACTTGATGATGAAGTTCCCCTGTGAGACCCTTGGGCATGGTCACAGATTATCTAGAGAGCAATTGTCTTCCATGCAATTGGGCTTCTTAATTAGAATATCGAGGCAGAGGTTTCAGGACTTACCTAAGAAGTAAATGGTGCAAGCCCGGAGAGTTACAACCATGTGGGAACGGAATGATCTGATAAAACGGGCTTTGATTAAAGAGATGAGAGGGAGGTAACTATGACTCCCAGGGACAGCCCAAGTTTCGAAGTAAGCAGGGGCCAGGGAATTTTACCAGTGCCATGTACGTAATGTTTAAAAGGCAGAGAATGCACGCTGAGGGCTTTGGGTGAAGGCTTGCACAGATCAGCCTTACATTCAACAACACCATTTGTTTCAGCACATCCACTGCAGTCCTTCAATGTAGCAACACTCCCTGTGTCTTCTGTTTCCATGCCTCCTTTAAAGAAGGCTTAGAAGCTAAGCCTTCTGGACTTTGTCCTTGGATAAATGCTGCTCTAAGGGGTGGAGTTGTCTGGGATAGACCTTTTGTTTAACTGAAAAATGAGCCATGGGTTCGAGTTCAGTTCCAGACCTGAAGGTCGACCAGAGGCCACTAGTCTATCTGACCAGTAAAGCCTGGTCTCTTTTTATGATGGACCTTTGTTCCACATTTTCCCCCCCACTCTATTAAGGACTTTCTAATACCATCCCTTTCAAAGCAAGTGGTAGTGGTAGAGATAGGTAGAAAGATTAGGGATAGAGGGGGTTGTCTCCACCGAATGCCTACAGTAAACAAAAATTAGCTGTCCATGCCACAATAAAGGGGTTGCAAAGAAACCAGGCACACATTTGACACTTA
>NW_022111373.1:30846015-30880717 GCF_000313985.2 Echinops telfairi | reverse complement strand
CCCTTTCCTTCATAAAATTACTTGGTTTTACAAAAGTGCTTCTGCCGTGTGAATTCTTTCAGCTTTGAAAAGCAAGAACTGACAAATTATCCCAGAAACCTACCAGTGGCTGGGTACCATCTAGTTCTTTTTTTCACAAGGAAGTCTGTATTCTTTTGAATGAAAACCTTTTTTCATCCACAAGGGTTTTAGTGATTGTCAGGAATGAGCAAACTCTTAGATACATTTTCACTTTTTCCACATAGATAGAACAACCAGGTCCAGTAGACAGCTATTCTGAACAGATGTTTCAATTCAAGTCCGACTCTGAGATTGTTGTACTGACTTCACAGATTTTATCAGTAACCTATGAGGCTGAGGAAGGAGACAAGAGTTTTCCGTGGCAAGCTTTGCAGATAATTTAATAGCGCTGAAAGTATACCTATTCACAGCTTCTTGATTACAAGAGAGTAGAACTAACAGTTAATTTTCTAGGTACTTTGGGTTTGGCTGAAGTTGCAGTCCTCCCTAAACCACCTTTTAATAATAGAAAAAACCCATTCTTTGAGTCTTTGATAAAACCAGCCAAGCCAGACTCTCTCCCATAGATTCACAGCGACCTTACAGTGTTTCCAAGGGCATCTTTATAGGAGCAGTTAGCCTTAGCTTCCTCACTCCAAGTATCTGGTGGGTTCAAACCACTGACCTTTTTGCTTATAGCCCAGTGCTTACTGGTCAGCAGCATCAGGAATATAGATACAGTGACTGGCAAAAAAAAAACAACATGCTTCTCAAAATATCTGTCAAATGATAAAGATCAGGATTCAAGTGTTTTGATTCAAGTGTTCAAACTTGATATAAGTCACCTGTGGTGTTGGGTAAATTAAAATGTGTCCAATGGCCACCAATAGAGGCATTTTTATTATCTTCTGTAATCCACTCACAGGATCTTACTCAGCTATGGTTCAAACTAAAGACACAGGAGGAACACACTCACAAATCTCCTGTTTTTGCCTTAAAGCTCTCACACATGCAAAACACCACAAGCTCAACCCGAGCCCTTGGTCTCCTTCTTAGGGATCCCTCACATCCGAAATCCTCCTGCTTCTCCTGCACCTGTCCCAGCATTCCTGAAGCCCTCAGCACAGAGGCCAACACCGTAATTGTTTTCACTAGGGCAGTGGTTCTCAACCTTCCTAATGCCGAGACCCTTTAATACAGTTCCTCATGTTGTGGTCACCCCCAACCATAAAATTATTTTTGTTGCTGCTTCATAACTGTAATTTTGCTACTGTTATGGATTGTCCTGTAAATATCTGATATGCAGGATGTATTTTCATTGCTACAAATTGAACATAATTAAAGCATAGTGATTAATCACAAAAACATTATGTAATTACATATTTTGAAATATTTCTAATTACAAATCAATGAAATTTTGTCTTGAAGCATGGTGTAGCATGGGTAACAGTCTTCACATTGGATACTCATATGTGGGCCTATCTGCATGTGGGCGGATCCGCCTCGAGATGGACATAAGAGCGGTGTCTCAATTCCTAAGACCATCGGAAATATGTGTTTTTCAATGGTCTCAGGCGACCCCTGTGAAAGGGTCATTCGACCCCCCCCAAAGGGTCACGACCCACTGATTGAGAACCCTTGCACTAAGGGATTGAGCATTTGATCCCTAGAATTGATTAGTCACTTCCCCTTGTCAGGGATGTGATGTAGTCAGTGTCAACATTATTGTCAAAGGGTTAATGACTCCGGAGGCTAGGACCCTGGTGAAGGAGGTAGGTTCCCAAGTCAACACAATGAGAGAGGCCTCTTGTTTATGATCCCCTGGTATTGCTGGATCCTTTCATCAGTTATTCCCTCCCAAGCAATGCCTGCTGAAAATCAGGCTGAGTCTGACCTCACAGTGACCTTCAGACAACACAGACTCCTGAGCAGTAAGAGATAATGGCACAAAAGGGGCCACAAGGAGGTTTTATTACTTCTGTTTCCAGGTGAGGAGGAGGAGTCAACCATCAAAAGAGGATGGCCACTTTACACCAAGCTTCACAAGGGAAAACAAAATACATAAAAAGACACTCCACAAAGGAATTGATTTGAGAAACATGAATTGTGTGATCTATGGATTGTACGGAGTGAGGAGTAATAAATGCCAACTTGTTTATTGATTAAACCAGAACTGAGTGAGATGTTAATTGATTAAAATAGAAGAGAGATTTAAGGCACTTCCCAACTCCGCCCAATCACTACACATTACCTTAACAGGTACACTTACTTGAAATAGGTACAAAGTGACAGACCTTACAAACTACTCTGACCACCCAAATCGGGAGGGAAACCAGCGATGGTGGAAAGGCAACTAAAACGTGGAACTTGGACCTGGCTGTGAAGGGAGCAAAAGTGAATCCGCAGACATTACGGGAAATAAAAAGAAAATTTGATCAAGTATCTGGTTGTGGTAGAAACTTATTTCCTTAGAGATACACAAATATTGTTCTAACCTTGGGGTCACAACGTCCTCACAAGACTTTGCTTTGGACTGCTAACTTTCTAGGGCGTCATCGTGACACAGTAGACTAGGCCGAGAAGGGAGCCAAGAAAGGAGCTTTATCTTCCGACGCCCGGCCCTTGTGCCAAGGCAATTAACACCGGTCCTGACACTCTTTTCTCCATTGTGCTCTAGCTACCTGTGCTTCATTTTAAACAAAGGTCGCCAAGCAGCGCACTTCAGGAGCCAGAAAACTGAGGCTGCCGCTGAGAAGGACCTGAAGGGCTTGCAAAGGCTCCCCGTCCCTTTTTGCCTTGGGATTTTCAAATGACATTACAAGAGGAATGGAAGGTTTCTCCTTAAATATCTTTTAGTTCGGTAGCCAGGTTCCGTTTTGGATTTGAGACGTATCTTTGCCATTAAAGTTGGCACACACAAAAAAATCTGCTAGGTCTTCCTGCCTCCTGTTTCTAAATTAAGTCCTCTTAAATCCTGAGACTTCCACATCCCAGGTGGAAACTCCAGATCAGGGAACGCCTCCAAGCTCCTCGGGCTAACCCCTTCTCAGTGCTCCACTAAATAGAGCGGGAACTGCTGGAGGAGGCGGCTCAGAGGCACAGGGCGGGGCCAAGGGCATTCTCAGTAGGACTGCAGACCTTATCAGCTTTCTACCCCCACCCCCGATCTCCCCCGCGCCCCGCCCCCCAAGGGGCAGCCTTTCTTTCTCCCCGGCCAACTGTAATCAGATGTCGCCGCTATCTGCCTTCCGGCAGTTTTTACCCCGGTCTTTTCTTCCCCCCTTTTCTCAGCAGCGTACCCCACGAGTAGACTCTCCTACCCTGATCCCTTAAAGGGCTGGGTGGCGGGGCTCAGAGGAAAAGCCACCGCCCGCGAGGCTCGCCTCTAAGGGTGGCCCGGTACAGTAGGTCTCCCCCCGACCGCCGCGGCCCAGGTGCTCAAAGCCTGCGGGGGGTGCGCCTCTCCCGGCCCGGCGGACCGGGCGGCGGGCGCCTGGGACCGCGCACACATTTGCATACTGCCTGCTGTCGCAGTGGTGTCAAAGCTGCGGGCGAACACGCCAGCGGACGTCTGACTGTGAGCACAGGAATTGCAAATGCGCTGGCCCCCGAGACTCCGGAGTCCCATCCAGGCAGGAAATAAAGTTCCAAGCGGCTTTGAAGTGCTTCCTCCCACGCCCCTCCCCAGCTCGGAGCCCCAGCTCCGCGGAGCAGACCGACCACCGAGCCCGACTGAGCCGACGCGGCAGACGTGACACGCCAGTGGGCTCCCCACCCACCGCACTCACAGTACTTACTGAAACGCAGCTGGTCCCTAGGCATTCCTTGTACCACAAACGGGAGGTGTTGCGAGTCTTTAAATTGGGGGGGGGGGACGGACGACGACGACAGGGAAACGCCTGGGCGGTAGGGTGAGCACTGTTCCTCCCCCCACCGCCTTTTTTTAAAAAGCTCTCATTCAGACTATCAGCCAGTTCAGGTCATTTCCTGCGTAACGCTACAAGTTAAAACAAGATCCAGAAAATCCATTAATCTTTAATTACGCCGCCTCCAAACCGGGAGCACGATTTGTTGGGGGAGGGGGGGGGTAAATAGGATCGGTTGGTCGGAAAGCCAAAGGCCGGAGAATGCCGAGCCCCCGGCCTCAGCGGCTTCTTACCTCGCTCAGCTCCGCCGAGGAGTCGTTGCCATATTTCAGGGCAACTCCAGAATTCATGACTGCACTTTTTCAGAGCCGGGCTCGTCCTCCTCCGGGTCTCGAGGATGGGGAGCTGGACTTAACAAGCTCGATGTCCACGGCTCGGTGCCTCCCCGTGCATTTTATTTTAGACAGCCATCTTCGCCCAGGACAGTCGCGAAGTCCAAACGCAGGATGCAAACACTCCGAAAAGGAGCCGGAGCCGGCGGGCGGTTCAGCCACGAGCCACGGCCGTGAGAGGCGTCGGGGCCGCGGCGCGCACGCCGCTGCTGCAGCTGCAGAGCCACCGCCGGTCCCGGGCCCGCGCGCTGCCTCCCCCGTCCTAGGGCGCCTCGCCCTCCCCCATGACCGGCTGGCGGGCACCGAAGCGCCGGCCACCACCCCCCGGCCGGCTGCGGAGCAGACTGGCAGCGGGACGCGCAGACCCCGCGCCGCGGCTCCGGGGAAGGAAAGCAAGCCGGAGAGAGGCAGAGCGAGCGGAGCTGCGCTACACGCCGAAGTTTCCCCTCGGAAGGCTCTGGAGTTGTGAGTGGATTCTGATTGAACCCAGCTGTCTAGCTGCTGGCTACGCCGGCGCGGAGGGGGCGGGGGCGGGGAGGGGCCGGGCGGCGGGGGGGCGGGGAGGGGGGAGGCCGAGCCCAGGAGACGCTGCCGTGCGAGCAGGCATCCTTCCAGCTCTGCGATAGTAATTACAGGACCCAATCCAAGAGGAAGAGCGAAACAGGAAAAGCCACCTGAATAATTGTGCAGGAAAAAAAATTATTTTTTTAAGACGTTCCACTTACCAGATCCACTTTCCTTGATTTAATGGGGTTGAGACAAATCTGAACACTACTCGGAGCAGCGCTGTGCACCACTTCTCGTGGACCATTAAGATTTCAGAAGAGTACAGGGCGGTTGTGTTCCCGGCTCAGTCTGAAGCAGTGGTTCTCAGTACAGTTTCTCATGTGGTGGTGACCCCCTAACCATAACATTATTTTCGTTGCTACTTCATCACTGTCATTTTGCTATTGTTATGAATCGGGCGACCCCTGTGAATGGGTCGTTTGACCCCCAAAGAGGCCACAGCCCACAGGTTGAGAACCGCTGGTCTAAAGTCAATACTGAGGATCTAAATTCGCTGTCAAACTCCCTCCCTCTCTCTGTCCTGGGACAGGGTCCATTTTCTGTATGTCTGTAATAAGGATAACGATGTCCCATCCCTTGAGAGATCGGCTCACATTTTCCATCCTCTTTAACCCCAGCTCAATAGAAATAGCACTCACTGCTCACGGAGGCCTAGAGGGATTCTGTCTTCATCAGAAGAGATCCTGTCAACCACGTTCTCCAGTCAGATGCCTGGGTCAGAGCTCCCCCACAGGCGTGAGTTCTCCTGGATGTACGGACAAGACTACAGAGAGACCAACACAAGTTGCAGGTACCATCGAGAGGTTTTAATTCTCCTTGTTGAAAAAGACGAGTAGTGACTCCTTCCTCTGTTCTTTCAGAATTCATTTGAGATAGTTGAATCATGTTATTTCATTTCTTTGAAAAGCATGTAAGCGGGACAATGAATAAGGAAGCCTGGGGAAGAACTGATGCATTCATTGATGCCCTCACTGAATGATGGTGCTGGCAAAGAATACTGAAAGGGCCCCGGACTGCCAGAAGATTAAGCAAATCTGCCTTGGAAGAATGACAGCCAGAATGCTCCGTAGTGTGCAGGGCTGACTTCATCTCACATACTTTGGACATGTCAGTTGAGACCACTCCCTGAAGAGAGACATCATGCGGGGTAAAGTAGAGGAGCATTGAAAAGGAGGAAGGCCCTGCAGGAGATGGACTGACAGTGGAGCTGCAGCAAAGGGCTCAAACATAACAATTGGGAGGCTGGCCTAGGACTGAGAAATACTCTGCTGTCCACAGGATCACTGTAAGCTGGAAGCAACTCCATAGCTGTGAGTTTGGATTTTCTGTTTTAGTCTCTGAGGAAACATCTTTGATTTACATAATCTAAAAGATATGAAATAATTTTCATTTCCAGCAGAGGAGGTGGGGAGTCACTCCCCCCACCCCACCCCCACCCCCCGACACTTTTCTTTCATTCTCGACTAGGAGAATTAAAGCCTCTCAATTGTATTTGCAACTTGTATTAGCCTCTCTGTAGACTTGTTTGTACATCCAGGGGAACTCAAGTGGGAAGGGTAGCTCTGACCCCAGGCAGCGGAAATGTAATAATGAAGAAAGATTGCACACTCCTAGTTTCCTGAAAGGAGATTCACACCACTTCAGGTTGTGGTTGCTAAGTGCCATCTGGTCAGTTCTGACCCACAGTGACCCTATGTACACCAGGAAGAAGGACTGCCTGTTCGGCGCCATCCTCACAATTGTTATGTTCAAATCCATCGTTGCAGCCATTGTGTCAATCCACCTTGTCGGTCTTCCTCTTTTTCACTACCTTTCCACTTTACCATGCATGATGTGCTTTTCCAGGGACTGGCCTCTCCTGATAACATGTCCAAAGTATCCGAGATGACGTCTTGCCAGCCTCGTTTCTAAGGAGCATTCTAGCTGTCCTTCTTCCAAGACAGATTTGGCAATCCATAGCACTTTCAATGTCCTTTGCCAACACCATAATTCAAATGCATCGATTCTGCTTCGATTTTTCTTAGTGTCCGACTTTCACATGCATATGAGGTGATTGAACATACCAGGAATGTGGCCATAAAGATGATGAAATATTAACAGTGTTATCTTGGAAACATGAATGTAATGGGCCAGATCCACTTAGCTCTAATAATAGAAAGTAGCTGGTGGCGCAAATTACTAAGCACTAGACTGCTAAAGAGCTTCAAACCCGTCTAAAGACACCTGAGAAGTAAGGTCTGGCAACTCCAAGGTCACAGCCTTGAAAATCTTAGGCGTTCAGCCCTTTGCACTTGGCACCTCCACGACTCAGAACACACTTATTAGCCTGTCTGCAACTAACAACACAGTAGTTAAGATTCCTTTCTGTCATCACAGCCTCTTTAGAGGACTGTTCTGATGGACTGCATTCTGGCTTGATATTTTTCAGTAACAAAACTTTTCTTTCTATTCTATTTTGGTGGAGATGTTTTCTAGGTTGGGGTTAGATTTTATCTTTATGAACTTTTCCCCAGCACAGAGAGGTGAATGATGTTATCTCTATAAGTGTTATAGGTTCTCTATAAGGCTCAATAAGGCACCCACTGGACTTGGATGCCCTGGAAAATCTTCCGATCCTTTCAAACAGTAGGTTTTCAGGGTTGCTTAAGAAACCTCATCAATCTCATTCTACACAATAGAAACAAAAATGTCTCCAGCTCAAATGACAGACTTCGGCATTTCCTGAAGCCTTCTGTGAGAAAGCCAGTGTATTATTAACTTCAAAAGTATGCTTTTTAATCCCAAAGAGAATGTTTATTTACCCTTTAAGACTCAAAGAGCTCAACATTTACATAGATATCTTACCGTTCACCTTCCTGTTGAGTACATTCATGCCTGCTGGAAACAATGTGGGGATAAAGAGCATAAGGGCCCAAGTTCTAGGCCATTGCCAAACTAGAGCACATTAGGAATTGCTCTTCTGCATAGATATGGAATGGTTTGGAAACCACACCATTCATTCATTCACTGCTGAAAATTGTGTGCTTGGTGGTGGTGGAAAATATAAAAATATAAGGAAGACTCAGGCACTGCCCTCACCATAAAATAGTTTGGCAAAACTTGACCAGGAATGACAATTCTAGATAGAAAGCATTTGACGTAAAACCAGTACATACGCATAAAGGTTGATAACATTTCAGAGGAGGGAAATCTATGTCAGTACATGATCAGGAAAAGACCCTGTGAAGGAATCATAAGAGACTGCTATTTGAAGAATGGCTAAATCAAGCCGAGATGGGGAGTGGGGAGAAGATAGTCGAGGCAATAAGACCATGCGAGAGAAAATAGAAGATGGAATGTGCAAAGGGATGTGTGAGCAATGACAGGCCTTCCATATCAGCACGGAACCTGTGTTAGAAAGCCATATCGAAGCTAGATTGTGGATGGTTTTGAGTGCAGGCTAAAGAAATAGAACTTCCTAATAAGCAATGAAGAGCCAACAAGGGTTGGCTCAGAAAGAACACAATTGGAGCTTTAAGAAACTCCAGTAAATTTGTGTTATGCTCACAATGAACTTACATGAATTCAAACAGTAGTGTGGAGTGCGATTCTGGTGTTTAAAGATTTATTTAAAGATACATAGTTTTCATACAAAGTCCCTAAATTCAAGCAAATGAATTCATCTGGTATTCAACCAAAAGAAAAGTGACTTCCTTGTCTAGCAGACTTGCCCCATGGATTATGTCCCTTCAGTTCTTGACTGCTGCTTCCATGAGCATTTATTGTGGATCCAAGCAAAATTAAGTCCTTGACAATTTCAATCTTTCCTCCATTGATCATGATATGGTTTGTTGGTTCAGTTGTGATGATTCTTGTCTTCTTTACATTGAGTTGCAGTACAAACTGAAAGATTTAGTCTTTGATTTTTATCAGCCAGTGCTGCAAGTCCTCCTTGCTTTCAGCAAGCAAGTTGTGTCATCTGCATATTGTAGCTTGTTTATAAGGCTTCCTCCCATCCTGATGCCATGTTATTCTGCATATAGTCCAGTTTCTTGGATTATTTGCTCAGTATTCAGATTAAATAAGTATAGTGAAAAGGCTCAATACCAACCCACACATTTCCTGATTCAACACTAGGCAGCATTCCCTTGTTGTGTCCCAACAACTGCCTCCTGGTCCATGCACAGGTGAGTACAATGAATAGTCTGGGATTCCTATTCTTCTCAATGTTATCCATAGGTCGTTATGATACACAGTCGAATGCCTTTGCGTACTCAATAATAACACCAGTAAACATCTTTCTGGTATTCTCTACTTTCAGTCACGAAACGTGTTACCAACTCAGGTCTCAGCACAACTGAGAGAAAAAGACAGAGACGGGATAAAAGTGAAAGGAGAAAGCTTTACTTTGTTGACCATGCAGGGAGCAAGCTGGGACTAGAGTTACTAAGGCAAACTCCGGGGGGAAAAGGAGGTTTACAGTTGTATACATGTACACCGTGAAGTAAATTATGAATATGTAACTGATTTCCTAGAAAGTCACATGTATACATGAAGGTGGGGCTGTGAATCTTGACCAGATCTATGGTCAACCAGGTCCCTCATGTTCAGCTGTCTTCCCGGTTAATCTGACAACACCTTCCCAGCAACGTTTGGTTCCCTGACCAGAGAACTTCTGTTCTGAAATGCCTTGAAGGTGACGACTATCCCTTCTGCACATGTGTAGTGGTCACAACCCATGCTTGTATGCTGTGATAGGATACTTTCCTGGGAGGAAAAGGGCTCAAAAGAGACAGGTAATTAGGGAGAAAAACACAAGTTAATTTGGGCAATGTATGAGGTGTACCCTAACATCCCATGAAATGCCTCATAACCGAAGGATGGGTTCCTGGGGCGACTTGTGGAATGTAGAGGATAGAGCCAAACGTTGGGCAGTGGTCTCATTTGGAATGATCACAATTATGGATCTCCTCTGGTCCATCAAGCAGGCAGCTGTCTGTCTTTCAAAGGACACGAACGTCTTTCACAAGTGTCTCTTGCTCTCTCTTGTCGAAGGCCTTAGTGTCCTGCAAGGAGCAATTTCTATAAAACTGTGGAGATGGAAGGCAGATTATCAGAAGGAATGAGGAGAAATTCAGAGCAGCAAATGTGTACTACTCTTTCGGTAGATTTGATGGTGATAGAAGATCAAGGGATGAGACGGTCTCTCCTGGATTTGGTAAGAATGTTGAGTAGAAGGTGGGTAGAAGGAATAGCTGTAGACTTGGGCTCAGGAAAACCTTGAAGACACAAAGGAAAGGGAATGGAGTAACGTTCCTAGTAAAGGGAGAAAGAAGAGATCAAGGAATAAAAAATCAAACACACAAGATTAATTTTGGAGTAAATTTTGAGGAGATGTGGGTCTTAATATTCCTTTGTAGGGGACCAGGAACAGGTGAGAGAAGTGAAGAATTTATAAATTAGGGAAAAGAACATGCACTTTGGATAACATTCTACTCAGTGGAGTACAAGTTCATCAAGAGAGAGGATGAACTTTAATAAGAGGAGTGACACAGTGGCTTCAAGTATGGGCTCCAGCATGAAAACATTGTGAGATTGGCCTTGGACCGGGCCGTGTTTCTTTCTGTTCGACACAGGGCCATCTGAGGAGAAGCCAACTCTGTGGCAGTTCACCACAAGAGAGAGAAAAGAAAACCTGGCGATGCCAGTTAACTAACAATATATATTTGAATAAATATGCAGCCTCCTCTGTACGACTGTGGAAGGGAAACAATTATGACTTAAAAGTAATCGAAGTTTTATTTCAGGGAACGGAGACTACAGAATTCGCTCTCAGGGAAAGGATGAGGAGTAGTTGTGACGCTAACTGCAGGACTTGTGTGAGCACAGGTTACAGCACAGGTGAGACAAATGGAAAGTCAATAACGAGCTTCACACGCTGAGGGGATGCTCCAAATTGGTTTTCTTCTTATCTAAGATTGCATGAAATGAAGATGATTTGTTCAAACTTAAATGCCTTCCCACCCCCACCAGTTAATCTGAGAATCTCTACAATTAAGGAAGCCATAGACAAGTCTGCAATTGGGTCAATATCCAAAGAACATCCGAAATTCAAGGAGCACCTCATCATGTAATCTCACCACATTTGAGGAGACTAAAGCCCTACGTGTTTTTAATGTAATATGCGGCTTCAGGATTAAAGTTCACCTTAGTTTCCCAAGTGTATAACTGTGCATACCTGAATATCCTTTTATATTGTGGCTTCTTCAGCGTGATTCTTCCAGAAAAGTTTCTCCTAGTTCTCCTACTTCCGCAGTGATTAAGTCCTATTGAGTGGTGTGGGCAGAAGGTGGCAGGGGAGGTCAAGAAGTGAGGTCAAGAAGTAGGTCCAAAGTTCTGATTGAGCAATAGCCAGGTGTGTGGGTTCCTCTCGGTCCTGGCCTTATTTTCCCTAAGGCCTTTTCTCTCTCTGAGAGAATAAGATGAGGCAGCAGCAGTTCTGGGATGAGTTCTAGGCAAGCAGAAACTGCTGTTTCCATGACTGGATGTAGAGTCTGTACAGCTTAGACTTCCAATCAAATCCCAGTTGTGTAGGAATTCACTAAGGACACCAGACACATAGACAGGAAGGCCAGAGTACCTCTGAGAGCAACCAAGACAATGCTGGTTTGTTGACACCATGGGAGTCAATCATGAGTGTCATTTTATTTGAAATAACTTGGGGAGAAAGTCTTGAACCTCCAGCATTAAGGAAACTTACTGAGAATTTAGGACTGACTGTCTTGAACTCTCACATCGTCCTTTTAACCCTCTGTCTGTATTCCTAGATTGTCCAAACTACACTTGCCTGGGATAGCAGTCCACTAAGCTGAATCAGGCCTTAACTCTTTTAGCCAACACAAGGACCCTAAGTTCACAATGATCTCTTTCCTTTTGATTGGCTTAAAAGGAAAGAGAACTTTGAGACCTCAGAATTCAGGAAGGAAACAGTCAAATTAAGCTAATTCACATGAAGGTGAGAAACTCTCATAATCTTCAACCACCAGTCCAAACTGTTTACCTTGTAAACAGAGAATGCTTTGAAATACTTCTCAAATTGGTGGGATTTCCCAAAGTAGGAGTGGAAAGAAGGATTTTAGTATTGTGTCAAGACTCAGTCCTTAAGAGTCATTTAAAAAAAAGGAGTTTTCAAAGTATACACTCGGAAGAATTTCCTGCCGTAAATCTCTTGACCCACCCCACTGTCCCTCCCCACCCATTCCCCAAACACTAGAAACACTCTGTCCCAATGCGGTGGCCCCCTGTTCAACTCCGCTCTTCCCTCGAGCTGCGAACCAGATCTGAGTCCCAGGCTGGCAGTCTCGGGCCAGCAGCAGTGGCCTGCCCACCACTGACACCATTTGCTCCCGGTGGTCCTGTGTAGGAAGCACTGCACTGGAGGCCCTTGAGGTGACCAGTCGTCCCACTTTTGGCGGGACAGTCCTGATTTTTAACAATTTGTCCCGCATCCTCCGGCATTTTTTAAAAGTCTCGATTTTTGGAAAGAATGCACGACAAGCTAAGGTGTATGGTTTTCGGCTGCCATGTGGCTATTTCGCCAGAATATGAGCTTTATCAGTGGTGTCCCGCTTTACCAATGTTAAAATCTGGTCACCTTACCTTTGTCTCTCTGGCCTCTTCGTCTGAGAACCGAACATGGAAAGGCTTAAAGGAAGCTTACAATCAGCTCATCCGTGCATTTCTTTTGTAGGTGAGGATATGTAGGGTCAGCAAGTTCAAGTGCCATTCATTCAAAAGAAGCAAAACAGCTCCTGTGTGCCAGACACTGTTGTGGGCCCTGGAATTCCATGGTAAACAGGACAGAAAAGATCCCTGCCTTCTCAGAGCTGCCAGCTTGGTAGGAAAGAAAGCATAAACAAATAAGGAAGATAGCTACAACCTGTGGTGGTCCTATAAGGGAAATAAACAGGGGCTTTGATGGGAGAGGTCAGGCCCTTTAAATCAAAGGGTCAAAGGCCTCCCTGAGAACACTTTTCAGATTGAAGGTCAAGAAGAAGCCAAGGAGGCAAAGAGTGGGGAAAGGGTGGTGCAGACAGAGGGACCAACAAATGCAAAAGGTTTGGCCTTTTAGAATCAATTTTTAATAATTCAATACAGTTTAATTTTTCTAAAATTAAATACAAAGGGAGAGAGTGTGATGCAATGTGTGTGTAGGCTGCAGCACATGTCATCCTGTGTGCACAGGAAGGCCCCGGGAAGATTTTAAGACCATTAAAATATATGTATTTTACTGTGTTTCTGGTAAAAGGGTACACAGCACAGCAAATGAGGTTCGCATTTGACACGTTCGATATGTTATTCTGTGACACTGTTCACCGTTTCCACAGTGTGTCAGTGTTCTCACTTCCACCTGTGTGCTTTGTTTCCGTTGATCTAGCTCCACTGTCTTTTCATCGTTGCTTTTCAATAAAGCTTGCTCCGTGTCGTATAGCTGATTATTTAAGGGAGCATCCTACTTATCAGTGATACTGTTTATTCTATAAACTAATCTATTATTTAGATGCAAAATGATCTCTAGGTGTAGCTTCGGATTCAAGTCAAAGAATATCTCTTAGGCTGTGGTTTCATAGGTTCCTTTAGTCTCTATCATAGAAACCCTGATGATACAGTGGTTCTGAGTTGGGCTGTGAGCCACATAGTCAGCAGTTTGAAACCGTGCTCTACATAGTCAGTAGTTCAAAACTACCAGCAGCTCCACGGGAGAAAGACCGGGCTTTCTACTTCCTTAAACAGCTACAGTATCAGAAATCCGGGCTTTCTACTTCCTTAAACAGTTAGTCTCGGAAATCCACAGGAAGTCACTATGAGTCAGCTTTGACTGACTGCAGAGTTTGGTTTGCGTTAGTCTCTATCAGTCCAGTTAAGTCTGGCTTTCTTCATAAGAATTTGAGTTTTGTTCTGTATTTTTCTCCCATTCTAATATGATCCTTCTATTATGTCCCTGGTCAGAGCAGTTAGCAGTGGAAGCTGGGCACCAGCTAGTTCTTCTGGTCTCAGGCTACCAGAGGCCATTTCAGGTGGACTGTTAGTCCCATGGGGAAGCAAGACAGGCTTTCTACTCCCGTAAAGAATTACAGCCTCATAAATTCACAGGGCAAGTTCTACCCTGTCATGTAGGGTTGCTATGAGTCAACACCGACTCAATGGCAGTAAGTTTGGATTTGGGTTGGAGTAGTCCTGTGCCACTAGTTTCTTGCTTGAGTCTGGTTTCCTTTATTCTCTTTTGATCCAGACAAATAGCGACCAGTAGCTGTAACTTAGATGACTAGTCACAAGGTATAAAGACCTTAGACACTACTCTCATAATTAGGATATGGAACATTATCCTTAAGATCTATGTTATGCCAAGTTGTGTCACTGCTGTTGCCTGGTGTGGACATCTGAATGGCTGCTTCCACTCTCCATGTTCCTTACTCACCTGGCAGTGCAGCAGTGCAGCACAAACAAATGTACTTCTCAGACAAATACTTCGCTGAGCACGTGAGCACTGGCTGGCCACTTTACCCAAGGGACTTTACAAACAAGCACCGCAAACCCATCTAGGGTCTGAAGAGCAGTAAAGGGGACTTCATTTTCAAAAAGACTTGACTGTATACATTACCTGACTCGTGAGCCAGACCTGCATATTCTTCTTTTTAGACAAGCTCTTCCAAAGGAGCAATAAAAATGAAGATTCTATGGGAATCGCCAATTAAGTCTTTTTCAAATTATATGTATATGGTAGTATGCAGGGAATGCTTGAAAATTATATAAATCATTCATCCAGACCTGTGCCAAGGCTGTATTCTTCACAGCAACAAAGCTTAGTCTAATGCAACTTCAAGTGCATTACTGTAAGGTGTTTAAGAGAAAATTTCTTTTAGTTCGTTTTTCTTAGTATAAGTAAATGCCTCCTGGGTTTTTATCTATTACTTTTGTTTACTAAAGTTTCTATGTTGCATTTATACTTAAAAAAGAGCTATGTTATACCAATTGACTGAGTTATCCCCTTAGACTGTGGGTCCCAAGTTTTTTATTTGTTAAACCAATCCCATGTGATATTTGAATATATCTAGAAAATCTTTGTAATTGTGCTCTCTATGGGCTTTATCTTATCTAGATGAATATATATGTAACACATATACATATATGCCTACTGATACACTTAAACATACACACACATAAACATCACTATACACATATAAACCAAACCCATTGTCACAAAGTTGACTTGTGGTATCCCTGTATCACAGAGCAGAACTACGCCATAAGGTTTCCAATGCTACACATCTTCAGGAAAGCACTTGGCTGCATCTTTCTTTTGTGGAGCTGCTAGTTAGTTTTAACTGCTGAGGATTCAGTTAGCAGCCAAGCAGTTCACCAGTGTGCCATCTGGGCTCCTTTTATACACACGTATATAACCACATTCTTATTTTTGGATGTTAATACTGTTGTTGCAAAATTATATATGTTATAGTATTTACTGAAATTGTCCCATTTTTGTGTGTATACTTTATTTTGCCTTGTTCGAGTTGTACAGACTTTGCCCAGATTGCCTTTCCCATCACTAAAAATATCAAGTGTCTCCTATCTAGAGAGTGACTCCCTCTGGCAACCATCAAAGAACATTGTTTTCTGTGGGTATATCTATTCTTGACTTTTTATAAAAGGAGAGAGAAGCAAGTAGAGAAGGAGGGCTTTTGGTAGCACCAAGAAAAAAGAGCCAAGAGCCAAGTTCACCCTTTGGTTCTCAGAACCTATCCTGAGAACCCCATAGACCCAGAGGAAGATTGATGCCAATGCACATGTAGATCTCTAGGGCCAGACTATAGATGCTGAGAGGAGACAAGGAACTTTCTCCACAGCTGAGAGAGCAAACAATCCTTCCCCTAGAGCTAGTGCTCTGAACTTGGACTTATGATTCACTGATTTGGACTTTTTTACGCCTAAGCTGTGAAAGCATGAATTTCTGTTTATCAAAGTCATCTCCTTGTGCTGTTTCTGTTATAGTGACACTAGGTAACAAAAACAGCATAGTGGACCCCTCTTTAAATTGATTGTTGAAGTTTATCCCCACAAGGTTGGAACTACATCTTAATGTTTATGAAGTCTGCTACACTACTTTAGACCAAATGGCTCATTGCCATGAAGTAGATCAATTGCTGTAGGTAATTGGCTGGTTGGTCTCTGTTTAAAAAAATTTAAGAAAATAGTTAACTATTTTCACAGTGAATCTCACACATAGAACAAATTAAAAACCCAGCCATCTTCTACTGTAAATATAATGCAAGCAAGAAACCCTTCTGGTGTTTGTTCATGTCATTAACTGCATTCAGGACTGCTATGCATTCTAATAACCTAGAACCACTTAGCATGAACACCCTTGCCCTTATCAGGGAGAATTCCCATCAAACAGGAAACTCCCTGATAAGGACAGGGATGTTCATGCTGAGTAGTTTGAGGTTACTAGAAGACCTCTTTAAAGTGGTACTTTAAAGTAATGTTACTTTGAGGACTAAGGACAAGAATGTTACTTTGAGAACTAAGGTACACCTGACTCAAGCCTCCTACATGTGAAAGTTGGACATTGAATAAGGAAGACCAAAGAAAAATCAATGCATTTGAATTATGCTGGCCATGAAATATTGAAAGTACCATGGACTATCAAAAGAATTTAAAAAATCTATCTTGAAAGAAGTATTTGGAAGAATGCTTCTTAGAAGCAAGCATGGTAAGACTGTGTCTCAGGTATTTTGGACATGCTACCAGGAGAGATCAATCCCTGAAGAAGGACATCATGCTTGGTAAAGTGGAAGGACAACAGAAAAGAGGAAGACCTTCGACAAGATGGATTGACACCGTGGCTGCAACAATGGACTCAAGCATAGGAGCAATGTGAGGTCGGCGTAGGACCGAGTGTTGCTTTGCTCTGACGTGCATTGGGTCGCTCTGACCAGGAACTGATTCGATGGCACCTAACCACCACGGCCGCTGCCGCCGTATGCACGTGCATCAAGTGATAATCCAAAACTTCTCCCTTTCTGATGAGATTTTTAGAGCCCAAACTCTGTCACCTTTCATAAATATTAAGAATGTCTGTTTAAAACATTAACTACTTTGTTCTCCAAATTTCCTTAAACTGTTATCAAATTCCCAACGGAAAAGCAAAATTATCAGTGGTGACCAGAGATTTGGAAACCAAAGTGAATTTTTAAAAATGCTTCAAGAGTTCCCAAGAGCACATGCATATTATCCATCTTCTGGAGAGAAAGAAAAAAATATGCAGAAAAGTAGATCTAGTAAAAGTTGGAGAATTTAAATGTTAAAATTAAATGAATTCCAAATGCTTGCCACTGTTGTTTCTGGAGCTCCTTGAGAGGTGAAAACAGTGCCAATCCATTACTTCCTTTAGAACCTACCCAAAGGAGTAGCAAAATATTTAGTATACTAAAGCTCTGGTGGCATAGTGGGTTACACGCTGGGCCACTAACCTCCAGATCAGCAGTTCTAACCTACCAGACACTCCATAAGAGAAAGATGAGGTTGTCTGCTCCCTTAAGGAATGACAGCTTCAGAAACCAAAAGAGGCTGTTCTCCTCTGACCATAGGGTTGCTATCCATCAGAATTGAGTCTATGTCAAAACATGTTCACTCTATCACCCTGGTGGCATGTTGAGTAAGTGCTGGGATGCTAACATAAGGCATTGGTCCAAACTCACCAGCCTGTGGAGGAAAGATGAGGCTATATCTGCTCCTATAAGATTGACATCCCCGTAAACCTTATATAAGTCTGAATCAATTAAGTGGCCTTGGGTTTGTCTTTTTATTAGAGAAGCCTCATATGCCTCAAACCAAAGGAGGAAGTTTACCTGGCATTGTACCAAGTCGAGGGTGAAAGGGGGAGATGGCTGGGGAGAGCCATCTTCCAAGCCTTGGAGGCGAGGAAGTATCAGTGAACGGACTGCTGTAGTTGGGATTTCCAGCAGAAATCCCCTGTGACATGAGGAATGGGCTCTTGGGTGTTTGATAAATTCAGCTTCGCTCCCTGCAGACAGCTTTATCTATTTTGTACAATTGCCATGTGAGCTCACACTTTCCCTCCTAAGCAAATGCTCTTAAATAAGCATCTCCAGCCATGATCCTTACTTGTGTTCCAGTTCATGCTTTTTCCTGTGTCTTCCGGGCCCTTTCACAAAGTCTCTCCATCACAAAAAATTATGTCTAAACGGAGCCTGTCACTTCCCACCAGGAAGGCACCTTGGTTTCAGCTTTTAAAACTCTGTAACGGGACCCTCGGGTTCAAGCCTAATAACGTCGGGGTCATTTCTGTTCTCTCCTTTTTGATCTCCTTTTCCAGGCATGTAGCCCTTCCTTCTCCACGTTTACTGCCAGCAGCATCTTCTGGCCCTTTCCCCTTTCTCTTTTGGGGGACGACAGTCACTTGCTGATATAATCCAACTCCAAATCATTTGGCTTACTCTAGTCCAAATATTTCCTCCAAAATGTAGCTTTCTAGCATGCTGTTATCTGGAAAGGACAGCCAGATGCTCGTAGCAGCTCAGGATGGCCAGACATCCTTTTACATCCTTTGGAAATGTGGTTAGGAGAGCCATATGCTGGAGAAGGACTCATGCTTGGGAAAGAGAGGGGTAGTAAAAAAGAGGACGGCTCTCAACAGGATCAATGGGCCCAAGCACAGGAACCATTGTGAGGATGGCGCAGGACCAGGCAGTGTTTCCTTCTGCTGTGCACAGGGTTACTATGGGCTGCAACTGACCCAATGACCCAACAGCAACATCATGCCATTACACAATTCAGTCTTTTTTTTAGATAGACTATTTTCTTTTTTAGATAAATGCACATCCCACACAGTTGACCCTTTTAAAATATACAATTTAATGGTTTTTAGCACATCCACAGGGTTGTACAACCATCCAGTACAAGGTACCATAGAAAAATTTCAACTCACTGTGCCTCCATGTGTTGCAGAATAGAATGACATGCTGAGATAGTTTATTGTGCAAACCTGGCTGATAAACAAACGTGGAATTAGTTGAAGGGCGGAGGGATAAATGGCTCGGTGAGCCTCGCCTTTCTAGCTCTCAGGTCTCTTGCTCTCTGATGGTTGGACCAGGGTGCAGCTGCCTTAGCCAGGTCCCTGCTTCAGCAGCAAGGCTCACTTCCTGCAAGACAACCCTGAGGAGAAGCCACATGGATCTACCCCGATGCAGCCCTGGGTGCTGGAGCAGCCGTGTGGAGACCCCTACCAGCGCTGAGATGCTTACACGTTCACTGACTCAGCTTTACTCCTGCAGTCGACATCATTGCGTCTGTTTTGTGAGAGGGAGGAGGACTTTGTGGATTGGTGTCGGACATATAGGCTAATGTTGGACTTGTGGGCTTGAGCAGCACTGGGTAGGGATGTTTTCTCGATGTGCACTTCACCTTATACACATGAGTTTCTGTGGATTTGTCTCTTTGACGTTCCCAGACTGACACACACACTAGTGGGTCTTCCTGGCTGTGACATTTAGAAGCAGGACTTTCTTTCGAGGCACGTCTGGGTAGGTTCAACCCCCCTCGTTTTCTGCTAGTAGCCTGATGCTGACGTGTGTGTACACCCAGAGACTTCTTATTACTACCTAATTTTCGAATATTTCATCAACTCCAAAACATAGCAGTCACTATTCCATTTCCTAATCACTAATTTACTTTCTATTTCTGTTGGTTTGACTATTCTGAACATTTTATGTAATGGCTTCTTTTACTTATTTCTCCATAGCCTTGCCTCATTTTTTTTCCTTTTACTTTAGCCACCCTGGTAGCACAGTGGGTTGTGAGTTGAGCTGCTGATGGCAAGATCAGCAGTTTGACCCCATGGACCACTCTTCAAGAGAAAGGTGAGGCTGTGGCTCCTCTAACGTTTCAGTCTTGGAAGCCCACGAGGACCGTCCACTTGGAAGCCCACGAGGACCGTCCACTTGGAAGCCCACGAGGACCGTCCACTTGGAAGCCCACGAGGACCGTCCACTTTGTCCCACAAGGTCACTCAAGTCAATCGATAGCAGTGGGCAATGGGTCTGAAGGGGCATTTTATTGTGCTTTCGTGTGAGGTATTTGTCTTTTTATTGTTAAATTATAGAAGTTCTTTATGTATTTTAGCTATGAACACTTTACTAGGAGTATGATTACAAATGTTTTCTCCCATTTGTTGTTTCACCTTCTTAATGGTGTACTTTAAAGCATAAAAGTGTATTATTTTGATGAAGTCCATGTGATCTATTTTTGCCTTTTCTTTCTGTGCTTTTGATGATATATCTAAAAACCTATTGCCTAATCCAAGGTCACAAAAATTTGATCCTGTTTTGTTCTTAGGGTTTTAGGATTTAGATCTGTAATCTGTTTTGAGTTAATTTTTTATGTAGTGTGAGGCAAGGGTGCAACATAATTTTTTTGTATATGGGTTTCCAGTTGTCCCAGAACTATTATTAAAAGGGCATGTCTTGGCACCCAGTAAAAAAAAATTACTTGACAAAAAACATGAGGGCTCATTTCTGGATTCTCGATTACGTTCCATTAATCTCTATGTTTTACTTACGTCAGTACTATGCAACCTTTCATCCTGCGTCAGTTTTGAAACTGAGAAATGTAAATTTCCTTTCACACACATTTTTCAAGGTCATCCTGGGTATTCTGGGTGCTTTGCATTTTCATGTGAATTTCAGAATTCGTTTATGAATTTCTACAAAGAAGTCAACAGGGATTTTGAAAGGAATGCATTGAAACTGTAGATGCATTTGGGAATACTGCCTCCTGAGTAATATGAAGTCTTCCAAATCGTGAACATGTGAAGTAGTTTTACTTCAAGCTTTTCTAGTTTTCAGTGTATAAGTCTTACACTTCATTTGTTAAATTTATTCCTTAATACTTTATTCTTTTTAAAAAAGTTTTATTGACATATAATTCACCTAACATACAATTCAATAGTCTAAGTATATTTAAAAGGGGCATGCAACTATCACCACACTTTTAGAACAATTACTTTATTCTTTTAAAATATGTTATAAGTGAGATAATTTTCTTTCTTTCTTTTTTTATATCATTTTATTGGGGGCTCATACAACTCTTATCACAATCCATACATACATCAATTGGGTCAAGCACATTTGTACATTTGTTGCCCTCATCATTCTCAAAACATTTGCTTTCTACTTGAGCCGTTGGTATCAGCTCCTAATTTCCCCACTCCCTCTCAAACTCCCTCCCTCATGAACCCTTGATAATTTATAAACTATTATTATTTTGTCATGTCTTACACTGTCCAACGTCTCCCTTATTTCATTTTTGGATTGTTCATTGCTATGACTTGGGATCTATTTCATGGCCATGAGTTTGGTTGAATTTTGGGTTATGGAAATGCAGGTGATTTTTATATACTTATTGTGTACCTTACAATATTTGTTGTTATTATAACTAATTTTTATTGCAAGTCATTTGATTAGTTCTAATAATTTTTTTGTGTGTAATCCATGATTTTCCATATAACAACGGAAATAAAAATAGTTTAAATACCTTTCATTGCCTCAAGTTGCAATAATGAAGGATTCCATGGGCAAAATAGTGAATGATGTGGGTAGCATCAAAAGAAAATGGAAGAAATACACAGGGTCACTATACCAAAAAGAACTGATAACATATAAGCATTTCAAGCACCAGTATATGCTCAAGAACTAATGGTATTGAAGGAAGAATTCAATGTTTGATTCAGAAGAGTACCTAACATGAAGAATATTATTGCTGATTTCAGATGGACCTTGGCTAAATTCAAAGACTACAAGAAATGTGTTTACTTGCATTTTATTGTATATGCAAAAGCATTTGACTATATGAATCATAACAAACTATGGATAACACTAAGAAGAATGGGAATTCCAGACCACTTCATGGTGCTCATGTGGAACATGGACAAAAAGGCAGTCACTGGAAAAGTGAATACTGCACAATTTAAAATCAGGAAAGGTGAGTATCAGGATTGTGTCCTTGCACAACACTTACTCAATCCAGATGCTGAGCAAGTAATCTGAGAAGCAGAATTACATATAGAAGAATGTGGCATCAGGATTGCAGGAAGGCTTCTTAACAACCTCAGTGTGTTAGGTTGGGTTGTGTATGGAAACAAATCCAGTGACATGAATCTATGTATAAGAAAGAACTTTATATCAACAAGTATTTTATATCAAAAGAACGGCATCCCAGCTCAGTACAACCCAAGTCCACAAGTCAGATACAAACCAGAGCCCTTTCAGACTCACATAGCCACATACTGGTGATCCTTAACTACCACACTGAGATATGCAGAGGACACAACCTTGTTTCCGAAAGCAAGGAGGATTTGAAGCACTTGCTGATGGAGAGCCAGAACTATAGCCTTCCAAAGGGCATTTATGGAGATATAAATAAAGGCATGTACATATGTAAATATATTTATATATGAGGATATGGAAATAGATCCATGTGCATATATTCATAGGTTTAGTATTAAGGTAGCAGATGGACATTGGTCCTCCACTAAAGAACTCCCTCAATGCAAGACTACTTTGTTCTGTTTAACTGGCATTCCAAGATCCTCCCCTTCCCGACACAATCGCTGAAGTGGGTGCATAGGCAAATGTGGTGAAGAAAGCTGATGGAGCTCGGCTATCAAAAGATATAGCATCTAGTGTCTTAAAGACTTGAAGGAAAAGAAGCGGCCAATCTATCTCAGAAGCAACAAAGCCCACTTGGAAGAAGCACATCAGCCTGTGTGATCATGAGGTGCAGAAGTGATCAGTTCAGGCATCAAAGAAGAAAAAAATCTTATCATTGTGTGCTCACCTCCCCAATATGATTGCTGAAGACAAAGCAGGTGAATAACCAAAGTGGTGAAGAAAGCTGATGGTGCCTGTTATCAAAAGATATAGCATCTGGGGTCTTAAAGGCTTGAAGGTAAACAAGTGGCCATCTAGCTCAGAAGCAACAAAGCCCACATGGAAGAAGCACACCAGCCTGTGTGATCACGAGGTGCGGAAGGGATCAGTTATGAGGCATCAAAGAACAAAAATTCATATCATTGTGAATGAGGGGGAGTACAGATTGGGGACCCAAGACCCATCTGTAGGCAACTGGAAATACCCTTACAGAAGGGTCATGGGGAAGAGACGAGCCAGTCAGGGGGCAGTGTAGCAACGATGAAACATACAACTTTCCTCTAGTTCCTAAATGCTTCCTCCCCAACCCAACTATCATGATCTCAATTCTCCCTTACAAATCTGGCTAGACCAGAACATGTACACTGGTACAGATAGGAACTGGAAAAACAGGGAATCCAGGACAGATGATCCCTTCAGGATCAGTGTTGAGAGTGGTGATATTGACAGGGTGGAGGGAGGGTGGGGTGGAATGTGGGAACCGATTACAGGGATCTACATATAACCTCCTCCCTGGGGAATGGACAACAGAAAAGTGGGTGAAGGGACCGTCAGACAGTGTAAGATATAACAAAATAATTCATAAATTATCAAGGGTTCATGAGGGAGGGGGAGGAGGGAAGGAGGGGGAAAATGAGGAGCTGATACCAAGGGCTCAAGTAGAAAGCAAATGTTTTGAGAATGTTGATGGTAACAAATGTACAAATGTGCTTGACACAATAGATGTTATGTATGGATTGTGATAAGAGTTGTACAAGCCCCCCACAAAATAATTAAATTTTTAAAAAAAGAACCACAGCCTTCAGTATGGTTTGCAACTTAGTGTAATGAAAACCACTATCCTCACAACTGGATAAATAGATAAAAGGAGAATATTCAAGTTGTCAATTATTTAATCTTGCTTGGATCCACAGGGCTGTAGGAATTGATGAAATAACAACCAGAATATCTCAACAAGTGGTTGAAGCACTGGAAGTACTCACTTGTTTATACCCAAGAAATTTGGAAGGCAAACTATTTGGCTAACTAATGGGCAGATATCCATTTTTTGTGATCATTCTAAAAAATGGTGAACCAACAGAATGCAGAAATTATCTAGCAATATCAGGAATATCACATACAAGAACAATTTTGCTAAAGGAATGCAAAACTGTTACACCTGAGCAGCAACATGGCGCTGCTTGTGTCCTTTAGCACAGGAGTGGCAGGAGGGCTATCACTGCCAGCATCAGAGGGTTCCTAGCAGAAAGCAAAGAATACCAAAAGGATGCTTACTTGTATTTTATTGATTATGCAAAGGCATTTGACTGTAGATCATAACAAACTATGTATAATGTTGAGAAGACTGGGAATTCCAGAACACTTCATTTTCCGAATGAAGAACCTGTGCATAGACCAGGAGACAGTTATTCAAACACAAGGGAATAGTTTCAGACATGGTTTCAAATCAAGAAATGTGTGCACAGTGGTTGCATACTTTCATTATATTTACTCAATCTGTACACTGAGCAAATAATCTGTGAAGCTGGCTTCCCCTCCCCCAACAGTTTTATTGGCACATAATTCACATATCATGCAATCAAACAGTTCAATTGTTCAATCACATCGAGGGGAGTTGTACAATCACCAACACATCTATCTTAGAGCCTTCCCCCACCATCGTCACATCGCCTTCAACCTGAGCTGTGCAAGCACTATCAGTTCTAGTGCTTCCCACTCCCACCCTCACTGTTCACTCCAGAAATCCCTCTCCCCTCCCCACCGCCCATCCCCCACCCTGCATTCCCTACAACACCTTGTAATAGTTGTTATCCTCATACATCCATTCCTCCTGTGCTTCACAGCTGGGAAACCCAACAGAAAACAAAGACAAATCGTACTAAGGTGGTTAAGGATAAGATCATGTTAGTATAAAGGCAAAAATACAAATGATGCTTAAGAAGGAAAAGACCCTCATCGACGTTTAAAAACAAAGGGAAGAAATTTTTGTCATGGGACATCTAAAAGATACTTGCAACCAGTACTAATCCAGGTCAGACTTACAGGGAGGACAACTGGCTTGATACCGATTTCGATCCTGCATCATCAGAGTTACAACGGTGTCTGCCTGCTAGTACGGCTGTTCCGGACTCTTGCCTTGGCTACAGCAGATCTGCCAGAAGCTGGATGATATGAGGTAGAATTTGGCAACAGGATGGGAGGAAGCCTTTTTAACAACCTCCTTGGATATGAAGATGAAACACCTTGCTTGCTAAAACCTAGGAAGGCTTATTAACAACCTGCAATATGAAGAAAACACAATCTTAGTTCTGGAAAGGAAGGAGGATTTGAAGCACTTGCTGTTGAAGATCAAGAACGACAGCCTTCAGTATGGATTGCAACTCAATGTAAAGAAAACCAGTATCTTCACAACTGGACCAATAGATAACATCTTTGGAGAAAAGGTTGAAGTTGTCAAGGATTTTATTTTGCTTGGATCCACAATGACTGCTCATGGAACAGCCAAGAAATCAAATGACATATTGTATTCAAATGGAATGCGGAAAGCTGGACAGCCTGTGCATTCATGAGCTGAAATGGACTGGCATTAGCCCTTTGAAGCCAGAAAAGCATGTGGTTTACTATGTTGGCAATGGCACATTCAAGAGGAAGGGCACCGCAGTCATCATCAAGAAGAACATCTCAAGATCGCTATTGAAGTACAGTGCTGTCTGCGATAGGATAGTACAGTATCTGTCTGCATACACGGACACCTCGTTATCACAACCATCGTTCAGATTTGTGTATCAGTCACCACAGACTGCCGGGAGAACAGCAAAAGCTGTCTTGGAAGAAGTCGGGCCATAATGCTCCCTAGAAACAAGGGTATGGCAAGACTTTGTCTCACATACTTTGGATATGCTATCAGGAGAGTCCAGTCCCTGGAAAAGGACATCATAGTAGTGGGTCAAGAGAAAGAAAGAAAGAAAGGCTCTCAATGAGATGGATTGACACAGTGGCTGTAACAATGCACTCAGACAACGATTGTGAGGATGGCACAGGATAGAGTGAGTTTTGTTCTGTTGTGCAAAGGGGTGCAATGAGTCTAACAACAGCTTTAGAATGAACCATATGAAATTGTCATTTTTATAGGCCACAAAACTCTGAAATCAACAGTTTTTAATGGTTCTACTTACTGCTAAGTTCTTTTTCCCAAAGCCAGTTTAGAAAGTCAGTTTTGAATTATGTTATGCAAGCAACTTCAATAGCACTCAGAATCCTTAAGTGATCATCATTCACTCTTGTCAAAAAATGACAGTGGAAAATTGGGATGATCACATCATTTCTCCCTAATACCAGGGACAAACAAAGAAGACGACTTTAAGAGATTTTTTTTCCCGATTAAATAGGAGGATCTGCGAAACACTAGCGATACTCACAATTGAGTGAATATAGATACTTTGTTGGTTTTCCTTAAAGTATTTTAAATTGAAAACTGATGTACTGAATTAAAATAACAATAATGAATAACAAGAAAAAGGGGAAAATCCATTTGCAAGTCTCATCTGCTAGCAAAGCCAAATACCCACTTCTTGACGGAAATGGATTCTCTGAAGAGTTGAGTATTCTCTCAGGACTCATTTATATTTCTGTCATGACCCAATGAGTTCCAGGAGTGCGAGAAGCTACATTTCACATAACCCCCATGAGCCGTGGCATAGCTCATCTGCAATCTCCAGTTTTAATTTATATCTGACAAAGAAATAAGTGAGCAACTACAGGAATATAAAAGCCAGGGTCATGTAAACATAAACACAATGCATAATTCCATTACACCTGATGCCCAGTTCTGAACAAATAAACTCTATTACACATGCTGGCTTTTTATCAACAAGAGTAACCAAACTGCTCTTCCGTCGCCTGACAGACATGCAGTATCTGTCAAACAATGGCACCCGGCCCAACCCACTGGCATGTTCCTATAAATGCTTTCTAAAACCAAGTTTTCATCTAATAGCATTCCCTTTTCATTTAAGCCAAGGAAAATGGAACGAAATCCGGAACAGTTGCAAAAGTGTAGTGAACATGTCTTCGCGGATAAAGCAATGTTAATGAAAGCCACAACATGCAGTCTCCCTGTTTCCTCCTCAGTACTCAACATCCCAAATTAGATTCACTTCCCTGGCTGTCTTCATCAGATGTCACAAAGCGAGGGACCATCCCAAATAAACGAAAGGTGAGCGTGTTCCTTAAAGAGGATGCTGGCTTTTGAACACCAACATTCAGATTGAGTGAAGGAACTGGATTAAACCCACATTTCAAGAGAATGAAGAACTGAATGCTAGAACTCAGCTGGCTGACACATTTTAGCATATGAATTAAATTTTCTGTTAACCCACTTAATAAGAAAGAAAAGAAGGAAGGAAGGAAGGAAGGAAGGAAGGAAGGAAGGAAGGAAGGAAGGAAGGAAGGAAGGAAGGAAGGAAAACTGCCCTCCGACACGTCCCTTCAGGGAAAGAGCCATATGTGGAGTTAACGGACTTTCAAGGCCACATGGGGCTTGGCTCCACAATTTCTGAGTTTGCTGGAAAAGTGAGTTTCCTGCATTAGATTAGAAAGGGCACTGGTGGATTTAGGTGAGCATATGACACGCTAATGGGCGCGTCTATTTAATCAAGTGTGCGGCCACTCAAGTAAATGCAGGTGAGCCAGCAGTTGTTTTCGTGAGTGATAATACTAAAAGGGATGCTTATGGCCAGATGCTAAAGAAGGCACTTCAAATAAGTGCAAGTGCGTGGGGCAGTGATGGGGAGAAGGCTGTCGTGATGGGCAGCCTAGGCTTCCTTCGTACATTCACAACTCGGTAGCAGCAGGCCTTCTGTAAAACCTTCATTCCACAAATAGAACTTACAAATGCGACTGGAGCATATGGCCTTGTAAATTGTAAATGCAAGCCACATGTCTTCCAACAACCCTAATGTGGATGGGCTAATGAAGATGCAAATACGGAAAGGTAGACTGTGAAGTCGGCTAGCTCGGAACACGCAGATGGTCCGGGAATTCCAGAAGCATTTTGTGAGTCTCAAGAGAAAAATACGATCAGGCTATAGTGTCAGCGTTCATGCTCAGGCTGTTTGTGCTGCCCGCCTTTGGAGCCTGCTCTGGCTTATTTTGAGCCTACGCACAACAGAATGAGACAATGCCTTACGCTACCTTTACGTGGTTACTGCATTTGAGCCCCTGCTGCAGTCGCTGTATTCATCCACTTCATTCAAGGTCTTCTTTTTGGTTGACCTGTTACTTTGCCAAACTCGATGTGTTCTCCAGGTCAGAAGAGTTGCCTCCTCAAAAGAAAGTCGGCTTAAGGAAAAGGGTGGAGTAAAGATTTTGGTATTTACATTTGCTGATGTGGCATGACTCAAAACAAGAAGAAACAGCTGCACACATCCACTCATAATCAAAATGTGGAATTTACAAAGCATGAACCAAGGATCCCTGGTGGCTTAGTGGTTACATGTTGGACTGTTAAATGCAAGGTCAGCAGTTTGAAACCATCAGCTGCTCCGGGGAGAAAGATGGGGATTTTGTACTCAAAAACTTGCTCTCCACTGTGTGACTTCATGGGTTCAGGACTCGTGTGTATGTGTATGTGTGTGTGTGTGTGTGTGTGTGTCTGTGTGTGTCTGTGTGTGTGTGTCTCTCTCTCTCTACTCAAAAACTTGCTCTCCACTGTGTGACTTCAGGGGTTCAGGACTCGTGTGTGTGTGTGTGTGTGTGTGTGTGTGTCTCTCTCTCTCTCTCTGCTCTCCCCTCCCTCCTGGGCTCCTTGCTGGAGGCTGCGAATCTTGCCCAGAAGCACAGAATAAACTTCTCCTTTTCCTTCTTAAAAAAAAAAAAAAGAGATGCAGTCTCAGAACCTCGCAGGAGCAGCGCTGCCTTATCCTGTGGGGACACTCTGAGTAGTCAGAATTGACTCAGCGGCAGTGAATTTGGAGGGCTTTTTTGGACTCAAGGAAGTTGGAAGTTATCAGAATGAAATAGAATACGTAAAGACTGGTAGGCTAGGCATCACCACCATCACATTGATTCTGACTCAGAGGGAGCCTGTGGGGCAGGGCAGAGCTGCCCCTGTGGGTTTAAGACTGGCACTCTGCACTCAAGTAGAAAGCCTCTTCATTTCTCCTGCAAAGCAGCTGGTGGTATCAAACTGCCGACCTTGTGGCTAGCAACCCAACATGTAACTCTGCCCCAGAGTTCCTATCCTAGGCATCAGTGAGCTGAAGTGCCCAGTTGCAGTTGGGCAATTATATGTTGTGTTATACTATGCTGACAATGACAAATTGGAGAGGAATAGCATCACATTCATTGTTAAAAAAAAAAAAGAACATTTCAAGATCTATCCTCAGGTACAATACTGTATCAGTGATAACATGCTTATGTCTAAGAGAAAGGCCAGTTAATACAATTGTTATTCAAATTTATGCAGCAACCATTCATGCTAACAATGAAGAAACTAACAGGATTTTTATCAACTTCTGCTGTCTGAAATTGATCAAACATGCAATCAAAATGCATTTATAAGTACTAGTGATTGGAATGTGAAAGTTGGGGGGAAGGGTCAGTAACTGGAAAATATGGACTTGGAGACAAGAGACAGAATAACAGAATTTTGTAAGACTATGACTTATTCATTGTAAAAACCATTTTTCAATAACATGTGGACCTCACCAGATGGAAAACACAGGAATCAAACTGACTACATCTGTGGAAAGAGCTGATGGAGAAGCTCAATATCATTATTCAGAGTAAGGCCACGGTCTGAATGCAGAGCAGACTACCAATTGCTCCTATGCAAATTCAAGTTGAAGCTGAAGAAAATGAAGCCAATTGAGACTCACAATAGGTATAGGGAAACCTAATGACCTTGTAAATCATGTAAATCATAAAAATATTGTTGTTATAAAAGAATAGAAACCTTAACTAAATAAAAATATATACATGTGAAGCTATTACTTTTCAATATATCCTCCATCTAGATCAGTGGTTCTCAACCTTCCTAATGCCATGACCCTTTCATACAGTTCCTCATGTGGTGGTGACCCCCCAACCATAAAATTATTTTCGTTGCTACTTCATCACTGTCATTTTGCTACTGTTATGAATAGGGCGACCCCTGTGAAAGGGTCGTTCGACCCCCAAAGGGTTCGTGAGCCACCGGTTGAGAACCGCTGATCTAGATCATATGGGAGTGGGTAAAAAATTATTTTTACTGGAGTTCCTGCTCATACATGAATGGGTTTATTCTAAACAAAACATTTTAAATATGCCTCTGCCATCAATGGATGACTGAAGACAAAACTCGTTTCCGACTTGTAAATTACCAAGATGATCCACAGAGGAACGCACAGCTGGAGCAGTTAAATTCAGGGAGAGGTCAGCTCAGAAGGTGATGGCGACTAACTATTCTTTTATTCTAACGGGCTAATCTTGATAGATTTTCTAGAAGGGCATAGTTCAATCATGGGGGCTTATCAGGAAAATGTTTGAAGAAAATGTAAAAGAGTATTTGTGGTTAAAAAAAAAAAAGCAGGTGCCTGGCTATCAAAGGATATAGCGTCTGGGGTCTTAAAGGCTTGAAGGTAAACAAGCGGCTGAAGCAACAAAGCCCACATGGAAGAAGCACACCAGCCTGTGCAACCACGAGGTGTCGAAGGGATCAGGTATCAGACATCGTCAGAACAAAAAATCTTACCATAGTGAATGATGGGGGGAGTACGGAGTGGAGACCCAAAGCCCATTTGTAGGCCACTGGAGATCCCCTTACAGAAGGGTCTCGGGGAGGAGACGAACCAGGCAGGGTGGGACGTAGCAACGATGAAACATACAACTTTCCTCCTTCTCCCCCACTATCATGATCCCAATTCTACCTTACAAATCTGGCTAGAGTCCAGAGGATGTACACTGGTACAGATAGGAACTGGAGACACAGGGAATCCAGGGTGGATGATCCCTTCAGGACCAGTGGTCAGAGTGGCGATACCGGGAGGGTGGAGAGAGGGTGGCGTGGAAAGGGGGGACCGATGACAAGGATCTACATATAACCTCCTCACTGGGGGATGGACAACAGAAAAGTGGGTAAAGGGAGACGTCGGACAGTGTAAGATATGACAAAATAATAATTTATAAATGATTAGGGGTTCATGAGGGAGGGGAAAATGATGAGCTGATGCCAGGGTCTTACGAGGAGAGCAAATGTTTTGAGAATGACTGTACAAGTCATTGCCTTCATTGAAGACAATGTACAATGTGCTTTATATAATTGATGTATGTATGGATTATGATAAGAGTTGTATGAGCCCCTAATAAAGTGATTTTTTAAAAAGGCAGGAAAGTTACACTAATGACTTTTGATTTTCATCCTGACGTTCGTTGTACCTGCTCATTCTTGAGGTCAGCAAGGGCTGTCATAGGACAATCTCACTGGGCTATCTTGCTCCATCTATCCTAGAGCTCTGATCTTGTTCGTCACACTTCGCTTGTTCCCCAAACTCAAAGAACATTTAAATTGAGCCCAATTTGAAGCCCTCCAGGATGTCAAAGGTGTTATTTTGACATGGTGTAAATGGAAGAGCACAGGTTAAAGAGGTGGAAACCATACCCAAAGAAATGTATAGATGTAGATGAGAAATAATAGCTTCATGTTGTGGCATTTTTGTGTGAGATTTCTTTTGATTTTGTGGCAGTCTCTTCATATGCATGTACTTTGTCTTCCCCCCAAATCCACATTTATACGTATACAATCAAGCAGTTTATATAGTATATATGTATGTCCACATGTACACAATGTGTGTGTGTATATATATATATAGTAGCTGTTTGATTATAAAACTAAATTTTTACAGTAGCCAAAAAAAAACCCCCAACAAAACACAAACCAGTGGGTCTTAATTTGGAAAAACAGAGATGAAAGAAATGTAAATTCAGTCACATCAGGAAGCAGAGTTTCAAATGATAATAATATACTGCGTGAGATGAGAGTATGAAATTCCACTAGAATCACTGCAAAGATAACCTAAATGTCACCCTGGGTGTAAGCGAGCATTAGGACGCGCAGCGAAGGCTGATAACCCACAAGCTCTCTACTTGCTCCAAAGACTTTAGTTTCTGGAGAAATATTTATTTATTTTAGAATTAGGAAAGCATACTGCTCACACCTTAAAGTTTCCAGGAGACAACACGTAGTTTCAGGGTTAACAGAATTTGCTAGTTGGAATATTGCTTTAAAAAAATTTTTTTTTAATGAAAGTGGTCATTTGTATACTACATTCTCTTCTTGCAATCCCAAGGCTAGGCCCAGTGAATGAAACCATGACTGACAATTAATATTTAAGTGAGCTTCTCCTCCTACCTAGAATTTGGCCAGGTTTTGGACATGTGAAGAAACTAGACTTGAATGCGAATGATCCCATCCCTTTCCAGCAGGTGTTATGGAAAAGTTAGTGAAAATCTAATTCTAACAGAAACCTCTCTTCAAAAAATGGAAGAGTAAAGAAATCCTTACTATTGAATAAGCATTAAACTAGAAGGTGGTGTATCACAGGCAACCCACTAAAGAGATTGAGAAGACAGAGGGAATTCTGAATATCCACTGCATAGCAGAGTGCACACTACACAGACCGTTCATGTTTTCATGATCATGTTGTAAATGTTGTAGTATCATTCATGACAGGGTATAGGTTTGCAATTTGAGGCTGAGCTCCCTGCTCATCTATTTCCTGGAAGCAGCAAGGTAAGGGAGGCTCCACGGAGTTTACATTCAAGGAAGGCGCTGGCAGAACTGTGAGGAGACATCTTGGGTTTTTACACGTGGGTTGTGCTTGATCCACAATAGCATTCCATTCCCATGCCTCTGTCATAAGTTGGTTCTGATGCTAAATAGAATACGTCTTTTTAAAAAGTCTACATTACATTTTACTTTCATAACCATTGTCTTTATAAATTGACCTTAATCTTGCCCAGCTCATCCTTGAACTTTTTTGGGCAGCTTCAACATCAGTGCTCCCTGCTCCTCTGGGTGTATTTACGTTATAAAAGTTGACCTGCCTTTGAAGTGATGAAACCAGCTGGCATTAAATTACCTGCAGAAGTCTGCCCTGCTGCTTTTTCACATTTTCAAAAAGGCTTTGTGCTTTCGTGTGACTCATCGGTAAACTCAGTAAGAATCAACTTCTGGATTTGGTCCCCCATCCGACTCGCCAACAGTTTCTCCATCTCCTGGGTTGGCCAGTGCCTCTTCTTTCTTAAAATAGCCTACTTTCTGCCAGGCACTCCTCTTACTGCCTCTAAAATCCCGTTCTTATCCTGAATGGTTGTTGAAAGTGTCGAATGAGACAGTCCTCACTCTTGTGCTATTTGTCCATCCAACTTTCTGGCCATGACCATAGGTCTCTATGGTCTTCATCTTGATAATCATGCCTTCGGTCTTCCTCACCTTCTTTTTGGGGTTAGAACTTTCAGGGACATCATGACTTCTTTTGTTGGGGTATATGCAGTGTAGGTGTTACAGTTAAACAAATTGGAACAATTTGGTTTCAAATGAACAACTGAAGCTTCTTATTGTATGAAATGCTGAATAAAATCAGATTATAGGCCTGGTCTCTGGTGCCAACTTCACTGTAGAGCAGGCGATAGCCTGCTAAAGAGCAGTGTTTTGAAAAGCACATCATAACTGTGCGGCGAGTGAGTATCTGAGAATAACATCAGCAAATGATGTACTGCAGCACCACATGCAGCATGTATTTATTACTAATGATAAGATGTACCCCAAACAAACAGTACAAGGGTGATCTTCAGTGAAGTTCATAATAATTCAAATATGTTGCAAGCCAAGGATTATCTGTAGTTTTCTTCTTCAAAACCACTTTACTGGGAGTTAATACAGATAGCTCATCCCAAAATTCAATCGCATCAAGCAGTACTGTATTGTGCACTTGCTATTACAATCAGTTTCAAAACATTCTCTTTCTTCTTGAACTCCTTGTTATCAGTTCCCCTGCGATACCCCCACCCCCACCCTCCACCTGTGGTTTTCAAAGAGACAAAGAAAGAATTTATAATAACAAGTTATCTCATTTGAATTCTGAAAGAACAAGGGAAATGGGAGCTTCCTCCTGTACTTTCTACAGGGTGAACGTAAATGTCTTCTTTTTCTTTTTCCTTACACAGGGTGGGGGATCAAGGACACACTAATAGCACCTTCTCAGATTGTCCCCCCACTGCCGCAGACATTTTTAGTTTATGTTACTTCCTTAGGTCGACGCCCGACTCTGGAAGCCGTTCACTACGAAGGCAAAGCACACTCTCTGCATCTGCTGCTGCTGAGCGGCACGGCACATCGCTGCAGCAAGTGGTTCTGCTTTCGAGCAAACTATCCCCAGAACATTTGGAACTGCCAGAAATAAAGAGAAAAGAAACAAGAATGGTAAGCTGGTCCCATTATTTTGGAAATTTGAAAGTTGTAGTTAGGCGCACCGAGTCGGTTCGGCTTCGTAGCGACCCCTACATCCGCACGAGAGAACGACACAATGCCTGCTCCCGCACCATCCTTATCCCTGCGGTGTCTGAGCCCATGGCTGCGCCACTGGGCCAGTCCGCCCTGCTGAGGGTCTTCTTCGCGGCTCCTCTAGTTACCAAGTATGACGGCCTTTCCCGGGCACTGGCTTCCCCATACCACGTCCACAGTACTCTGGACGAAGTCTCTCAGCATCCTTGTTTGTGAGAAGCATTCTGGTTGTACGTCTTGCAGAATGGATTTCACCCTATAAAAGACTTTGTTGATAGCTGAGCTCTGATTTAGTATTTCCTTCCTTCCCTATAGCTTTTTCTGGAATGAGTAAAAGGTTAAAAAAAAAAA
>NW_022111373.1:30829041-30845826 GCF_000313985.2 Echinops telfairi | reverse complement strand
CTATTCTTACTTAGAGATCTAAAACCCAAACTAAAATGTATCTCTTCCATATTCGTAAAACAAACAAACAAATGAAAAAAAATCCATTGCCACGGAGTGGAGTCTGACTCATGCAGATTCAATAGAGTCTCACAGAGTTCTCAAGGCTGGCATCTTTACGGAAATGACTGCCACATCTTCCCTGCCAGAGAGCAGCTGGTGGATGAGAACCCAGGGAATGGCTGATGGGCTCTTGGTTGGCAGTCACGTACCTTAGCTACCATGCAACCATGGCTCCAGCCCTTCCAGAGCCCAATTCAGAACTAAATCAAGCAAACAGGGAAAAAACATTTTTCTCAGGGTTTTCACTCTAATAACTTGGATTTTTAAACCTTTATTTTTGCAACTAGTCAAAACTTCTATTTATTTATTTACACTTTTACTAATTCCAGGGAAGAAAGCTGTCTGGGAGGAGGTCAAACCTAAATCAGAGCTCAGCCTTCCGGGTGTGTCAACCATGTCTTTCACGGGGAGGAGTGCATGCAAGGGTGGAGGTGGGGAGCAAGAAGCAATTAAATGATGAATTAGTAATAGCTATCTTGTGATAGAAGATGTAAAGCCAGTCTCCAAGATAGCCCAACGTTTCTCTCAATCCATTTATAGTGATCAAAATTCAAGTTTGGAACCAAACTCTTCCCCTCATGAATATTAAAAACTCATTGCCAGCGGGTAGATGGCTCACAGGGACCCTATCAGAGAGTAGGGTTCTGAGACTGAAGTCTTTACAGCAGTAGACAGCCTCGTGTTTCTCGCTCAGAGTAGTGTGGGGGTTCCAACTGCTGACCTTCGGTTATCAGTGCGACTCTTAATCCTCTGCACCACCAAGGCCCCTTCCTTCAAGGACTTCAGGCCTCCTCCTATTCAGATGCTTCCCTAAGCCTCCCTGCAAAGTCTTCTGCAGCTGCGCTAGGCAACTGCCCAGAATCACAAGCCCCATTGTGTGCCCAGAGAAACTTAAACCTAAGTGATAATCTTGAATATTTTATAGAATAACTAAAAGCCATTTTCTTAATGGAGAAGATCACAATGCATGATGCCATGCTATTCGAGGTTTAATTCATGTAATTCATTGCCATTGCAATCAAGGATTAATTCAAATGAAGTCATTGCACAGTTAAATTTACAGGAATTTCAAACCACTGAGCCACAGCCAAACCCGATATGCTTTTACCCTTCAGAAACTACAGTTACATTCTTTTGATTCATTGGCAAACATTTTAGCCAACAAGGTGTAACCGAGACACGATCTTAATGCACCTAAAGTCGGGAAAGCTGCCCTGGAAGCTGCGGATTGGGCTCCCATTGTGGGGAGGGTAATGTGAGAGGCCTGAGGGTGTGGGGGCAGGGGAGAGTAAGCAAATACCTGCCTTCAGGTTTCATTTTGCACCTTTGACTGCAAGTGAGATGTTTTGTTTAGATTCAAGCCATTAGTGGGCACAAGAAGGAAATAAGGTATTTGAATGTGGTATGAGTTTTTCGCCTGTGTGCTTAAAAAAAAAAAAATAAGGCAGCGGCACCGCAGTGAAGTGCTGGGCTATGAATGAACGGGCAGAAGTTTCAACCCACCAGCTACTCAGTAGGAGAAAGACTTGGCAGTTTGCTTCCATAAAAATGTAGGGCCGTTTGGGTAGGAATCCAAACAGGAATCCCTGACGGCGCAAAGTAAAGCACCTGACTTCTACTGGAAAGGTGGGCGCACCCTGGAAGAACGATCTGGGGACTCTTTCTGAGAGGTCACTGCCATGCAACCCCCCGGGGCACAGGTCTGTGGGGAAAGTGGGGGGAAGGAGAGCGAGGGCCACAGAGCAAACAGAAGAACCCAGAGAGAACCGTGGCTACCAGGTTAAAAGGATTGGTTTTGGTTTTGCTTCCGTAATAAAGAGGGACCTGGAACATAGAATAGACATCACCATACGTTATTTACATGTATTAAGTTTGTCATCATTTTCTGAGAAAACAACTTTTTATTGTGACTTTGAGAGGTCAAATTGTGAGTTTTACATTCAGCGATTTATACTCACGTTGATTCACCTCATCCATTCCACTTTTCTCATGCATCATTGCTGACCCCGCTTCCTCCAGAGCTCCCCCTCCTTCTTTCCTAGGCCCTCAGGTAAACGCTCTCCTTTTGATTGTAAATGCTTGATAATTCTAATATGCCACTGAATTCCGGTCCAGGCCTGAAGGGTCACCAAGGGTCACAGTCTTGGGGGTCCCACCCATCTCTGTCGAACCAGTAAGCTTCGTCTCTTCTATGATTTTGAGTCCTGTTCCTCTCATTTTACCCAGGCTTCCTAAAGGGATCCTTCTCAGAGCCATTGGCAGTGGTCGCAGGGCACCATCTAGGTCTCCTGGTCTCTGCATTATGGAGACTGATGTTTCTGTCATTCATTAGTCCATTGGACTGCTTGTTTCCATGTGTATTTCCATTTTCATCTTTCCAGATGGGAGAGAACAATATTTTTATCCCAGTCGCTATTCACCCAAGTAGGATGTAGAACCTTATCTTTGTGAGCAATGTTATAAAACATTCTCTTTGTGATCTATGTTATGCCAATTGACCTTGGTGTCCCCTATGACGATGGTTCTTATCTCCTAGGCCTGATGACTCATTCCCTCACAGTGTTAGGTTATTGCCCAGAAATTTTCATAACTGCACCCTGTATGGTTCACCCATTCATGGATATTTTTACAGCAAAGGTAAATGCACACACATAAATATCCTGACAAGTCTAGCTTCACAATGTCTTCCATCATTGCCTCCATCATTTTCCCTCTAACCTTCCTCTTATTGTCAATTGCCTTCCTCTTCACCCAAGTGAGCACTTTAAAGTCTACCCTTTAGCCCTCCTGACCCCGTAATCATTTTCTATGATTTTCACTAGCATGGATTCAGTTCTATCAACACTCCCTATGCCAATGTACCCCTTCAAGTATTGTTAAACATATGATGTCTGACTGGAGTGGGTAATATCAAGAGCCATGATTCTGTAAATGGTCCCACCTTAACACTTTTCTCCTCCTAAGGCTTCTTTCTATAATCAGATCATTTTTCCCCTGTAATTGATCTTAGGGACAGTGTTGCACTTTTTGGAAAGACATAAGTTGGTAAATCCCTTAGGGTGGCCGTGTAAAAACTGAAGGAAATGTTGAGTAGCAAAAGTTGACTGTTAAGCTAGCACACATATGATTAGGAGAGGACTCTGCATTCGTCCCAAGTTGAGGAAGGACATAGGGAAGAGTCTTCGAGAAGGACGCTGCTTGGGAGAAGAGTATGGAAAACAGGACAGAATCTCTGATCTCGGGCTGAGGAGACTCTTGGGGATTAAACCAAACCAAACTCACTGCTATCAGTTACCTTGACTCAGCGATCCTATAGGACAGGGAAGAGCTGCCCCTAGGCGTGTCCTAGTCTATATCTATATCTATCTATCTATTATCTATCTATCTATCTATCTATCTATCTATCTATCTATCTATCTATTATCTATCTACCTACCTACCTACCTACCTACCTACCTACCTACCTACCTACCTACATACATACAGTGGGAAAGCTCTTAGGTGCTAACTGAGATGTCAGTCTGTGTCTGAAAAGATCTGCAGCCTGGGGCACCTGATAGGGCAGGTTTGCTCTGCCCTGTGGGGTTGTTGTGACCAAAATGAACTTCACAGCTTTATGTTTGCGGTTTTGGTTCATTCCTTCTCCAAGAAAAGATTATGCTACCATAGGTACCACAGTACCAAGAGTTGGGAGGGATGGCCAAGGCCAGGTGTGAAGGGGCAGCTGGCCACTAAGGATTCAATGTGAAGACAGAGGTGAGGCCACACCACTGATGTCTGACACAGAACAATCACTTACTAAATGGGACCAATTCTTAAACAATCTTATATCGTAATAAAACTCAAAACACTGCCATCGAGTCAATGCCAACACACAGAGACCCTATAGGGCAGGGCAGAACTGCCCCTGTGAGTTTCCAAGACTGTAGCTCTTTACGGGAGTAGGCAGCCCTGTCTTTCTCCCAAGGAACGGCAGGTGGTTTTGAACTGCCAGCCTTACAAATTGCAGCCCAATGCATAACCACTACACCAGTGGGGCTCCCATATCGCAATAGTTTACCATTAATTTAGCCACAGTAAACTAGTAAACCAAACCAGTTGACTGTAACTCGTGGCAACCATACATGTGTCGGTGCGGAAGTTTTCAGGGGCAGTTTTCAGAAGTAGATTGCTAGGCCTTCCTTCCTAGATACCTCTGAGTGAGTGCACTTACCTCCATCTCTTGTTATGACCTCACAAATCCAAGGGAGACAGGGGGCTGAGGAAGGGATTACTTCTCTGCTCCCCTGCCCCCAAAGAATTGGACAGCAGGTTAAATTGGGGTCCACCTCTCATTAACTCTTCTTTCTCACCTTTAAATCTAGCTGAAGAAAGCTTTCACCATTCCTACCCATTAGGCTGAGGTCTCTAGGTTCCAAATGCATCTTTGATAGACACCTGTAACTACATGCAAGTGACAGGTGCATTTCTCTCAGCATTTAATGCTAATCTACCCTGTCATCTTGGCATAAATAACTACACAGCCCTGTCAGGAGGCTCCAACATAAATCTGCCAGGAGTTTTAATTACTCCCAATGACAGTGTACTTATATAATCAAGTGCATCAGTGGGATTGCGTGGCTGGTGGCCCGGGCGATCCCAGGACACCCAGAGCACCTGTACTGTTTCTATGAAGCAATCCATACCAGTTCAGAGTTGGTGAGACAGCTTCACCAGATTTGCCATCTAGCCAACAAAGGCCTGGGTGGGAGGAAGAACAGCTGGACTGGTGGTTTCAAACTGCTAACCTTGCCATTAGCAGCCCAACTCATAACCACTATGCCACCGGGGCTCATATATATACAAATATATAATGTGTTATACGTTGTATAGGATATATAAGTATATATATATGAACATTGATCTCCAAAATTAAATAAAACAAAAAGATTATTTTGTAAGCGTATTCTATTTATCACTCTTTTCATATTATTAGTTGGGATTGAATGCATATATCATATCATTCCAAATTTCAATCTCGTCCAGTAGAATGTGCAATTGCTACCACAATCAGCTTCTAAACACTCGTTTTCTACATGGACTCCTTGCCATCATCTCCCTATTACCCGACCCTTACCACTGTACCCACCTTCCCGCCCCTCTATTTATAACTCTTCTAAATCCAGAGAACCACACAATCCAACGTCAGTGTGGTCTCTCCTCAAAGAAAAGGCCTAACCACCACAAGCAATGAAGTCAGACCCTTTATTTTGATTTCTCAGAGTGCAGAATGTCTCTTTCCTTTCCTCTCGAAGTCCCTTGTCCCATTCAGCTCTGCTGGAACTTCGCTCTTCAAGAAGACACAGAGCAACACTAAGTCGCAACCTCGAGGTGTCGCCGGAGTCTGCTCAGTACCCACGAGTCGAGTCCGACTCCGCTGGGAGGCACACAACAATGAACAGCTCTAATCCACCGGAAGAAGGGGGCAGATAAATGACATGGGGTCGCAGACAGGGTACTGTCAACCAGCCGCTCTGCCATCATAATATACTTCAGACATAACGGGGACTCCTCTTCCCCTCCGTTGCCGATGGAGTCAATTTTGACTCCTAGCGACCTGACTCACAGCGACCCTACGGCACAGGGCAGAACTGCCCCATAGGGTTCCCAAGGCTGTGGTCTTTGCAGAGGAGGGCCGCCATATCCTGTCCGGCGGTGGGTGAGTTCAATCTTTGACCTTTGGCTGACAGCTGAGCGCTTTAACTGCTGTGCCACTAGGGCTTCCACTCCCCCCTCCCCTCTACACAAAGGAAGGCAGAAGACTAAGAAAGTGTCCGGTGCCTAGACATGCGTTCACTGCCCTCTAGTGTGTATTTTGAAAATTGCACTCTGGTAAATCAGAACGCCCACGGTTAGAAGTCTCAGCTCCTAACTAAGCACAGAGACTGCGTCAATGGTTGAGTGGCCCCCCCACAGTCCTTGAGAGGGAGCTCTGCGGGCACAGCCGGGTGGGCCTTAGGCTGCTGACTGAAAGGTTAAGTGGTTTGAACCCACCAGCTGCTCCAAAGGAGAAAAACGAAGTTCTGTTCCCATAAAGATTTCCAGTCTACCCTGCCCTCCGGGTCAGCATGAGCAGGCATTATCAGTGGCAGTGGGGTTTGGGGTTCATGGCAAAGACTATAGAAAACAGCATAAAACACAAACTTATGTTGAACTATCCAAGAGAATAAAAAAATTTAAATAATACCAATTAACACAAATTAAACCAGGTGGAGCAACCCCCTATGAGGAAAAAAAATGCTTAATACTTAGAATAAGGTGACCAGATTTAAAGCGGACACCACTGACGGGGGTGGGGTGGGGGGTTTATTGATTAAAAATTTGGTCTATGTGGACCAAATAGACCATTACCTAGCTTGTTGTGCATTCTTTCCAAACATCGAGACTTTTTTAAAATGCCAAAAATCAGGAATGTCCCACCAAAAGCGGGACGTCTGGTCACCTTAACTTAGAACCTAAGGTAGCAGTTCTCAACCTGTGGGTCACAGCCCCTTTGGGGGGGTCGAACGACCCTTTCACAGGGGTCGCCTGATTCATAACAGTAGCAAAATTACAGTTATGAAGTAGCAATGAAAATAATGTTATGGTTGGGGGGTCACAACACGAGGAACTGTATGAAAGGGTTGTGGCATTAGGAAAGTTGAGAAAATATGCCTGGTACTCTGTTCTACTTGAACACTTTTGACCTAGTTTCTATCCAGTCCTTAGTGACCCAGGCTGTGTGTTATAGGCTACCGGGACTTGAGCTTCTGTCCTTTTGAGGCACACAACATCATTTATAGGCTACCCCAAAAGGATTCCATGTGGAAACCTCACTAAGAAAACTGGGCTTTGCCTCAAACTCACCTGTAGCAGATTGAAGGGCCCAACACACTCCCTCGACTGAAGGTGAAACTCTCTCGTGTGGGAAGCAGCAGATGACTACTCTCCCAAGGTTGTGGAGTTGGTGGTGGCTGGAGTTTGGTTCGGATCTCTTGTTTTGAGGGCGCCCAGTGAATGGTGGCCCCAGACTACCATGTTTACCATTTTAATGCCCTCCTTACTTTCTTATGACATGTATTATTCAGGTGGTCATGGTTCTGACTTTATGAATGAGTGCTATTGAAAGTTTTACCCTACCACCAACCCTTAATGTTCATGTAAACAGTGTCCAATGACTTAAGTACTTAATCTGTATAAGTCAACAATTCATGTATTGGGTCTGAAGCTGGTCTGTACTAGAATAATTTCATTTTCTCAACGGTGTTTTCAATTCTTTAACTTTGGCGAAATTAATGACACTATCACCAGAATTACCTTATGCCCCAAGGGAATGATTTATAATGTTCTCTATCATAAAATGATAATGATGTCTCTAAAGTGAACCATAGATGATTTGGGGCTCACACTTAATTCTAACCTGATGTAAGAATAAGTAGTTCTTATGACATGGCCTACTCAATACCTTCATGAAGAGATCACTGAAGTTACGGGTGCTGTAGGAAAGTGGTGAAGAGACCAGATGGTATCTGGCTATCAGTAAAAATAGCATCTGGTATCTTTAAAGCTTGTCTTAAAACAAGCAACCATGTAAACGAGGCATCAACTAAGCCCACATGGAAGAATCACACCAGCCTGTGTGATCAAAGGATTGTAAGTATAATCCAAATCTAAAGGAGAGCACTGTATTAGAGCTTAAATTGTGAACATCGGGTTTGTTGAAGGCTACGGGTGGCAGTGGAAGCCCCCAATCCATTTGCAGGTCCACACAAGGATTGAGTCTCTGGTGACTCTCCTCTGACCACAGTCCAGGGGTGTGAATAGCCTTGCTGTCAGAGAGCATTGTAAAGTCAATTATGGCAGATGTAGTTAGGCTAAAACGTAATATATTATCATTTGGACTCATTTTAAAGTTGTCTCAGTTTTTAATATTTTGTTTTCTTTATGATTGAGATTTTTCTGATTTGTCTAGATATTGTTGTTGAATTTTTTGGCTTGTTTGCTTCCTGTTTGTGTTTTGTTTGATTTTCTGTATATGAAGTCCAAGATATGTATATCTATCTGGCAGTAACTGGATTTATAATTGCCTAAGGGCACAGCAGGGAAGATGGAGGGAAATAGGGAACTAACAACAGTGAGTATGAAAAGAAATTATTCTGAAATTGATTGTGGTGATGATCGTACAACTCTTCTTAATAGGATTGAAAGATTAAATTGTAGTGAAGTATATACCAGCAAGATGATTTTCTTAAAAATAAAATAATTGATTAAGTATTACATATGAACTCCTACAACCTTTTAGGAATGACGTTTTTATCAGGCCCTCTAAATGGATCGAAATATCTGGGTGTTGCCCATTGTTAAAGTGCTTGGCTGCTTTCTGAAATGTTGGAGGTTTACGTCTACCCAAATGTGTGGGGGAAGAAATGTCTGGTGATCTATGCCCACAAAATTGGGCACTGAAAACCCAATGTAGCGTAGTTTTACTCTGACACACATGGATTTGCCATGAGTCAGAATCAACTCTATACTTCCCCCCTTTGAAAGAACAAATGGATTAGTTGCATTAGTTTTTCCAGTCTAACAGATTGCCAAAAGGGCAAGGGTGTTATTACAAATATTCACAACTGTGGTACAGGCGCTGACCCAGATCAGCCAGAACAAATGACCAACCTGTGACAACTGGGAGCCCCTGCAAGGTCAGCAGTAGCCCCTTAGCTGTGGAAGTGTGGCACGTCTGGGGTCCCTGGAAAGGGGTGACCAGGTAACCAGGAGAGAAGCCTAGCACAGAAGTATATCCATATTTGAATAATGAGGCATCTGTCAGATTACTAACTGCATGGTGGATGGGTTCAGCCTACTACTCATGCCACAGGAGAAAGACGGGGCTTTCTGATCTCACAAAGATTAACAGCTGCTGATCTTTGCTGAAGAAGGCAAACTAGAGAGACACACTACATACTCACTCTTCAACCAACATGCAAGCAAACAGACACGGAGGAAAAACTTGGAGCCCAGAATCAAATAAGGGGGGAAAAAGCTAAGTGAGCTGAACAACAACAGCATCACTACCTACCTAAGCGAACACAGACTGATGGACAAAACGACCAGCAAACAGAACAGACAGACGCGTAACAAAAGGAGAAGTTGGTCTGACCGTGAAGAAACGCCCGACCCCAAATGTCCAGGATCAGATGGCTTCACCGGGGAATTCTACCAAATACGCAGAGAAGGGCTGACACAAACGCGACTCAAACTCTTCCAGGGGACATCCCCAAATGTATTTTATGAAGTGAGCAGCACCCGGCACCAAAATCTAGTGATACCATCATCAGAATAGAAAATTAAAGACCAATATCCCTACGCACCAAGATGCAAAAATTCTCAACAAAATTTCACCATTTAAGCTCTGATCCTATTCATTTCCTCCTTTGGATTTGGGTTAAAATTAGAAAAAAAAATTAAAGAGAACATTAAGTCTTGAACAGGACACAGGTAAGACAAAGACAAATATACATCCTCTGGATGAGGGAGACCATTCGCATGAAGTAATAATGTCGTCCAAAGGTTTGCTGAGACTCACAGAGTTAAAGAGATGTGGGAGGGCACAGGAAACAGTCACCGAGGCATTCAATCAGATCAATATCTCACAAATACAGGTGGAAACCAAAGAAATGGGAATAGGACTACGATTGGGAAATGCACAGTATCCTTGGACCCCAAAACGGATGCACTTCTTTTATGTGGACTGAGTTGACATCTCCCTTAGATGGTTGCTTGTTTTAAGAGAATCCTTTAAGACCCTCAGATACTATTCTTTTTGATAGCCAGGCACCATCTGGTTTCTTCACAACACTTTGCTCTAGTGCCCATATCTTCAATGATCTTTTCATATGGGTGGATGAACTAGAGCCATATTCTAAGAACTAACTGTTCTTAGATTGGGGCAAGAATTAAATGTGAAACTCAAATCCATCCATATATCTATGGTTTATATATGTCCCTGGTTCACTTTAGAGATATCATTATCATTTTTATGACAGAGAGCATGATAAACCATTCTCCTTGGGCACAAGGGAATTCTATTGATATTGCCATTAATTTAGCCAATGGAGTTGTAAACACTTGGTTTGCAGAAGGATATAGATGACAGTGGAAGCGCAAAATGGATTAATCCCCTGGTAAATCCCCTCTGAATATTATCCAGGTATGTGAGTAGCCTTGCTATCAATCAGATAACATTGTGAAGTTGATTATGGCAGATGTAATTACCTAGGTTAAAATTTAATCCTTATCATTTGATTACCCTTTTGACCCATTTTAAAATTTGGTTCAGATATTAACATTTTCCACTTTTGTTCCAATATAGGTTTTCCTGTGTTTTGTCAAGTCATGGTTATTGTTTTCTTCCAGTTTGTGTTTTGTATGATTTCTGCAATATGAAATCCAGTGCAGGTAGATCGAGAGACAGTACTGGATTGATAACCGCCCAAGGGCATGGCAGGGAGGATTGGGAGAAAGAAGGAGCTAACAACAATGACTAAGAAGGAAATGTTCTAAAATTGATTGTGGTGATGATTGTACAAATCTTCTTAATATGATTAAACATCCTACATATGATAGATATATGATATGTGAAGTATATGCCAGTAAAACGGTTTTTTTAAAAGAAATATTTCACTAAAAATGTAAAAAGAGAGTTCACAGACTGGGGGGAAATTTTTTTAGCAATGCTATATCGGACAAGGGACTACCTTTAAAATCTATAGAAAACTTGAACAACCTCTGCAAGAGAAAGATGAATGTTGCAATTACCAATAGCAGAGGATGTAAACAGATCGTTTGTGCTCTGTGGGAGAAATCTGAGGCTTTCTACTTCTGTGACGAGTTACAGTCTTAGAAACGCATAGGGCAGATCTTTTTTTCTTTTTAAAATCATTTTATTGGGGGCTCATACAACTCTTATTACAATCTATACATCCATTCATTGTGTCAAACACATTTGTACATTTGTTGCCAACAACATTTTCAAAACATTTTATTTCTACTTAAGCCCTTGGCATCAGCTCATTTTTTCCTCCCTACCTCCCTCACCCTTGATAATTTATAAATTATTATTTTTTCATGTCTTACATTGACTGATGTCTCCCTTCACCCACTGTCCTGTTGTCCATTCCCCAGGGAGGGGGTTTATGTAGATCATTGTGAATGGTTAGCCCTTTCGCCCCCGACCTTTCCCTTAACTAGCTGGTATTACTATTCTCATTATTGGTCCTGAGGGGTTTATCTGTTCTGGATTCCCTGTGTTCCAGTTCTTATCTGTATCAGTGTACATGCTCTAGTCTAGCCAGATTTGTAAGGCAGAATTGGGATCATGATAGTGGGGGTGGGGGTGGAAGAAATATTAAAGAACTAGAGGAAAATTGTATGTTTCATTGTTACTACACTGCACCCTGACTGGCTCGTCTCCTCCCCGCAATCCTTCTGTAAGGGGATGTCCAGTTGCCTATAGATGGGTTTTGGGTCCCCACTCCGCACTACCCCTCATTTACAATGATAATGAATTTTTGTTATTTGATACCTGATACCCAAACCCATCGACACCTCGTGATCACACAGGCTGGTGTGCTTCTTCCATGTGGGCTTTGTTGCTTCTGAGCTAGATGGCTGCTTGCTTATCTTCAAGCCTTTAAGTCCTCTGATGCTATATCTTTTGATAGTTGGGCACCATCAGCTTTCTTCGCCATATTTGCTATTGCACCTGCTTTGTCTTCAGCGATCATGTCGGGAAGGTGAGCATCATGCAGTACCAGTTTAATAGAACAAAGTGTTCTTGCATTGAGGGAGTACTTGAGTGGAGGCCCAATGTCCATCTGCTACCTTAATACTAAACCTATCAATATGTGCACATAGATCTATTTCCCCATCATCATATATACAGTAAATACATTTACATTTGTACATGCCTATATTTAGACCTATATAAATGCCCTTTGCCTCCTAGTTCTTTCCTCTATTTCCTTTACTATCCTTTTATCCCACTATCATGCTCAGCCTTCATTTGGGTTTCAGTAATTCCTCTTAGTTATATTGCCCTTGATCAAGCCCTACCAGGCCTTCTATACCCTCCTCATCACTGATTTTGGATCACTTGTTGTTCCCTTGTCCCTGGGTTTGTTAACATCACTTCCTTTCCCCCACCTCCCCGTCTCCCATGTCCCCCTGGAACCGCTGGTCCTGTTGTTTCCTCCTCCAGATTGTTTATCCCGCCTATCTTATCTAGAAAGACCTGCAGAGATGATAATATGCACAAAAACAAGACAACAAAACAAAGCAAACAACAACAACAAAACCAATGACACAAAAAAGCAAAGTCTGTGAACAGTTCAAGGTCTGTTTGTTGACCATTAGGAGTGCGTTCTGGTCGGGTCGGATTGGGTGCCACGCCCTGGCCCCAAAGTCTATTTTTGGTATTCCATTGAGACTTCCTTGCTCTGCTCCCCTTTCTGTTCTGTTGCACACTCTAGTGCTTTGCCTCGGGTACACCTTGCTTATGATCATTTGTTTGCAAGAAGAGAGTGTTATGTTCAGTCTGACTTAGGGCAAAGGCTCTGGCCACTCTGTGTTAGCTAGTCCATCCATTTGTGAAAAAGACACTGTAGGAAGTTTAAGATCAGGGCAGGGAAGTAAGAGAAAACTCCCTCCCACAATCCTGTCTCCTTCCCCACCCCACCCCGATAACAAACAAACCAACCCACACACAATCCACCAACCCAAACCCAACCCATCGTCCCTGGAGCAACGGCTCAGCTTTCTCCCCTGGGTGGCTGGTGGGCTGGGACCGCCCGCCTTCCTGTCAGCAGTCAAGCACTCAACCACGTCCGACCAGAGTAAGCTTAGATTCTGCCAAACGAGAACAGAAAGCCTCCCCAAAGGAAACCGGTAACTTAAACCAGATTCTGTGTTTTCAGAGCTTATGCAAAGCACGACAATAGTAACAGCAGCAATTCTTCATTTTCACAGATTAATTAAGTCCTTTGCCAAATTCTGAAGTTATTCCCTCAAAAGCATCTTGTTAGAATATCATCCCAAATTTAGGACCGCAGCTTAGACATAAAAATGTACTTGCAAATACTTTTAACAACTTAATATTTATGAAGAATTCGAATGCACCATGGAAAATCGTCTCTTTAAAATCTCACAAATGGCAAATAAATAAAGGCACCCTTCCTTCCCATGCCCTCTTTCTGGAACCTCAGTAAAGCGAGATGACTCGCTAAGGCTCTCCTGCCCACAGTCCTGGACTCACCACCAAGTGATTGGGTGGAACCACGCAAACAGAGCGAGGAAATACGAGCAGAAGGGATGGGTCAGTCATGCTATTCTCTCAGATATACAGGAGCCAGTTTAGACCCAGAAACAGAATCCCACAGCCACCACGTAAAACAGCCAGAGTGAAGTGCCTTCAAGGGACCTGGTGGACAGAAGAGGAGCTGCGCCGAGTCTGTGACACACACTGGCACTGGCAGGCTTCCTGGCTCATGGAACAAATAAAAGCAGAGGCCATGGTGCTGCGTGGCCGAGGAGCAGAGAACTAGAGAGAGCTGTGCCTGCAGATGGCTGAGACGTGTGCTGCAGCAAAAAAGAAGGTTTTTATAATGCTTTCTGATTCTGATTCTTTGTAACCCGTTCACCACCCTGAGTACCCCCCAGAATCAGACGAACCGTCTCTGGGTTCTGTGGGACCATTGCATGCATTGCCAAACCCAGCAGAGAAGTAGTGTTGTGGGAGGGATGGTGGGTTTCTGAAGAGGACCGAGGAAGCTGGAGGGCAGAGGCAGTCTGACCTCTCCGCCCTTGGTCTCCTCTTTATGCAGCTCTGGAGTCGGAGTCTCCTATCTTCTGTTGCCAGAAGAGGTCAGGCATGGCTGTTGGGGCATGTTCTTTGAGGAGGTAACTGCTGTACTTCAACGTCATGCGGTTAACAAAAGCATTAAAAGAATGGTTTAATTCATCACGTACATCCATCTTCTTTCTATTAAGCCGAGAATGAAGTGAGGTGAGGTGTCTTGTTTTTAAAACCTGGCAGAGCTTGAGGCTACCGGTTCCAAGTTCCCCTGGAGACATCATCAATCCGTCTGCAGACAGGCGGCGGCTTCAGGAGGGTTGGCGTCACTCATTGTGTCCACACTCCCTCTTCCCCCCACCCCCCAAAGACCATACACTCATTGTGCCCACACTCCCTCTCCCCCCCACCCCCCCAAAGACCATACACTCATTGTGTCCACACTCCCTCTCCCCCCCAAAGACTTCCTCCCATGCTAGACCATACAACGCCTTAGTTGTTTTTATTATCAACTTTAATAGTTACATGTAATATATATAGTTGTAATCTGCTTAAATGTAGTATTTCTTAGCTTACGTGAATATTAGCAACAACATTGCTTTGTAAAATATCTTCACAGGAAGTTACAACGTTATTGTTGTTGTTAGGGATCACTGAGTCAGTTCAAACTCAGAGCGACTGTATGGACACCAGACACAACACCGCCTGGGCCTGCACCGTCCTCACAACTGTTTTTGTATTTGAGCCCATTGGTGCAGTCACTGTGTAAATCCATCTCATTGAGGGGCTTCCTCTCTTGCGTTCACTCTCTGTTTTACCAAGCAGGAACTGGCCCCTCCTGACCGTATGCATGTCCACTGTATGCGAGACAAAGTCTTGCCATCCTCCATTCTAAGGGGCATTCTAGCTAGACTTCTTCCAAGACAGATTTAGTCGTTCTTCTAGTAACCTTTGAACAGTCTTCTCTAACACAAACATTCAGATGTACCGATCCTTCTTCGGTCCTCCTTGGTCAGTGTCCAACGTTTGCATACATGAGGCAACTGAAAACACCATGGCTCAGGTCAAGAACACCTTAGTCCTCAAAATGCCCTCTTTGCTCTTGCAACAACATTTTAAGTTACTTTATTAGTAAGAAAGTTGGAAAGTCTCCCCCCCCTCTCATTTTCCTCTAATTTCGACTACAGTCTCAAAAAAGTTACTGATATAAGTTCACAAATATAAATCCCCACCACACTGTAGCTAGCACAGCAGAAAAATTGGCACCAACAGCAACAGAAACAGCAGCAGAGGCTTGAAGCATGTGCAGGGAAGCCATGTGATTGGAAGCATCATGGTAATTGGGTCGTGATGGCAACAGTGACTGGAGTGCATTCGAAACCCCCAAAAGTAAATCAGCTTAGAGTTTTAGACTTGTAGACATACTGAATCATAATCATGGGCATATAACTACAGGGATACTTTCACACAAAATATTAAATCTCTGTTGAAAAGCTGCACACAAATCTCATAGACGGTCATTTTGGTTTCAGCTCTCACCCAATGACAGTGTCGCCTAATGTGGCCCACACTCCTTGTTTCTCCTGGGGATGCCACCAAAAACAGGAATTCACAAAACTTGTCAGTTTTCTTTCTGTTCCCTTATAGGAAGCACTTGATTCAGGACTTAAGAGTCAAGGGGGTTAATCAAGGTGGTAGAACAGACAGATGTGGTTTTTTTCCCTCATAGAAGGAAGACGATGGTGGTGGAGGTGGAAGCAGTGGACGGCTGACAAAGCAGAATGGATGGATCTAGAAGTCCCATAGAGAAATAACAAATCGGGAGTTGGCAAGAGACTGTGTCTCGCCTAATCTAAAAGAAACGACTGGGGTATCCTCTACCAGAAAGACCTTTACTTTGTCAACTCCTATTTAGTTCTCTATTTTCACTGTTAGCAACAAACAAACAAACACAAGCAAAAAACAAAGCCCAAAATACAATGCCAAGTATAATTTAAAAAAAGAGACAGTATAATTTTTTTTAAAGGAGAAACATGACTACCATATAGTGTGAACCCCTGTCACAGTTTTATTTAGCTCACAGAGCAGCTCAGCAGGGTGATAAGAGCTGGTCCCAAGAAGAGAAAAAGATGGGCAAATCTTTGTCCTTGTGTGCCATTCCGCCAACTTGGAATCATGGAAACCCGGCAGAGCAGAGTTGAACCTCCCCGAGGAAATCCTAGGCTGTGGCTTTAGGGGAAGGAAGCCCAGTGTTCGAATCCATCAGGCACCCATGGGAGAAAGGTGTGGCAGTCTGTGGGTCAGTCCTATGGCCATGAGATTGGGGTTTGGAATCTATGTGGGAGCAGTTTGCCTGGTCTTTTCTCCCCGGGAACTGCTGATGGGTTCAAAACCATTGACCTTGTAGTTAGCCCAACATGCTTACCCACTGTGCCACCAGGATTCTGATGGCAAACACATACATTATAGGCAGATGTCTGACTTATGGTGGGTGACCCCACACCCCAGAACAGAGACACTGCCGAGCCTGCACCCCCGTCACAATTGCTGCCGTGGCTGCGCTCATTCGTGCGGCCACTGTGCCGGTTCTTCATGGAGCTCTTCCTGTTCTCCCCAGCAGGGCCGCTTCTCCAGACTGGTCCGCCGGATGACATGTGCTGAGATCAGGAGACTAAGTCTCACCATCCTTGTTTTTAAGGAGCATTCTGACTACATGAGAGGGCTTCACAACATTTATGGGAAAATTCGATGACCTTTAATTGCATTTTCCCACAAGCTTTTCGAAGCCCCTTGTGCTTTTTCCAACGCAGATGTGTTCA
>NW_022111373.1:30827050-30828017 GCF_000313985.2 Echinops telfairi | reverse complement strand
TAGGTCTAAGAGCTGAAATAAAGAGAGTGGCAGTTGAAAGGTATAAAAACAAACAATCCTCCCGGCGCAGTATCCAGGGAGTTTGGAGAAAAAGGGAAACCAAGCAAAGGCTATTAGGAAATGCCAGCCTTTGATTAGCTGGCTAAATCCAAAGAAAGACTTCTATTGACTTACACGTGTTTTATTTATTTATTTAAAAATCTTTTTTTTTTTTTTCATTTAAAACATTTTAATAAATCATTTTATTAAATGATTTATATGACAATATAAATAATGCATATATTATTGACAATAATGCATATGTCTGACAATAATGCATATGTCAATTGTATCAAGCACATTTGTACATATGTTGCCATCATCATTTTAAAAATTCTACTTGAGCCCTTGGTATCAGCTCCTCTCTTTTCCCACCCTCCCCGGCCCTCCCACCTTTGTGAACCCTAGAAGAAGCACACCAGCCTGTCCCAACATGATCGCTTTAGACAAAGCGGGTGCAAAAGCAAATGTGGTGAAGAAAGCTGATGGTGCCCGGCTATTAAAAGATAGAGAGTCTGGGGTCCTATAGGCTTGAAGATAAACAAGCGGCCATCTAACTGAGAAACAACAAAGTCCACATGGAAGAAGCACACCAGCTGGTGAGATCAAGAGGCGTCGAAGGGATCAGGTACCAGGCATCAAAGACCAAAAAAAAGCATAGCATTGTGAATGAGGGGGAGTGTGGAGTGGGGACCCAGGGCCCATCTGTGGGGAATTGGACATCACCTTACAGAAGGGCCATAGGGAGGAGATGAGCCAGTTAGGGTGCAATGTAGCAATGATGAAACAAACACTTTTCTTTTAGTTCTCGAATGCTTCCTCCCCCCTACTATCATGTTCCCAATTCTACCTTAAAAATCTGGCTGGACCAGAGGATGTGCACTGGTACAGATAGGAACTGGAAACACAGGGAATCCAGGACAGATGA
>NW_022111373.1:30811887-30826612 GCF_000313985.2 Echinops telfairi | reverse complement strand
CAATAAAATGATTTAATTATTAAAAAATTATAAATTATTATTGTTTTCATATCTTACACTGACTGCTGTCTTCCTTTATTCATGTTTCTGTTTCACACACATTTCATTGCTTCTTCTATACTGGTGAAATGTATAGCTGTGAAGTGTTCCCACAATATAACTGGGAGCATTGCAACAAACAGAGTTCAGTTAATAATAATATTAATACTTACAGTCATGTAGCAGGCTAGTATGGTAATAGACACCGTTTCAATTCAACTTCCAACACCCGGTTGTAACTAGCTAAAGAAAGGACTTGGGGGGATCTGCTGGGAATTTGTGATGTCAGATAAACAAAACCGCAACACTTGCCCTTTCAGTTTTAAAACTCACTTTCTCGTAATTGTACAACTCAAAATTGTACAACTCAACATCTTTTGTCTCTTTCTCTCTTGCTTTGAAAATAAAAGTCAATTTGGCAATAAAACTCCACTTTTGGCATCAATTTATAATCTTTACATGGACCAAGTGGAAAGCGAATTGTCCCAAGGATGCTACAGCACTGAGTGGCAGGGGGCAGAATGGAGACATTAATTACTCGTTCACCTGTGTGGAAACGAGACAGGCTGTGCCCACAATGTCTTCACTTGAGATGTTAGGGAGAGCACTTGTATAGAGCTGGGCATTTGCCCACAGATAGCTGGAATTGTAGACCACTACCAACACAAGTCAAGTCTGTGATTCTGTCTATATAACCCAAACCAAATCCAGGCTGTTTCTCACTTACAGACTAGCCCTGCCCCCCACGCTGTCCAAGGCTGTAAATCGTTACAGAAACAGACTGCTTGCTACATATTCTCCCCTCAATATGGCTGGTGGATGTGAACTATCAACCTTCTGCTTGGCAGCTGAGTGCTTTAGCACTGTTCCCCCAGGGCTCCTTCTCTCTCTCACTAGTCAATGTCTACCAGGCAGCTTGGAAAAGTTAATTAAAAATGTAATCAAAAGATAATGGAATTTTCCCCACACAGTTTTTGGAAAACCATCGTGTTTATGGATGTTTGTTTACATTTCAATAGCTTGGAAATGAGATGGCAGGGTTTTGACTTTTTTATAAACTCATTTTTTTGGTTTGTTTTCTTAAACAAGACTGGAGAAGATATTCTGGCCCCTTCTTTGCCCTTTCCTCAAGAATCCAATATTTTATTTGTATTGTCTCAATTTCCTGAACTGAACAGGAGTGGATAGTGCATGCTGTTTGCTAAAAAAAATGTCTTGTTTTGATTCTACACTATGGCCAGAAAAGGAATAAGCAGCCTTGCTCTGGATACATCTCATTGACCAAGGACTACCTAGGAATCCCAAATTTGGCAAATCACACTTTTAACACTACAAAAGGAGAATTGAAAATAATCCCTAACATTAGAAGGAATTCATGCACAATTCTTTTTCATATATTCAAACCACTGAATGGCATGCTATGTGAATTGTATGTACTGATGGAGTGGCTGCACTGACAGGCACAAACATAGCAATAGTTGGGGTGATGTCACAGGACCAGGCAGTGTTTCATTCTGTTATAGTTAACGTTCTACTGAGTCCAAACCACTCAATGGCCCCAATAACATTCTGAGTCACACATTGCTGTTCTCATCAAACCAGGACCCTAAAACTTCTATGTGCAACATCATCTGGCATCTTTAGCATTTTAAACCAAGTGTTAAACCTCAGTCATGGTATCCTCTGTCTTAGGTTGGAAGAAAAGAAGATAGATACGTATTTGGTAAGAGAAAAGAAGGGGAAGATTAGAAAGGCAAAAGTTTTGTGCACGAAATTATCACTTTATTATCCCTCATATCCAAAGTCATCTTCTTTGACCACTTTAATATAGTGAAGCTGGAAGTTGGAAACATTTTTTCTTTGTCACTAGAGGGTGCTGGAAGGACACTGGAGGGAGAAGAAAGGATTTTTCTCTCTGGTCTTCTTGAGACTTCTGTTTTTATGCCCGTAGGGTGCATATCTTACTAGGTCCCCCTAGTAACTCAGAAGCACACCAGCCTGTGTGATCCAAAGATTATAAATCATAAAATCCAAATCCGAAGGAGGGAATGGTCTCGGAGCTTAAATTGTGGACTCCCGTTTGCTTCCAGAAGGCTACGGATGACAGTGGGGACCTCTGTCTGCAGGGTCCCCACAGGAAGTAAGCCACTTTTTTCCTGGAAAAATATATTTGCAATTCAAGTTTTCATATAAAAAGCATAAAGTTTAAGGAATCCATAGGGGTGTGTGTAGGAATTTGGTGAGTCTTTGGTGAATCCCTCTGGCCACAGTCCAGGGATGGGAATAGCCTTGCTATCAGAGAGTGTTGTAAAGTCTACCACGAGTTTACATGATGTAGTTAGGTTGTCATTTGATCTCCTTTTTGACCCATTTTTAAGTTGTTTAAGTTTTTACTACTTTCTGCTTTCTTTTCAGTTGAGGTTTTTCTGTTTTGTTTTGTCATTGTGTTGTTGTTTTTTGTTTATTTTATTGCTTCCTGTTTGTGTTTTGTACTTTTTTTTTTTGTATTTGAAATGCAGGACAGGTAAATCTAGAGAGACAGTAACTGGATTAACCTAGAGGCCTGGCAGGGGAGGCTGGGAGGAAATGGGAAACTCACACAATGAGTATGCAAAGAAAATGTTCTGAAGTTGATTGTGATTTCAAACTCTTCTGAATATGACTGAATGATTAAATTGTATGCTATGTGAAGTATTGCCAATAAAACTATTAAAAAGGAATTAGAATAATTAATATAATCCATAGAACTTCAGTGTCTGGGTTTGTATGTACAGCCAGTTCTCACCTAGGGATTAGCATAAGTGAGTGTGCAAAACTTTGTTTGGGAGTTAAGGTTCTTAAAATATTTATTTCATGTGTTCCAATGAACCATCATGTGGCTATTTGTTTTTCTCTCTTTCTTATTTTATAAGCATACACCTGTAAAGTCCAGGACTGGTGTACGGCAGAACGGGCTAAGGGAAGGAACAAGCGTCTTTTCTACTACGGAGAGCGGTCGGGAAGTGGTAATACTGCACTCTGTCACAGGCAGAAACCTCGCGAGACCTGGGCAACAAGGTAGTCTGTTCCAGTTTCACTGCACAACAAACTGTACAAATCGCAAGTAGTAACAAATAATCAAATTCCAAATTAAGGAGGAGAAAAGACCATACTCTATTAACTTGTAATGTCTAGTACCGCAGAAGTAATTGGGTTACCGAAAACACTTTGTTGATATTCTAGTAATTAAAGCTGCACGAGTTATACACTTAGTTAATACTTTTTGGAGTCCATCTGGCTTTAATGATGAGAGTGAAATCCCTCATGCTGCCAGTGGCTTTGCAGCATTTAACTTTATTAGCAATGCTGGAAATGGCAGTGTTGAGCTCAATGAAAAAGACAGTGTCTGGCATATCTCCTCAAGCCCACATGAAAAGTATTTGTACTGGGATACAGACAGGCTTAAACGTGTGTTCTATGAACCAGTAAGTACTCACCGTGTTGGCCAATTCCAGGTAGCTCCCCCCGACAGAGCTGCTGAAGGGCAGAGGCTGAGTGAGCAGTCTGTGGAGGGCAGCCTGCTGATGCATAGCGTTTCCTCCATATTCCAGCAGCTTCTGCAGGGCTGACTGACCGTGCAAGTCCGGGCTCTGGAGGTCCCTGGCACCCGAGTCGTATTCCCAGCTCTCCCTGGCCGTGGACAGGGCACCTAGGTACAGGAGAGGAAGGGAAATGAGAAAGACATGTCCTTCGTTAGCCTGTGGGTGGCCCACAGGCAATGGTTTGGAACCTCCTAGCCTTCCATGTGCCAGCGTGTCAGAACACATGTGGCGCCCAGGCTGCATGCTAAGCACTTGCCTTCTCCATTGGACACATGGGGAGTCTGGAGAGAAAAGTAGGTTTAGGCAAAACATTTAGAAATAACCCTCACACAGAAATGCTTTTAAAAAATGCACCGGAAAGCCAAGCAGTGGAAATCCCGATCAAAGTCCCATCTGCCTGTGATTTATGCAGAGTAATTGTATTAATAACCTTCTTCCTGGGGGGTGTCTTCTTACAACCGATCGAGAAGGAAGCAAGTGAGCGCACAGAGCTGAGACATGGCGCTTGATCATGGTTTTCTAGTATCCTGCACTCCTATGCTGAGACAGCTAAAGGCAGCTAAACTACATTTCCCAGGTAGGTTTGACCCAGTGGTTGGGTCTGGGCAACAGAATGTGAAAGAAACTGATGAGTACCCTGCCAGGCCTGGGTCATAAAACTTCTCTAAAACCCTTCAAATCCTTGGCCTTCTGGCTTGGTTTGGATGAGCATGACACCCTTGAAGCCACTTGGGAAAGAAGGTCAAGCCACGTGATGGAAAGTCTGATCCCCTCCATCATGTCTCTCAGTAGAGCTGTCCCCTGTTTTGATGTAGGTGATTAGGAAAGAAATTTCTATAGTGTTTGATTTACTGTTGATGGTTTTGCCTTTCTTAGCAGAAAGAATTTAATAAAAAGTGCTAATGATTGTAATTCAATGAGAAAGTATGCTGAATTAGACCTCATGGAGGGGTACCTAACCCAGTCACCTGGAGAGGTCTTGGGAATGCTAGGGACACAGACTAGAAAACAAAGCTGAATACCGCAGTGGTCAGTCTTTCAAGGAAAATTTGATTGAAGTGAAGCCTGGGTCCTCATGTTGCTCACATCGTAATTGAATCCCTGGTGGGCTCCTCTCATTGGTGGAGGATAAGACCCAGGCCTTGGCTCCAATGACAAGGAAGGCTAGGATGTCAGTTTTCTATCCTCTACATCGGGGAGGGAAGACTTTTAAGGTGAGGAGTCCCCCCAGTATAGGGAGGGTGTTCAAAGGGTTTGGAGTAGCCGGAAAACGAGACCAAGATCTACACGCAGCTAAGTACTGATGCCGCCACAGGTGGCATAAGAAGCCTGGTCGGCACTTACGGAATTTTCATTCTGGTGGGACATTAACAGATGGCTTTTAGTGACAGGAGGAGCCCTGGTGGCACAGTGGTTACACTTTAGGCTGCTCACCACAGGTTCAGAAATTTAAAACCACCAGCTGCTCCATTGGAGCAAGATGAGGCTTTCTACACTGGTAAAGAGTTACAGTTACCTACAGGTTCACCATGAGTCTGAATTAACTGAATTAATGGTAGTGAGTTGGGTTTAGTGACAGACAAAAGGGCTTGTCATTAAAGTGATTAAATTTCTACTGGGCAACGTGAACACACAGATTACAATTCACTTGAATATAATTATAAGGAGGAAACTAGATCTACAGCAAATGGAAGAAATGATGAAATAAGAGAGCTGAAGAGGAAATTTCAATGGGCAGCTTGAGACAAAGTAATATAATGAAATATGCAGAGACCTAGAGTTAGAAAACCGAAAAGAACACACTCAATATATCTTAAAGTGAAAGAACTCAAGAGAAAACTAGGCCTAAGTATCAATACTGAAAGACTCTATGGACAAAATATTGAGTGCTACAGGAAGTATTAAAAGAAGATGGAAAAATACCCAGAGTCACTGTACTAAAAAGAACTAGTTGTCAGTCCATCATTTCAGGAGGTAGCATCTGATCAAAACCAATGGTGCTGAAAGAAGAAATACAAACTGAACTGCAAGTGTTAGCCATAAACATGGCTCTAGGAATTGATGGAAAACCAATGGACATGTTTCAGTAAGTTGATAAAGCACTGGAAGCATTCACTCACTATGCCCAAGATTTTAGAAGAGCACTACCTGGCAAAATGACTGGCAGCGATCTTTATTGGGACCCATTCCAAAGAAAGGTGACCCAAGGATAGGCTTGAGAAGAAAGAGAATTCCCAAACAGAACAGAATGGTGCTCATGCAGAACCTGCATATGGATCAAGAAACAGTTGTAAGAACAGAACAAGCATGGTTTAAAATCAAGAAAACGTGCATCAGGGCTGTGTCATCTCACAATACTTATTCAATCTATATGCTGAGCAAATCATCAGGGAAGCTGGATTATATGTAGAAGAATGTGGTTCCAGGATCGGAGGAAGGCTTACTACTGACTTTTGGTATGCAGATGACACAACCTGGCTTGATGAAAATGAAGAGGACTTGAAGCACTTGCTCATGAAGATCAAGGATTACAACTCGATGGAAATAAAACCCAAATCCTCACAACTGGACTGATAGGTCACATCATGATAACCAGAGAAAAGCCTGAAGTTGTCCAGGGTTTCCTCGTGCTTGGACCCACAATCAATGTTCATGGCGGCAGCAGTCAGGAGATCAAAGGACACATTGTATTGGGTAAATCTCCTGTACATGATCTCTTTGAGAGTGTTGAAAAACAAGGATGTTACTTTGAGGGCTAGGGTGTGTCTGGCCCAGGCCACTATATTTTCAATTACCTCAGATACATGTGAAAGTTGAACATTAAATAAGACCAAAGAAGATTTGATGCATTTGAATTATGGGACTGGTGAAGAATATGGAGTATCATGGACTGCCAAAATAAAAAAAACAAGTCTGTCTTGGAAGAAGTACAGCTAGAATGCTCCTTAGAAGCAAGGGTGATAAGACTTTGCCACGAATACTTTAGACATGTTATCAGGAGATACCTCGTCCCTGGAAAGTGTCATAAAGCTTTGTAAAGTAGAGGGGCAGCCAATGGAGGAAGGGCCTCAGGGGAATGTATTGACACAGTATTGCAACACTGGGCTCAAACATAAGGACAATTATGAGGATGGTGTAGGTTCAGGCAGTGTTTCATCCTGTTGGACATAGGCCGCTATGAGTTGGAACTACTGGATGGCCCCTAAGAACAACAACAACAACAACTTGGAGAGCATCAAATGACTCACTCTGAGTTAGTGCACCCAGTGGTGTTGCATGGGAAGGTTTTCTCTGGTCACAGTGAATGATTTTATAAAAATAGTTTTGCTTGAACCTCATTTTTTGTGATGGCTGAGTTAAGAGACGAGCATGCGGCATTAAAATTGTGTTTCCTGCTCCTGAAAAACGCTGCAGAAGCTGTTGTGATGTTGAACACAGCTTACAAGGACAGTGCTATGGGAAAAACTCAAGGGTATGAGTGGTTTTCTCATTTCAAAAAAGGTGAAATGTTGAATGATGACAAACCTCCTTCTGGATGTCCGTCAACTTCCTCAACAGATAAAAATGTCAACAGAATTTGTGCACTTGTGCTCAAAGACTGATGATGGATCAGTGAAGAGATGGGGAAGTTATCTGGACTATCTTGGAGCTCGGTTCAGCGAATTTTAATGGAAGATTTGGGAATGAGAAGGGTCACTGAAATGTGTGCCTCGAGTTCTGACTGACCAGGAAAAAGAGCACCGACTGGAAACATGCTGTGCTTTGAAAGAACAGCTCCAAAGTGACCCAGACTTTTTCCCCCCAAGGTCATTACTGATAATGAGACATGGTGCTATTCTTACAACCCGAAAGCAAATATCAATCAAGTCAGTGGAAGACACCATCTTCACCTTGCCCCATAAATGCTCATCAAGTGAAATCAAAGATCAATATAATGTTCTTTTTTTTTAATGTGAGGGGGATAGTGTATTTGGAATTTGTTCCACCAAGTCAGACGGTTAATCAAGTTTTCTATTTAAAGGTTCTGAAAAGATTTCATTAACAGTGTGTGACAACAAAGGCCTGATTTGTGACAGAAAGGGGGACTGGTATTGCCACCACAACAATGCATGTGCTCATGCAGCCATCTCAGTGTGCCAGTTTTTGGCAAAAAACAGCATGCCTCTCTTGTCCCATGTAGCTTACTCACCTGACTTCACTCCATGCAACTTCTTTTTGTTTCTGCGAATGAAGAGGGATAGGAAAGGACAGCGATTTGATGATTTAGAAGAGTGAAGAAAAACCAAACAAAGAAACCCCAAAAACAAAAACCAAGGGAGGTGCTGTCAGCCATCCAAACAAATGTTTGAGAAATGATTCCAAGAATGGAACTGCTGATTTGATAAATGTATTAAGTGTAATGGATAGTACTTTGAAGGTGAAACGTTTGTTTTGAAAAAATATTCAAATACATAGCTTTGAAAAAAAATCATTTTGGGGAGGGTACCCCTGGCACCGCAGAGTTGTGATGCAAAATGTCCAATCTCCCCATGTTAGCTATGGAAGACTTCATCAACCACTTCAGATGTTTTCCCCTACTGTTTATGTTCTGTTCATCTTTTTGAGTCAGTCTGACCAAATGCTCTTTCTGCTCAATGCTGTATAGCTGGATGACAGCCTTAGTATTAAATCAGACAATTCTTCACTCTGTTACAAACCCTCAAAGCTCATTTTGAAGTTGGTGTATTCTAAGGGAGTTTTCATTTTCCTTCGACAGAGACAGCAATCTACCTACCCCCCCACCACACCCCTGCCCACCTTCCCAGCTCTGCGGAGTGCTCTCTTATCTGACCAGTTGCCCTACTTTCTCTCTTCTGGTTCCAACTCCGTGTAGTAAGAAGACCAAATGAGGTCATAGTAGACACGTTGGGTTGAATCATGGATGGCTTCTACCTCACATAAAAGGCAAATAAACATGAGGTTGGATCTTTGTCTTTTATGTTCATCATACTATCCCTCTCATCATGCACACTGCCTGCAACATATCAGGCATTTTAATAACCATTGATTAAATGGATTTCTGAATTACCCATGGCTATGGTAGCTCAGAGCTTCGCTTTTTTTAACCTAGGAAAACAACATGGAAATTACTTTTTAAAATAAAAATAAGTTATATATTGAAACCTTTTCTTTGTGCACACAGGGAGCCTCATTTTCAGATAATAAAATCTGGGATAAGACAGATGAAGGGAGCTTCATTTGAAATTTATCTTGCTGCATTAACAGACCCGAATCTAGTTTCTGGCAGAGTCACATAATCAGGTTAGCCAAGCTCCACATTCATCAAGAAGATCAAAAGGCCCTCACACTATTACCATAACCATTTTTGCTGAAATGATGCTGAGCAACACAGATCCTCTGCTAAGGAGCCAAGCCAATCACATTAGTATCCATATAAACGGACCATAAAAAAAGGGAGTGCACTTTTTAATACGGTAGACTGTAGGAAATTACAGTACTCTCTCTTAGTCTTCACATTCAGATTTTCCTGGATAGAAACTAACATTCCTGAGGCAAAAAAATGAATCATGTAATTGGGATGATCTCATTGAAAAACTTCAAAAATGTACGTCTGGTAACTGTCTTCCTTTTTTTCATCAAGGCATTATGGTACCTGATGTTTTGGGCTCCTCGGTCTCGTGTCAGCCTCTGCTCACCACCTTGCTAACCCCCAAATGGTTCTAGTGTCCCAGGAAAGAACAAAGTGCAGATCCTCTTTCCCCCACCTCCCCCTTGGTTTCCCTCTTTCGAACCCTTTCTGCCTCCCTCCCAACAGATCTGCTAGTTAATTAACAAACATTGTATTAAACTTAAGTCATAAATTAATAACATTTAGGAGCAGATCGAGGCAAGGATCAAGGATGCTCAAGTGCCCTTTGACACTGCATAGACTACATCACTGCAGAGAGGTCACTGGACCTGAAGCCCGTGGCACTCTCTGTAAGAAGTGTGGCAAACATGAGCCCCACACAGTGACCAGTCTAAGAAGGGGAAGGACTCCCTGTACACCCGAGGAAAGAAGCGCTATGATTAGAAGTAGAGTGGCTGTGGTGGGCAGACAAAGTCAACTTTCCAAAAGAAGCCAAAACCACAATGAAGATTGTGCTGAAGCTTGAATGTGTGGAGTCTAACTGCAGGTCCAAGAGGATGCTGGCCATTAAGAGATGCAAGCATTTTGAATTGGGGGGTGATAAGAAGAGAAAGGTCCAAACGATTCAGTTCTAAGTCTAGTTTTATCTTTTAAATTAGAAAAAGTGTTGAATCAATGGAAAAATTACCTATATGAAAATACAGTGGTGTTACTAAAAAGATATTTAATAATAACATTTTAAGTTAGGAAATTAATTGATGTTGTTGAAATACACACAGCAAAATGTCTACCGACTCAACAGTTTCTACATGTACAATCCAGTGACACTGATTGTTGTTGGTTGTGTGCCGCCAAGTCAGTTCCAACTCAGAAAGACTCCAGGACCCTACATGCAGCAGAATGAAGCCCTGCCACCTCTGATGTTTGGGCCCACTGTTGCAGCCACAGTGTCACTCCATCTCCCTGAGGCTCTCCCTCTTCCCCACTACCCCTCTACTTTACATGATGCCCTGTTCCAGGGACTGCTGTTTCCTGATAGCATGCGCAAAGTCCTTGCTCCTAAGGAGCATTCTGGCTGTACTTTTTCCAAGACATACTTGTTATTTTGGCAGTCCATGGTACTGTCAATAGTCTTCAACAGCACCACACTTCAAATGTTTCTATTCTTCTTTGGTCTTCTTATTTAGTGTTCAACTTTCACATGCATAGGAGGTGATTGAAAATACCATGGCTTGGGTCAGGCTCACTTTAGTACTCAAAGTAACATGGTTACTTTTCAACACCTTAAAGAAGTCTTCTGCAACAGATTTACCCAATCAATGAGTCCTTTGATCTCTTGACTGGTGTCTTCATTAGCACTGACTGTGGATCCAAGCAAGATAAAATCCTTAACAACGTCAATCTTTTCTCTGTTTATCATGATGCGACCTATTGGTCCAGTTCTGAGGATTTGGGTTTTCTTTACACTTGAGTTGGGGTCTGTACAGAAGGGTTCACTCTTTCACTTTTATCAGCAAGTACTTCTCGTCCTGCTCACTTTCAGTAAGCAAGGCTGTATCATGTGTATATCGCAGGTTATTAATAAGCCTTCCTAAATTCACCAGCTACTCTAAGAGACAAAGATGAGGGATAGTAGTTGGAAAAATATCGCCTTGGTGATAGAAATGAAGCTGGAAGTTGCAGAGTAGAATTTTACAAGGCTAATGATTTCTTCATTGCAAATGCTTTTCCCCACAGCATACATAAATGGTGACTATGACATGGACTTTGCTACCTGTAATACAGGAATCAAATGGATTATATTGGGGGAAAGATACAATGGAGAAGCTCAATATCAGCAGCCAAAAGCGGCGAGAAGCTGACTGTGGAATGGGCAATCAATTGCTCATATACAAGTTCAGGTTGAAACAGAAGAAAATTAAAACAATCCTATGGGAGCTAAAATATGGTCTGAATATATCACTCCTGAATTTAGAGGTCATCTCAAGAGCAGAATTGACACAGTGAACACTAATGACTGAAGACTTGACCATCTGTGGCTCATTAAGACCCACAAAGAAAGCAAAGGGTCATTACAAAAATAGGTAAAGGAAGAAAATATAAAAGTGGATTTCAGAAGAGGCTGAAATTTGCTCCTGATTTTAGAATCGCTAAGGCAAATGGAAGAGAAAGTCAAATAATTGAATGGAAAAATTTAAAGGTGAACTTGAGAAGACAAAGCAAATCAATATAACAAAAGTGTAAAGACCTGTAGTCAGAAATCCTAAAAAGAACATGCCCAGAATATCTCAAGCTTAAATAACTGAAGAAAAATTCAAATCTTGAGTTGAAATAGTGATGGGTTCTATGAGTAAAATATTAAATGATGCAGGAAGCATAAAAGGAAGATGGAAGGAATACATATACTTTACCACAAAGAACTGATTGACATCCAACCATTTCAAGAAGTAGCATTTCAAGAAGAACCAAAGGTACTGAAGGAAAAAGTCCAAGTGGTATTGAAGGCATCAGGGAAGAACAAGACTCCAGGACTTGCCGGGATACCTACTGAAATGATTCAATAAGCTAATGAAGGACTGGAAGCATTCACTCATTTATGCCAAGAAAGGTGGAAGACTACTACCTGGCCAACTGACAATTATCACAGTATCATTAATATCACAAGCAAGTAAAATTTTGCTGAAGAGGATTTAACAACAGTTACCATAGTGTAGCAATAGGAGCTGCCAAAGATTCAGGCTGGATTCAAAGAGAAAGTACTATGACAGATAGCATTACCGATGGTTTTTGGCTGAAAGCAGGAGGCACATGTTTACTTGCATTTCATTGGCTGTAAAAAGGCATTCAATTGTGTGGGATCTTAAAAAAATGATGGATGACATTGAGAAGAATGGGAATTCTAGAACACATCTTTGTGTTCATGTAGAATCTGTACACAGACCAAGAGGTGGTCACTGGAATAAAGGAATACTGATCATGGGAGTACTGTGTGGTTTAAAACCAGACACAGAGGGCATCAGGGTTGTATCCTTTCACCATACTTATTCAACCTGTACAGCTGCACTGTACAAAGAAGAAAAGGGCATCAGGATTGGAGGAAGGCTTATTAGCAAGCTGTGATATGCAGGTGACACAATCTTGCTGTTTGAAAGGAAGGAGGCCTTGAAGCACTTACTGATGAAAATCAAAGCCAGCAGCCTTCAGTACGGACTGCAACACAGTGTGAAGAAAACAAAAATCTTGACAAGTGGACATCAAACTAAATGGAGAAAAGGTTGAAGTTGCCAAGGATTTCATTTCGCTTCAATCCACGATCAATGCTCACGGACGCAGCAGTCCAGAAAGCAAACGACGTACTCCATTGGGCACACGTGCTGTACTTGACCTCTCTAGAGTGGTGAAGAGCAAGCGTGTCACCTGGAGGGCTAAGGTGCACCTGACCTAAGCCATGGTATTTTTCATTACCTTGTATACATGCGAAGGTTGCTAAGGAAAAAGAAAAACCACAGAATGTTCTGGTAACCTCCTGGATCCCCTCTATTAAGCTCTGTGAAAATTTCCCTTCTCTGCAGTACTTTGATAAATTCTTACAGGGTTTGCTCTCACATTGTTTCATTCCTTCAAGAAGTAATTTTAACAGAAGCTCCAGCTTGCTCTCTCACAAGGTCATAGTCCTCCTAGAATGTAAGGGGCATTGGACACCCAGAATCAGGCCATCAGTTCTACCACTGCAATGCCTACAGGGAAATTTTTCAAAAACCGGAATATCTGCTGCTTGCAAGTGGCAGAGCACACAGAAACACAGTTTTGCTTATCAGAAAAGCACAGGAAACAAGCAGCAATTTGACATGTTTACAAAATACATCATTGGGAAAAGCCTGCTTTCAGGAAGAATGCTGGAACAGAAACTCAGCCAATCACCGAGATCCTTGCTCTACTGGGTACTTGGCAGCTACATGCTAGTACTTTAATCCCATCTTCAAAGTGCCACCCAAGTTCAGCTCCAAGGCCTGCAATTACTGTGCTCATTCAAGAGAGGCGCCTGTGCCACCTCCTCAGCAGGCCCAGACTCCTGGGAGAATAAGGCGAGCCAAAGAACTTGGAGCGCCTAGAATTCACTTTAAAGATACTAATAACAATCATGATAGCTAACATATATTCAAAGCCCATTAGGGGCTGGGCGCTGTTGTAAGCATTTTGCATTTATTAACGTATTCGGCGCTAATCACAGCCTATAAATAACTATCAGTTGGGTTCTCATTTCCAGAGGAGAGGATTTTGTCTTCTTTCAGCTTACTTTTGTAGCTTGACACTTCTTTTTTTCCAGCAGAGTGAAGACTTGGGGGTTAGTAGTTAATCCAAAACTAAAAATCAGTTGTCACCCAATTGCTTTCGGACTCCTAGTGGCAGTGCAGGGAGAAGAGTGGGGCCACCGCCCAGGCTTTCTGAGGCCCCTGAAGCACTCCTCCTTTTCCCCCTGGAGCAGCTGGTGAGTTCAAACTGCCAACATTCCAGTTAGCAAGCCAACACTTCCCCCACTTCCCCCATTGGGCTCCTCGTGGTTAGACTGCTTGGGATCGAATCAAGAGTTGCCATTACTAGCTACATGACCTCAAGTAAGCTATTTAACCAAAGCCTCAATTTCCTCATCTTTAAACAAGGAGAGGACATGCACTTTATAGGACTATTGTGAGGAGTAAAATATATGGAAACATGCACACCATTTAGGTCAATCTCTGGCATATGGTAAACCAACCAACAACTAAACACTTCTTTCTTTCTTTTTAAAAATCATTTTATTGGGGGCTCTTACAGCTTTTCTAACATTCCATACATCAATTGTATCGAGCATATTTGTACATATGTTGCTATCATCATTTCCAAAACATTTCTACTTGAGCCCTTGGTATAAGCTCCTCTTTTCCCCCAACTCTTATTTCTTTGAGGCCATCTTAGACAACTTCCCAGGAAGCAAATATCGAGGGGGGTGGGGGTGGGGGCGACTATACTTGTAGTATCTTCTAGCTTCTGCTGAAATTATTTATTCTTAAAAAACAAAGTCTCTGGTACCTAACCAGTGCCTGAAATTTCGTTCAAAAGCGTTGCATTTGATATCAGAGCTATCACGCGGTTCCCCTGCTGTCAGGTCGATTCCACTTCACACTTAGCCTGTGTGGCAGAGTAGAGCGAGCTGTGCCCCCGGGTTTTCTAGGCCCCAGTCTTTATAGCAGCAGATTGCTTCTTGTCTGGTTAGAGCTGCGGATGGCTCTGCTTAGTTGACCTTCCCGATGGCAGTCGAGTATTAACCATTGTGCAACCAGGGCTCCTATTGCTATCATAAAGACAATAAGCACAGCCACTCAGGTCACAGACAAAGTTAAGGTTTCTCTGAGTATAGATTCTGATTGTATGATTTCCTTACTGACTCAATGTCATTTCTTAGTGGGTTTGATAGGCTTTGCTTCCCTATTTTTTT
>NW_022111373.1:30807658-30809104 GCF_000313985.2 Echinops telfairi | reverse complement strand
AAAATTACAGTGATGAGGTAGCAACGAAAATAATTTTATGGTTGGGGGTCACCACAACATGAGGAACTGTATGAAAGGGTTGTGGCATGAGGAAGGTTGAGAACCACTGCCTTAAGAGAGGACATACTGTATTCATCAGACCACCACAGTTGCCCTTGTTTATTTATTTTTAATTTTCAGTTCATTTTTTTCCTATCCTCCAAGTGAATGCTGGGCTTCTCTTCATACTACAGGGAGCTTCTAGTGCAAGGTGTTTAGGGCATGCCAGTATTCATCGTCTTGCCGTAGTCTGCATTTCAGTTATGTGTGTTGCTCAGAGAACATTGTCTAGCGTATTACCCTCCGTGGCAGGAGAGAAATGCTCCTTTCGCAACACCAGAAGCAGCAACCTTTCTGAGTGTGGAACTACCACGTGGAGAGAAAGCAGCATGGGAGAATTTGAGAAAATGGTCTGCCAAGCACAGTCCTTTCCTGTCACAGCATAGTAACTGTGTGGCTGAAGTAGTGAAATCAATAGAAGCAGTGCTAACTTGTTTAGTCCACAAAAGATTCACCACACGAGTCGTTAGCCATTTATTCATGTCAATGCTGGGCATGAAATTCAGGACCCCAGTCCCCATAGGGGCCTCTAGCTCCCTCTAGGACCGCATGGGAGCTATTTCAGAGACAGCCAAAGGGGCAGCTAAAATAAGAAGCTTTTACAAATCTTCTCCAACTTGAAATCCTATTATTATTTTCTATACTAAATATAGAAGCTCTGGTGGTGTAGTGGTTACTCATTGGGCTGCGATCCTTTCCGATCCGAAAGGTCAGCAGTTCGAAATCACCAGCGTCTGAGGAAGAATGAAGGCATTTTCTACTCCCGTAATGAGTTATAGTTATGGAAACTCATAGGAGCAGTTTACCCTGTCCTATAGTGTTGCTAGGAGTCGGTATGGACCTATGGCAGTGAGTGTTTCTTGGTTTAATACTAAATATAGGAATCCTGGTAGCACAGTGGGTTACACATTGGGCCACTAACTACAAAACAGCAGTTTGAATGCACCAGCTGCTCTGAAGGAGAAAGATGAGGCTTTCTACTCCGAGAAGCCTGAAGGGCAATGCTACTGTTGTATAGAGTTGCCATGAGTCAGAATCAGTTTGATGGCCATGAGTTTTGGACACAAGGTATAATATCAAAGGCCACGTGTCTGCTTTTTGGAAATTAATAACTTAGTTATGAAAGTACAGATGAAGCAGGTACGCTAAATATTTTTAAAAGACAATTAAAAGTAATATTTGGCAGTTTGTAGTCTTATTTAAACCTAATGTAAGAAGGAAATAAGACAGTGGGTTGATTCAGGGCTGACAATTTCAGATGAGAGTTTATAGTGTGTTAAAATTGTCCTGGGTTTGTTCACACCCACTTCCTTTCTCCCACATCCCCCTTTCCCACGTCCCCCCAGA
>NW_022111373.1:30802933-30804573 GCF_000313985.2 Echinops telfairi | reverse complement strand
CTTGGGGATATTAAACTTGAGTGGAAAGCCCCAGAGCTAGGTGTAGAGTCCCTCCTCCGAGCACTGAGCAGGGGTGTGACTAGTCTGGTCCTCAGAGTATACTGGAAAGCAGATTGCTACAAATAGAGTTAGGTTAAAATTGAACATATTATAATTCGCTTTCCCTCTTGACTGATTTTTAATTTGTTCTTGTGTCTATTATCTTCTGCTTTCTCTTGGATTGAAGTTTTCCTGTGTTTCATTTTGTTGTCATTTGGGGGTCGGAGGTATGATTTTCTTTATATGGAATCCAGGCTAGGTAAATCTACCGAGAAAGTAACTGGATTAATAATTCCTCAGGGTTATGGCAAGGGACTTTGAGGGGGTGATGGTAAGCTAATAATAATAAGTACAAGAATGAAGAAAATGTTCTTAAATGGGTTCTGGTAATGATTACACAACTCTTTAATTGTGTAATTGCATAATATATTTAAAACATTGACTTGTATGGAACATTAAATGTATTGTTTTTATTAAACAATAAGACTGTTTAAAAAATTAAACGGATCAACTGGAAATCATGGTAAATTCTTCCAAATCAAGCTTATAAATGTAACTGATGTAAACAATCATTTAAAATTCATTTTCATTCATGTTTAATGAGTTTGCAGCACGCTTACCGGAGAGGGGGCAGGCAGGAAAATAAGGCTCCCTGAGCGTTTTGCAATAACAGATTCTCTGGAGTAGGTCAGGAGTCCTGGGGGCACAGTGGTTAAAGCACACAGCCAGTAACCAAAGGGTGAGTGGTTTGAACCTACCAGCTACTCTGAGGAAGAAAGAATGAACAGTCAGCCTCAGCACAGATTTACAACCTTGGGAACCCTACTGGGGGAGAATCTACACTGTGTGGTGGTTCAGAATGGACTGGATGCTAGTTGGTGTTTGGGGGAGCCTTCTGGAGTTATAATGCTGAATGACAGTTCTAGAGAATGAACAGTGGACAATGGAAGAGTTGGGCCAAACCAAACACTTTATGTGAGCAGACTGAGGCTTTATCTCAGCCAAATAATCATTTTTCCTTCCATGAAAAATATCTAAAATCATGCCAAGTTTTATTACTGCCAGTGGAATTGGAATCGCTTCAACATCTCATAAAAACAGTGGCTCTTAATAAATTGCTTCAGCTAAATCATGCTGTAGAGAGAAAACAGATGGACAATTTTATTGTTTTGTGTGGTTCAAAAGATATGGCCAAACACAGATGATCACTGCCACTCTTTAAAAAAAAGTTTTTAAAAATAATTTTATTGGGGGCTCATACAACTCTTATCACAATCCATACATCCATCCATTGTGTTGAGCACATCTGTACATTTGTTGCCATCATCATTCTCAAAACATCTGCTTTCTACTTGAGCCTTGGTATCACCTCCTCATTTTTCCCCTCCCTCCCCGCCACCTCCTTCCTCAGGAACCCTTGATAATTTATAAATTATTGTTATTCTAGTTCTTAAACGCTTCCTCCCCCCAACTACCATGACCCCAATTCTGCCTTGCAAATCTGGTTAGACCAGAGGATTCACAGCGGTACAGATGGGAATTGGAAACGCAGGGAATCTAGGACAGATGAACCCCTCAGGACCAGGGGTGACAGTGGCGAT
>NW_022111373.1:30799214-30802078 GCF_000313985.2 Echinops telfairi | reverse complement strand
GCTTCTTCCATGTGGGCTTTGTTGCTTCTGAGTTAGATGGCTGCTTGTTTACCTTCAAGCCTTTAAGACCCCAGATGCTATACCTTTTGATAGCCGGGCACCATAAGCTTTCTTTACCACGTTTGCTTATGCACACATTTGTCTTCAGAGATCAGATCACTGCCATTCTTCATGCCAAGATTACCACTCAAGATTAACACACTGGGATTTCCATGAACCTTTAGGTTTATGCCAACTAAAATGAAGTGAATGATACCATAGGGAAGTAAGACAAAGTAAAGTATTTAAAAGAAATGGCACCAAATAAATTGAAATATATTGACAATAAACAAAACAAGAAAGGAAGAAGCACACGGTTTACATCATAGTAGAAAGAAGATCATCATATTGTATTGAATGACAAGAGGTACTAATCTACATAAGACACCTAAAATTTTTGACAACTGAGAATCCAGTGCTCTTAAACATGTTTGCATAGTTTTGAGATGCCACATTTTTCTTGGTAGGCATTGTAACTGCAGAATTTTAAAGTTTACAACAAGAAAAGCTGAATAATGAGAATGACCTGAAGTTAAAATATACACAATACAGAAACATTTTCATTCTGACCGATAAATATGTATGGACATTTGACTCTTGACTATTCATACATACACGATGTCACACTTATTTGATTTAATTAGCGGTTTTGTATTACATTTGACTATGCGTGTTCAATGATCAGAAAGCCCATTCAGAGAACCAATGAAGACCTAACTTGGTGGGGCTGAGGGAAAGTGTTTTAGAGTTTCCCACCCCTCCTCTTGTTCAGAAGATCTTTGACCTCTACTCACAGATACAGTGACTTCTTAGGCAAACCCTACAACAGAGTTTCTATTTATTATTTCATGTTTTCCCTGTGTTAGGGAAAATGAAAAGTTTCTGTTTAACTAGATGCTGTTCAGTTGCAGAATACTAAATCTATTAATTATATTAAGGACATCATAATGTTACATCCTTAATTATGTTCATAATTTTAAAGCAGTATTGACCACATATGAGCTATTGAAAAGTAATCAAGTTTTCCCAGCACCAATATACTCGCATTTTCACTGTAGGATTGCTACCTTGTACATGTGGAGTTAGAACTTCTATTTTTTCCCCTTTCATTTCTATCAAAGACATTGCCATAGCCATTCTCTCTAAAGTGTCGTTGCAGATGGCTTTAGTAATGTTTGCATGGTCTTTGATTCTCTTAACCTTGTGGCCTTTGGTAGGCTCTCCAAGTCACTGCTTGGTATTAAAATCCTGGTCGGCTCAACAAGGACCCAGACCTAGACCCTAACAATGCCCAACTGACAAATCTGACAGAGAATCAATCGATGGGATGAGGAACTGCTATGGACAGGAAGGACATGTTTCATGAAAAGAGATACAAGTGGACTAAGGAGCCAAAGAAATGGCCACATCTACCCAAACGAAATCTAGTATTTAAATAGTATCTACGGTTTAAAGACTTTTAAAAGTCCATTCGAACTCCTAAGGAGCATTGGTGGTAGTGAGTTAAGCACTGGGCTGCTAACTGCCAGGTTGATGGTTGAAACCCGTCAGCTGCTCCAACTGTCCACTGTCCAGGCTGTCCATCCCGCAAAGATTTACAGTCTCGTAAATGCTGAAGAGCAGTTTGACTCTGTCCTGCAGGGTTGCTGTCAGGCAGAATCGACTTGAGGGCAGCGTGCAGTAATTCTAACTCCCCCAAAAGTGGTAAAAGCAAGTTAAATAAATGCATTATTCACTCTATGACATAGGGCTTCATTTAAAAATCAAGACAAACAAAGCAAACTACAAAACGTTCGGAATCTGCCAATTGAAGTCACAGATTATTGGCTTTGGTTTGGTTCTGTGCTATGCTACTGGCACTGAATTGTTATCAGTGAATCAATCTCTTCCATGAATTTATATAAATGATTTGATGCTAATTATTAGTGATTCACCCTGAGGCTGTAAAGGACTTAAACTGCTTTCTATTTTCTTAATTCGCCAGCCAGAACCCCCCACATAGGGCCAGTCCAAATGCCTTCCTGTCTCCCTTAGTTTGTACTGCTTTAAGTATTTAGAAAAATATTTATCTGCACAGAGGGGTAAAGACAAAGACAAAAAACCCCTTCTTTGCTCTAAGTAAGAGTAGCATTGATTCTAGAAACCTGGGATGACAGAACTAGACAGGATATATATTAATTTTTTTGAATGCTGAGATCAACCTAAAATTCAAGAGCGACTTACTTTTTTCTTTTCATCTGCCAACTCCCAAGGACCCTATAGGAGGCTGTCAATCTTCATGAGAGCAGACAGCTTCACCTTTCTCTCTGAGCAGCTGGTGGCTGTGAACTGCTGACCTTGCAGTTCTCTGACTCTACCAGCAGGGCTCCTAAACCATGAGATTCCCCCAGTCCCACCCAAACCCATTACCATCAAGTGAATTCTGATTCTTAGTGACCGCACACAGGGTTTCTGAGGTTGCTAGTGTTTACGGGAGCAGATAGCCTCATCTTTATCCTGCAGAGCTGCTGCTGTATTTGAACCATTGACCTTGTGGTTAACAGCACCACAAGGACTCCTGGGACACTCACAATTCCAACTCATGCAACCCTATCCTGTAGGACAGGGTAGAACTGACCCTGTGGGTTTCTGAGACTACACTCTTTTAAGGGAACAGAAAACGTCATCTTTCTCCCGAGGAGTTTAGAATTGCTGAGCTTGAGGCTAGCAGTTCAACGTGTAACCATTAAGCCTCCAGGGCTCCTAGCTCCTTGCATTTCCTCCCTCAGACTTATAGGGTTTGGGATTGTTCCTGTTCGAATTGTGTATTTTTTTATCTAACATTT
>NW_022111373.1:30790730-30797509 GCF_000313985.2 Echinops telfairi | reverse complement strand
CAATTTCAGCAGTTTCTATGCTTCTGCTGGGCTACAGGAGAATTCTCAGAGCAGCCACAAAGATGGATGCACGCGTCATGTGGGAATACAAATCTCAAGGAAAGGTCAATCAAGTGTCTTTGAAGATAAAGCCATTAGAAAATGTTCCCAGTGCTCTAATCCTAGCATAAATTAAATTGGGTTGCATTCATTAGCAGGTTTTAATGTCTTCTGTCTTAAACACAGTTTTAGAACCATGGGGATTTGACTCAAATAAATTCCTAAACTCTCAGGGACCTGACCAAAGAAAGAAAAACAAGTGCCCTCAAAGATTTGAAATCACAAGACATGCAAAAAAACCTCACTAGGCTGGAAGGGCTTTACCAACCTTCCCTCAGGCAATCCAACGATTTTGATCTGTGAGCATTTCCATGGTCTGGGATGCTACCTCTGTCGCATAATTCAAACCTCTGACCTGAGTTTGTGGAAATCATGCACAAAATCCACAGCTTAGTTAAGGAATGGGCTGTTTATTTAAAAGAACATCTTTTTTTTTATCATTTTATCGGGGGCTCATACACACTCTTATCACAATCCATTGCCAGAACACCTTTTAATAAAGGCTTTGTTGCCATTGTTAACAAGTTTACACAGTAAAGAAACTGTTACTAAGCACATTTTCACTGTGAATTAGGTGGGGGTTTACATTTTAGACCATCAGGTCTGCATCTAACCAACTACTCAACACTCCCCTTTCTCTAGCCCATCCTCCTTACCGATTCCTCTTTCCTCTGGAGGCTGTCTATCCTTCCTTTTATCCAAGCCAGTACCTGTCCACCTTCTAGTGCCGTTGTTTATCTTCCCACTCTTTCCCATCTTCCCTTGGGAACATCCAAAGTCTCTTCCCTTTAGTATGCAAATGTTTGTCTTGGCTTTTAGCCTTATAGTAATGGTCTCTCCAATAGTGTCCTTTTGAGATTGACTAACTTCACCCAGCATAATGTTCTCCAGGTCCATGCATGTCATGAGGTGCTTTGTGGTTTCATTATTTGTAGTGATGTTTTTTGTAGCGATGCATAGTATTTAGTCCATTGTGCATATGTATACCAAAGCCTTTTCATCCATTCTTCTACTCGGGCATTTGGGTTGTTTGCAATGTCTTGTTATTGTGATCTCTGCTGCAGTGAACATGGGAGTGCATGTGTCTGTTCATAGGATGGCTATTCATTCCTTCTTTAAGGTATATACTCAGCAGAGGTATTGCTGGCTTGTATGGAATTTCTAGTCCCAGGTGTTTGAGGTAGCACAATATTACTTTCCACATGGTTGTACATATTTATAGAGCCACCAGCATTGTTGTTAGGTGCCATTGAGCCTGTTCTGACTGACAGGGACCCTAGGTACAACAGAGCAAACACTGCCCGGTCCTGTGGCATCCTCACAATTGTTCGTATGTTTGAACCCACTGTCACATTGTCACTGTGTCAATTCAACTTCTTGAAGGGCTTCCATTTTTTCATTGCCCCTCTACCAAGCATGATGTCCTTCTCCAGGGACAGGTCTCTCCTGACAACATGTCCAAAGTACTTGAGATCAAGTCTCATCATTCTTGTTCCTAAGGAGCAGTCTGGCTGTATTTCTACCAAGACAGATTTGTTTGTTATTTTACTTTCAATATTCTTCACCAGCATCATAATACAAATATACCAGTTCCTCTTTGGTGGGTCTTATTCAATGTCCAAGTTTCCCATGCATATGAGGCAATTGAAAATACCACGGTTTGGGTCTAAGTCCTTAGACCTCAAAGTAACCTTAGTCCTCAAAGTAACCTCCTTGCTTTTCAACACTTTAAAGAGGGCTTGTGCAGCAGATTTGCCCAGTGCACTGCATCATTTGACCTCTTGACTGCTGCTTCAATGAGCATTGATTGGGGATCCAAGCAAGACAAAATCCTCATACACCAGCAGTATATGAGAGATCTACTCTCTCTTCATCCTCTCCAGTAGTTTTTTTTAAAAAAAATAAAGTTGTCATTGTTGGTGTTAGGTGATATCTCATCATTGCTGTGTTAGTCTGGGTTGACTAGAGAAACAAATCCAGAGACACTCATTTGTGTGTAAGAGAGAGTTTTATATCCAAGAGTATTTGTATATTAAGAAAACATCTCAGCCCAGTCCAGCTCAGTCCATAAATTCGATATTAGCCCATAAGTCTCACATTAGCCCATATATCTGATACTAGTCCATAAATTCTTCTACAACTCACGCAGCACATGCAATGATGTCGCAGTAAGTTCACAGTTCAGTGGGTGAAAAGTCTTGTGGAAGCATCTCAGTGCTGGTGTGGCTCTTCATGTGGCCTCTTCAGCTGCAGGGCTTTGGCTGCCATCAGCATAGCTTCATGTGACTTGTCAATGGAATGTGAGGCAGAGAGAGCTGAGTGTGTCCTGCCTCCAGGAAGACAGGAGTTCCCAGAATCCTTAGGAGAAGGCCATGCCCACACAGAGGCATCATTGGCTATGACCTGATTGACAGGCTAGGCTCCACCCCTTTGCTCAAGCTGACAGGAGATTATGTAACTGTCACAATTGCTGATTTTGCATTTCCCAGATGGTTAATGATCATGGGTGTTTTTTCAAATATTTGTTAGCCATTTTTGGTGAGCTATCTGTTCATGTCCTATGCTGTTTTTTTCTTATTGAGGTACTACAGTTTGCTATAGTTTTAGAGATTAGTCTCCGGTCTGTTATGTTATTGCCAAAGATTTTTCCCCAGTAGATTCTCTTTTTACTCGGGGAAATTTTTTGATGTACACAAGTGGTCTTACTTTTAGTAGGCCCCACTCATCTATTCTGTTTTCTGTTTTGTGTACTCTTCCTTCATTGTGTTTGATCTCATGTCTACTCCCTGCAATAACTTGAGCTTTCTCATTATGATCTTGATAGTTCTGGGACTTATATTTAGGCCTTTGATGCATCGTGAATTCATTTTTGTGCCCGGAGTGAGATGTGGGTACTGTTTCATTCTTCTGCAGATAGAGATCCAATTTAGTAAGCACCATTTTTTTTTTAACATTTTATTAGGGGCTCATACAACTGTTATCCCAATCCATACACACATCAATTGTGTAAAGCGCATTTGTACATCGTTTCTCAAAACATTTTCTCTCCATTTAAACCCCCGACATTAGGTCCTCATTTTTCCCCTCCCTCCCCGCTCCCCCCTCCCGCATGAGCCCTTGATAGTTTATAAATTGGTATTTTGTCATATCAGTAAGCACCATTTATTGAAGAAGAACAAAAAATAATTCTAGAGTCTTTATCACAAGAAAGCACAATTAAAAAAATAAAAGTATAAAAGGAATCTCGTTAGGTGCTGTCGGGTCAATTCTGACTTGTAGCTGTGCCAGGCGAGAACAGAACTGCCTCACAGTGTGACCTTCGAGCCTGTACTCTTTATGAAAGTGAATGCAGGTCTCTCTCCCATGGTGCTGCTGAGTCAGTTCAGATCGCCAGCATGCCAGCTGGTAGCCCAGAAGGGTTTCTTATAAGAAGCCTAGATTCTTTTGTGTTCCTTTGGGAAATTAAGCAGCAGACATACAATTTCACAACTATTTTGACATGATGTACACTGTCACTTTGTTGCCAAAGTGATGGCATTTATTGAACAGAAATTGTCCTCAGATAGTCCCCTGAAGTCCCTGGGGCCGAATGTCACCAATTTCTTGGAAATGGTCTCTGAATGCAGATTTATACCAAACAGAACATGCTTCTGCGGTCAGGGGATAGCTATAAACACATCCTCTTAGCATCACACCAGTCTTAGTCACACTAGGGTGCCTTCAAAAAACGTCCCTTCAAACCAGTGGCTTCCCAGGGGACCAACTGGATCAATTAAATTCAGAGCAGAGATGTCAACTCAGAAGCTTATGGTGGCCATTTGTTGCAAAGAAGTGATCTTGATAGTTGTTCCTGAAAGATACAGGAATACCACAGGAGCTTATAAGGATGAGGTTGTAAGAAAACTCACAACTGTGTTGGTGAGACAAAGGCCAGGAAAAGTGCACCACGGAATTTTGTTTTCCATCCCGCCAATGCACCTGCTTGTCCTTCAAGGGTAGCAAGGGCTATTCTATGAGAATTGGGGGGTGGGGGGTGGTGGTAAAACCTTACCGCATCTACCCCATGACCCAGATCTTGCCCCTCACATTTCCTTTTGTTCCCCAAACTTGAAGAACACTGAGAAGGAACACCGTTTGAGCCCTTCAACAAAGTCAAAACTGTTGCTTTGATGTGATGTAACTGGAGAGTACAGAATTCTCCAGGGGGAGGTAGACAGATGGCTATACCACCTTCAGAAATAAAGACCACAAGAACAAACTTACCGCCATCCACTTGATGCGGACTCTTAGCTATCCTACAGGACAGGGTACAACTGCCCCTGGGAGACGGTAACTGTTTATCAGAGTAGAAAGTCCTGTCTTTCTCCCCCTCAGATGTGTATAGACATATGTTGAGAAACAATAGCTTTGGGTTCTGATGCTTTGGGTTAATAAAGGTTTCTATGATCTTATAGTAATATACCTATTTTACTTACCTTTGCATTTGTTAATTTTCCAATTCACTAAAATTCATTTGTACCCCCGCCCCCCAAATCAGTACTTGATGCCCTTCTGTGGTCCTTCACAGACCCGAGTAGACCAGTGAACATTTGACCCTTGTACTGCCCACATTCCTGGCTGAGGCCAAACAAGATGAAGTGCTGCCTTCTTGTTTCACCCCTCACAGCCCTGGAAAAGGACAGCATGCTTGGTGACGTAGAGGGGCAGCGAAACAGAGGAAGACTCTGGATGAATAGATTTACACTGTGGCTGCAACAATGGGCTCAAACACAGGAACAACTGTGGGGCTGGCGCAGGATCAGGCAGTGTTTGATTTGTTATACATAAGGGCCCTTTGGCTTGGAAACAATTTAACGACTCCTAACAACAACCTAACACTGAAAATAAACGTCCTTTTCACAGTGTCTTTAGTGCTGCCTTGTCTGCATTTTGTTGGTGATTTCTCTGTTTAAGATGGCCCAGGAGTGTTGTGCTGAAGGGCTGCCGTCTATTGTTGCTAAGCACAAGAAGGCTGTGATGTGCCTTATGGAAAAAAATAAGTGTGTTAGATAAGCTTCATTCAGGCATGAGTTACAGAGCTATTAGCTATAATGGTTCAGTGTTGGTTATAATGGTGCAATGCTCAGTGGTCATGAATCATACACACACACATGCATATATACATGCATACATATACAGTATACGTAAAACACGTTTATGTATTGATTAATTGATGAAAACATTGTGAACAGAGGCTCATAGGAACTTAATCCTATATTTCCTGTATGTGAAATTAGTATATACTAATCCATTGCTTATATTCACTTTGTAGAGAATAGCTTCTGTGAATAAGGAGAAGGAACAGGACTGTGGCCACAGAGACACTAGAAATATCTGGTTTGACCAAACAGGTAGATAGGAGGAAACTGGGAGAGGAATTGAGCTTCGGCATAAGAGCGAGGAAAGAAATAAAAATACTTTCTGGACATTCTAAGGTTGAAAAATCTATAAGAGAACAAGGCATGTGTGTTGAGTTTACCTGATTGTTGAGTTTAGGGCTACGAGCAGATCCACCCCCGGGGGTTCCTGAGACTTTGAATCTCTCTCCCATGGAACACCTGGTGGGCTCCAATTACTGACCTTGTGGCTCACAGCTCCATGTGTAACCCACTACACCACCAGAGCTCTGGGACGAAGTAATGCAAAAATTGTGTTCAAAATCATGGGACCATCTGAGATCATCTAGGGAAAGAATGTAGCCTAAGACATTTAGAAGTAGCATATGGAAAAGAGGAGCCAAGAAAAGGATGTTGAGAAAGGAAAATCAATATGGTAGAAGGAGACTCATGATAAGACGGCGTTAAGAAGGACAAGAGAATAACATGCCTTCACAATGAGCGTTGGCTAACATGGAAGCAACCAGTGACGTGAAGACGGACAGCACGGGGTGGAGGGGAGAATGAAGGGATCAGGACTGATCAGCATTCAACAGATGCAACCTCTTCAAAAAGTTCTGCTGGGAAGTGGAACAGAGAAATGGGGCAGTACTCAGGACTTCCTCTGCTACCCCTGGATGGGGCATACTAGAGCTTATGTGTCCAGATTCAGATGAAGAGATAAATGTCACAGGAAATAAAGTGGGTAGCTGAATACATGAATGTTTAATTGATATACAATTTTAAATGATTTGATTCACATTCAACTGAAAAGGAAGTTGTTTTCCAAGCTATAAATGGTTACACTGACAGTCTCCAGGAATTAAATTGGGTGGTAGTAATAAGGTACCATAAGTTTAACATGAACTTAGTGCTTATTATGTGCCAGACATTGTTTCATGTGCCTTACGTATACACGAGCTCCTTCATTCCTCTGAATAATCCAATCAGATAGGCACAGCAATTACCTCCATTTCACATTGAAGAAACGGAAACAGAGAGCTCTAGTACGTAGGCAGCAACAGAACCAGGGTTCATGCTCAAGTAGCCAGACTCTGCAGTCTGAACGCCCATGATAAAGCAGCCAGAGATTTCACACCTGCTGGCTCTTTCTCAGTTCTCTCCCTCACTTCGTTCTCCGTGGGTGTAGGGTTATACAAGATTGAATGGGAGCTGCTCTTCAAACCCTTTCACTACTCAGAACAATCTTACAAGATGGTCAAGCCATTAGTGGTGGGCAGCAACTTTGGGGGAAGGGAAGAAGAG
>NW_022111373.1:30786589-30787898 GCF_000313985.2 Echinops telfairi | reverse complement strand
TCTTTATCTAGACCTCTATAAATGCCCTTTGCCTCCCAGCTCTTTCCTCTATTTCCCTTGATTTTCCTCCTGTCCCACTATCATAGAGCATAAATTCTGAGCACTACGTTTTTGAAAGTATATGTCGTATAGTGGAACTCCTAAATCCACTTTGAGTATCCACATAGATTTAGCTTCCCTCGAATTCTCTTTGGTCCCAGCCACGTGAATAGCCTGGGTGTGCCCTTATTGGAAACTGGGGTACTAGGGTGCATAGCGAACAGTCTATGAGACGATGGGTCCTGACTGCCTTGGTCAGAAGACCCTGAATCAGTGCTGTAAGCTTTTCTGTCTAACATAATGTATGCATCCCAGTTAGGGTCTCTTTCCTGCTCCTGTGGCCCCAGTGCCACTGTGATGTGTTGATATACCACATACCATGATTTTGTTAGTCTCCCCTGCACTTTCTTGTCCTATTTAAGGGACGGGTTATTTGAGAATCCTTGGATGCCACCATGTCCTTATGCTGATGGTCTCCTACATGTAGAATGGTCTTTGTCTTGTTTAAGACTTAAAAAATGCTCTCCATTTGGAGGGTAAAGAGAGGATGATATCAAGGAGTTCAAGAAGAGAAAGAATGTTTTGAAATTGATTGTGGTAGCAATTGTACAATACTACTTGATGTGATTAAACTATGGAATGATATGCTATCTGTATTACCTCTTAATGAAAAGATTTGGGGAAAAATATTTACAGCCCTTGGAGAACTTTTTAAAATACATTTAAACCACTGACTTATATGTCACGTGGATTATATTCCAGCAAAATTGGTAAAAAGCAAAGGGACAAAAAGATTTATAGCCTTGGACGGCAGTCCCCCTACAACAGTGCTTTTATATTTATTTAAGTATCCATGTCCTTGGCAGAAAAAGTAGAAAATATAGTTTAGCAAAAAGTATCTCCTTCCATCATTTAGTAAGTACTGACTGAGGATCCATTTTGTGCCATGTGACTTACCTGTCACCCTTTATGCTCCTGTTTACAAGCGTGGGGAAACCATCTAAGACACAACTCCTGCTATCTTCCTGTGGTGCGACGTGGCCTGAAGACAACCGAAGCCTCAGAAGGGCAGGCAGTCCACAGGACTAATACGGACCATGCGGGGAAGAGCCTGCAAGACTCCGAGGCTGGAAGAACTAGGTGGTACCCAGCTAACAGTGCCAACTTTTCTGACTGCATGCACAGCACAGGGTGCGAGAGAGTGGGAGAAAAATGTGGAAGAAATATAACATTCATTTAAAAGCCTAAACCGAACAGTCTGAGAGAGCTC
>NW_022111373.1:30779498-30786180 GCF_000313985.2 Echinops telfairi | reverse complement strand
CTAAGAATGGGCTTAAGAATGAGGGACGTGTTCTAAAATCTATTGTGGTGATGAATGCATAACTCTCTTTAATATGCGTATGACCACTGAATTTTATGAGACATGAATTCTGTATCAAGAAAACTGTTTAAGAAACAAAAACAAAGTAATTATTCTGCCAGGTCTATAGTGGTATAGTGCATATATAACCTATCATACATATGCCTGGATGCTCATACTAAATGCTTATGTTACTGGCAAATAAATACATTAGGTACAAGTAAGGTTAATGAGAAAAATTCAGTAATGAAACATAGAGAAAACACGCACACGAAACGCACAGGGAGAACTGCAGGACGCAAACCCATCTGGAAGGCATGCCGACAAACTAGTTAGGAAATACCGCTCACGCATGCAAGAGAAAGGTAGACCAGAAGTCAGCATGCCAAACATAAGCAGTGGTTATTATTTCTGGGCAGTGAAATTAAAAATGTTTTCTTCTTCTTGTCCCCCCCCCCTTATATATAACTTTAATAACCAGAAAAGGATTATTTTAAAAATTAGATATCTTTACATATTATACCAAGAGCAGATTCATTATCACACATCTAATTTGAAGCTAAAATGGAATCCATTAAGGTAGCGAGGCCAAAGGGAAATGCAAACAATTCTATCATTTCAATTACTCGATACAAATGCTCTACATTATTCCACTGCCAGGAGCACTGTTCAGGATGCGTGTATGTGTGTGTATTAGGGGACACTGCATAATTACCCATGCTAATTAGCACATCTACATAACAAATGATGGACAATTATCATGGAGCTTTACTTATTAACAGTAGATTGACTTAGCAGAGAATGAAACGGAAAGGAGCCAGGAGACATTTTCAAGGGAAACAATAACCAACAACAGCAAAGCCCCTGAGTGTAGATAGAAAATTGCGATATTTTTCTCTGTACCTTCGTTTCAACTACTCTTTAAGGGTTTTTTTTTTTCCCTTTTAACTTTTTACTGAAATCTTTCAAACATTCAAATATATGTCTATTTGGACACTTAAAAATACGTGTAAGTCCCATGTCCCCATCACCCTTCAAAAGGTATCGGCATTCTTAAGAACTTCCATTCCAGCTGATTATCATGTACCAGTAAGAAATCATACTTATGAACAGGGAGACTGCCTTTTTAGGGAAAAGAGAAAAAGAAAGAAAAACAAAACAGTTTTGAGAAGCCTCATCTCACAGAATTACTCTAAGCTCTGAAGTGGTTTCCTACGTGGCTAATGCTGGCACGGTGAGTCAGAATCTACGGGATGCCAGTGGGTTTTGGCTTGGAAACAGTTGTTACCATTTCCATCCATTTGTCCTCCCCCCTTAATCTCTAACAGCCACCGTGCCTGACATGCATTATTATGGCTAGAAAGGAAAGAACCAAAATAAAGAAAGAGGCATACGGCAGGTGCTGGGAAGCTGTGCCCACACTGGCCCCAAAGGCCCCCAGGACATGCCAGCAGCAGCGGGGCGGCTGGTTTCATTGTAGAGATCACAAAGCAGGTTAGTGGGCACTGTCGGAAGGTGTGACCTGACTGTACCTACCCAAACTGTTGTCACTGCTGGTGGGCCAGGAAGCAATCCTGTCCCTCGGCTTCTTCTTTTTGTACGAGTTGTCTGACTTCACAGAAAGCTCGCCCTCCTCCTTTCTGATTTCCCGAACCAGCTGCATGCGACACCTTGTAAAATCCTGAAAGGAAATCTTCCCGTTTTCATCTGCGCCCAGTTGATTCATGATCTCAGCCACGGACTGTTCCATATTCAGCTGGCGGCAGACCATCAAGAGGTCATTTCTGCAGAAGGAGTTGAACAGAGGAAAACTTGTCAAGAAAGAGGTCTGAGCTAGAGAAAGTGATGAATGGAAGACCAAAACAAAACAAAGCCCCAACCATGTTTCTCTAAAGATATATACGCACAGTAGTATCTCCAGTTTTCTCAGTGCTTCTAGAAAAGTGGTTAAGTACAGAAAACCTTGTTCCGTTCCGGTTAGTCTGAACAAGAACTCCATTATTATTGGGACCAGTGGGGCAACTTTTAATCCTTTGTTCTCTTTTCTTCCTGTCTCCACGCCCTCCCCTTCTTTTCTTTTGAAATCCATGAAATACCTGTACAGTGTAGCACTGTAATCTCCCTGTAAGATAAAGTTACAGAACATAGAGGAGACATTGTTTCTACTCTTGGCAAGAGTTTAGAATCTAGTCAAGTTGTAAAAGAACAACAAAGATTTTAACAAGTTCAATTTTCAGTGTTCTGAACCAATCAGCTAGCTTTAGTATTTTTTTATAAAAATAATTTTATTAGGGGCTCATACAACTCTTATCACAATCCATACTTACATCAATTATGTAAAGCACATTTGTAGTACATTCATTGCCCTCATCATTCTCTAAACATTTGCTCTCCACTTAAGTCCCTGGCATCAGCTCCTCATTTTCCCCCCTTCCTCCCAGCTCCCCCCAGTATTTCTTTAAAATGCTATTTAATCTCAACTTCTGTGGTTCAGTGCTTTCTCGTGTCTGCCCTCCTCTCCCCCATCTTCTTTGAGTATTTTTCACCTTGTCAGCAATTAGTAAATGCCATTCGGAAGGTTGCAGGTTTGAGTCCACCTGGTTGAACATCAAGAGGAAGGTCTAGCAATCTACTGTACTTCTGAAAAACAGCCATCGAAAACTCTGTGGCACAAGGTTCCATTCTGACTCACGTGGGGTTGCCATGAGTCGGAACCGAAGCAATGGTAACTGGGAAGACTCACCTCAAGGGTCAAAATCCCAAGTGCTTTCTGAGATTAGCCACGTCATGTACGTGTGTGAAGTGGGTGGGGCTAACATGAGGGGTGGTGGAGACCATGACTGGACTCCAGAAGTCCATTTAGCTAAATTTAAATGTTAAATTTAAAAAGAAAAAGACAATTGCCATGGAAGCCAAAAATACACATCTAGAGACCCTGTGTTTGATGCCTGATGTAGATGAGGAGGTTTCAGACAGTTGGTGGAAAAATTCCATTATCTTTCAAATTCTATTTTCCCCTGGCATTTTGAAGTCCCCTCCGATGTTCCCATCTTTTCTGTCTACACAGACTCCTTTGGAAACATTTTCCAAATGTTATTTCTTATCTATCGTTCTAGTTCTATAATATTTGTTTCCAGTTAAAGTCAAAGGATTCTAGAATTTAAGAACTGAAAGAGACATTGGAACTTGGTCCATAGTCACAAAGCTATTAGTGCTTTGGACTCAAAATTCTGTGTTGTTATTGTTGTCAGGTGCCAGGCAGTCGGATCCGGCTCCTATCGACCCTTCTGTGCACCAAACCTGGTCCAGAGCCATCTTTGCTGTTCTTGACCCCACTGATGCAGGCCCTGGGTCATTCCATGTAGTGGAGAGGCTTTTCTACTCTTGGCTGTCTACCTTCCCAAGCATTTGTCTTCTCCAGAGACTGGTCCCACCTGAGAGAAAGCCCAAGGTGTGCGTGTCACCATCCTGGTTTCTAAGGAACATGTTGGTTGCGTTTCTTCCAAGGCAGATGTATTTATATTTCTGACAATTTAGTCAACATTCTTCACTAATTAACTAATGCCATCATTCAAATGCAGCGATTTTTAGTCTTCCTTATTCATTCAGGGCTCTCTAAAACTTTAATCATCTTTAGAATATTTAAACATCTTTAAAACAATTTGGTGTTTGTTGTTAGCAGAAACATAACCATTATAAGTAAGATTAATTTCTCTTTTATTGAAGCTTCACAAATTCCTTTTCATTGTCTAGGTTACTATGATTTCCCCAAATCCCATTTGCTCACACAGTTGTAGATAATTTTCATATTTTCTTATTTACTCCATCATCTCACCTTGAAGTCCACCTTACAACTTCTCTTGCCCAAGTTTCCAGTGTTTAATTCATCATTGAATTTCTACCAGTCCTATTCTTTTACATCCACTTTTTCAGCAGGCATAATACCATCCGATATTATGCCATTATCAATTTGTGCCAGGCTATTAAACTAGCCTCCTTAGCCGATCACTCTATTTCAACTTTTATGTGTTTTAAAGAATGTTCACACATGTTACCACGGCTTGGCATGGCACACCTTCGTCCTCAAAGAGACACTCTTGCTCTTCCACTTTTAACTGTGTCTTGCACATCACATTTATCCAATGCAATACACCCTTTGATTTCTGGACTGCTGCCTATGAAATCTTTTGACAGCTTCGATCTTTATTTTATCTAACGTGATATTGTGTATTGGTCCAGGTAGGATGATTTGTGTGTTTTTTAATTCAGTTGTAATCCATAGTGAAGGCTGCGATCTTTTTTTTAAAGTTTTTTTTTTTTAAGGCTACAATCCTTGCTCTTCATCAGCAAGTGCCTCAAGTCCTCCTCACTGTCAGCAAGCAAAGTGTGTCATCTGCATATCACAGATTGTTAACAAGCCTTCCTCCAATCTTTACACTGTGTTCCTCTTCATATAATCCAGCTTCTCTGATTACTTGCTCAACATACAGATTGAATAAGTATGGTGAAAGGGTACAACTCTAATGCACACATTTTCTGACCTTAAACCACAAAGAATTCCCCTGTTCTGTTCGCACAACTGCCACACGCAAGTTCCAAATGAGCACAATGAAGTCTTCTGGGTTCCCATTCTTTTCAAGGCTATCCATAGTTATGGTCAACACAGTCAAACGCCTTAGTACAGTCAATAAAACACAAGTAAACAGCTTTCTGAAGCTTTCTATTTTCAACCAGGATCTGTCTGATGTCAGTAATGATTCAAGAGATTGTATACCCATGCCATGTCTTCTTCGGAATTCAGTTTGAATTTCTGGCACCTCCTTGCTGATGTACTGCCACGACCATTTAAAATAGTCATTAGCACATTTTACTTGCATGTGATACTAACAATATTGTTCAATATTTCTGCATTCTATTGGGTCAACTTTCTTTGGAATGAGTACAAATATGGATCTCTTTCAGTGGGTTGTTCAGGTATCTGTCTTCCAAATTTCTTGGCAGCTAGTAAGTGCTTCCACTTCTTCATCAGCTTATTGAAACATTTCAATTGATATTCTGTCGATTCCTGTAGCCTTCCTTCTCCCTAATGCCTTCAGTGCAGCTTGAGCTTCTTTCTTCAATACCACTGGTTCTTGATCCTATGGTTGTATGTCAATCTGTTCTTTTTGGCACAATGACTGTGTGTGTTCCTTCCATCGTCTTTTGATGCTACCTGCGTGGTTCAACATTTTGTGCATAGAATCCTTCAATACTGCAACTCCATACATGAATTTTTCCTTCAGTTATTTCATCTTGAGATATGCCAAATATGTTCTTTTCTCTTGGCTTTCTAACTCCATTTCGTTATAATGCTTTGTTGTATCCAGCTGTCCTTTGAAATGTGCTGTTCAGTTTTCTGACTTCATCATTTCTTCCATTTGCTTTTGCCACTCTATGTTCAAGAGCGTGTTTCAGAGTATCTAATGACATCCACTCTGGCCTTTTCTTTCTTGTCTTTTAAATGACTTTTTGCTTTCTTCCTTTATGATGTTCTTGATGTCATGCCACAGTTGGCTAGGTCTTCTCTCAGTGGTGCTCAGTGAGTGAAATCTTTTCTTCAGATGATCTCTTTATACATTTATACATGTTTAATGTATAAATAAATGTATATACATATATTTATGAGAATGGGTGGATGAATGACTAAATATATATATAACAGTGAGTGTAGCATACTGAGTGATTGGACTTAGTTTTTTATTCTCCAGTAATAATGTTCTACATCCATACCTTAAACACTCATGTGCACTGGTCACCAGGGATTGTTCAGTGATGTCAACTCAGGGTGACACCATGAGGGACCAAGTACAACTGTGCTGCATTGGGCTTAAATTCTTAAAACTTTCACTTTTGCTCTTGTTGAGAATATACACAGAAGAACAGATGGACACCAATTTATAATTTCTATATAAACAGCTCAGTGGCATAGATTACATTCTTAGAGTTGTGCAACCATGATCACACTCCTTTGCCAAATTGTTCCTCCCCCATTGACATAAACTCACAGTCCTGTTCCCCATCTTTTCATTTACGTTGTGATTGGCAACTTGGTCCCATGTAACTAACTATTCTTCGGCAAACGCCATGCTCAAGGCAGACTTTCTTTACTAGTTAAGCTAAACTATTATTTGGCTTAAGGAAGACCTCAGGGGATATTTTTGAATTATAAGTTAAAGATTATCTGAGGGCAATAGTCTCATAGGTTCATCTAGGTTCTACAGCTCCCGAAAATCTGGAGTTCATGATAATTTGAACTTTTGTTCTGCTTTTTACCCTTTTGATCAGGATTCACTAATAGCTGGGTCCCATCCGGTTCTTCTCTTCCTTCTATTACTGGTTTTGCCACTTCTTCTGTTGTTTCAAGTGAATATGGTTCAACTGTTATGCCTTGTTATGTTTCGTGCAAGTTTTTAAGGCTCCAGGCACTACCCAATTCTTAGGGTTTTCAGTGGCTGATCTTTCAGAAGACCGTCTTCAGGTCTTTTTCCTGACGTGTCTCCGTTGGACTCTAATGGCCAACCTTGTGTTTATTAGCAGCTGAGCATGTTAACCATTAGCACCTCAGATTCACGATAAGTGGGTCCTCGGCCTGACCCCCACTATG
>NW_022111373.1:30775632-30777621 GCF_000313985.2 Echinops telfairi | reverse complement strand
ATCTACATATAACCACTTCCCTGGGGGATGGACAACAGAGAAGTAGGTGATGGAAGATGTCAGGCAGTGTAAGACATGACAAAATAAGAATACTGTATTAATTATCAGGGGAGGGAGGGAAAAAATGAGCTGATACCAAGGGCTTAAGTGGAAAGCAAATGTTTTGAGAATGATCAGGGCAACAAATGTACAAATGTGCTTGACACAATGGATGTATATATGGATCGTGATGAGTTGTACGAGCCCTCAATAAAATGATTTAAATAGAAAAAAAAGTGAGTCCTTCTATACCCAGTAATTTCAGCCTTGATATGTAGCTTACTTTGACCAATGACAGATTAGCAGACACGTGTTTAAACAATTGGGCTGATCTCTTTCCACTTTTGCCATCATCATGAGAAGTACATACCATGGTAGCGATTTCTCCTCTAGCTTGAGTCCCAGAATGAACCATCTCAGAAAGAGCTCTACAGATTGATACTGAGCAGCTGTGGCTAAGCCAAAGGTGTGTGATTAAGAGCTTACTGTTGCTTATATCCCTGATATTTTATGACTGTAACCCAGCAATACTGATACATTGGAAACATTTTATGAAATGCATCCTTAAATGATATATCTTGTTTGTCCTTTCTTGTATGCAATCTTCCCAACATTCAACTGGATTCATCTAATACTTATGAATGATTAAGATTACCAATGAAGGAATGCAAACAAAAACAAAAACAATACAGCCATGGTTCAGATTTTACATTCTAAAATAAGATTAAAAGTAAGATTTTTAGAGAATAATCTTAAGAAGCAAGATCTTCGACAAGATGGATTGATCCAGTGCCTGCTTTGATGAGATCAAACATAAGAATAATTGTGAGGATGGCACAGGACCGGGCAGTATTTCTCTCTGTTGTACATGAGGGCACTATGTGTTGGGATTGATGTGAGGGCACCTAATAACAACAACAACAACAATTTAAGAATTTGACTTGCTAGGAATAAAGGGATTTCCATATTTTAGAAGTTCACATAATAAAAGGCTAATTTCTAATGATAAGAATACAATGTTTTAATTTTATTTTATCTATGTGCATTTCTTACCTTTCTACAATGCAGTATGTTACTTTCAAAAATTGCTTCAGTTTTTAGATTTTTTAAAAAAACAGGGTAAAAAATAGTACCATTCTCAGAGGGTTGTTCGGAAGAGAAAGGAAATGTAGGTCAAGCACTTAACATAGTTCCTGGCACATATTAAGTACTCAATAAACAGTAGCCATTATTATGACTATTTTATGATTATTGATCATAGCTCTTTCACAATGCCCTAGTTTTGTGAGGAAGCTTTTAGAAGTAAGTACGGACTGCTTAGGGGAAAACAATGCTTACTGAACTCAATTGCCTACCTCATTACGTACAACAAACAGTCTGTCTACATAAACCCACCCCTTCTCCCTGCCCACTAAGTACATCACTCAGCTGTGCCCAGACTGGAGCTGCCCCATTCATCGAAAAGCAGCTCAAATACAGAATTTAAAAGTATGAAAGTGACCAGGCTGACTGTTTAGATAGAGGCTGGCAGAATTCCCAAGACTATGGCCCTTGTTACCTCTCACCCAGTTCAGTGGAAACTGAACTCACCCCTGTGTTGGAATAAGCAACCACTTAAGATCAAAAGGGCAACATTTGCCTACGACAAAGAGTTAGAAGAGAAGGAGGCATGGGAACAGGAAACAGTGGGAGGAAGTGGCAGGAGCCATGGTACATAGAGAGGATTGAAAGGGATGAGTTGAAACATAATATGTACTCATTGTTGAATGTAAAATTGGTGATCTGCTGTGCATATCATTACTTACATCATAATAAAAATGTAATAATAATTTTAAAAAGCTGTTACATAATCTGGTGTCAATTTGAGACTATTAAGAGTGAAGGGGTGGAGTTTAGCCTGTCGATCAGGTTACAGCTTGATGACCTCATTTGGAGGCGCTATGGAAATAG
>NW_022111373.1:30772699-30774984 GCF_000313985.2 Echinops telfairi | reverse complement strand
CAAACCGGTCTGATTTCAAGCTCCTGTCCTTTCCAGTCTGCCATCTAGCATCTTGGATGTCTATGATCCCTACATTTTGGCATGTGAACACAATTATGGACAGTACCAATACAAACAATTTAGTTGTGAAAGATCATCAATTAATAAAACTTTTACATGAAATCAGTACACATATCTACGGGTCACCTTTTTAAAAGAAATATGGATGACAAGATGAAGTTACATTTAGTAATCCACATGAGAAAACAAAGTCATTAGAGAGTGAAGTCTCTTAAAGCTCTCCTTGACATGTTTAAGAAGTACGCCTGGAGAACTTGGAGAACCGGGCTTAGCCACTGTGCTTCGTTGCTTGTTTTGCTGGGGAAACTCCTCTCTGCGCGTCCAGCTAGTTCAGCTATCAGCCAGCTGAGGCTCAGCAGACTCTGCCATTGCCCCAGAGTCTCAGAAAGTGACCAGATTCGGCAGAGGGGTGACGGTAAGAGGACAATGTTGGTTTGTGTGCAGTTGACTGTCCACACCTTCTCCCAGGGACACACACAGGACTGTTCCTTTGTGAGAGGAAGCCAGTGGAAGGAGGCCAAGAAACTGCCCTGCCCTGCCAGGGGAGACCAGCCTCTATGGGTAAGTGTGGCAGTGTGTGAACTCCGGGTCCCTAGAGAAGATGCTCTCTAGACATGGCACTGTGGACAAACATATCTCTGCAGACATCTGCTCTGTGATCTACACAACTGGGGTGCCAATACTTAGTGTCCATTAAAAAGCTATTGTGCCGTTGTTAAAAATGGCTCCCAGTTAATTCTATAACTCTGTGTGTATGCCAACTCAGGTGAGTAGGCATTGACTTGATGATAGTGGACGCTTTGTTTTGTTTTTTAGCTCTCCATGCCTGTGGGCAATATGTCTTTGGTACACAGAATTGGTAGCTGGGTACCATCCATTTCTTCTGGTCTCGTGGTAGAGGTGCTAGTAGTCATAGAGGCAGTTAAACCTGCAGTCCATTTCTTTCTCCATTTTCTGGGTCTTCAGTCTCTACTTCTCTTTCTTTTAAACTCATATCCTATCCTATTGTAAAGCCTATTGGCTGTACCTTCTAAACATACTATGTATATGTGTATTCCAATCTTCAATGACTACCCCTGTAGCACTTTCATTTCTTACCTGAATTGCTGATAATTTCCACCTGGTCTCCACGCTTTCACTCTAATGCCCTACCTGTAGCCAGCGATGTTCTTCTTTAAAAAAAGGAGACCTGGCCATTTTGCTATCCAGACCTTTTGATGGTTCCCCTTAGGATGAAATAAAAAGGTCTTACATAAATGACTTCCCCTCTTTCATTCTCTAAGCACATTTGCTACCACTCTTTTTCTCACTCCTTCCTATCAAGTCTTGCTGGTCTTGCTGCGCCTCAAATATACCCAGTTTTTCCTCCCTTTAGGACTGTGCACTTGCTGTTCCCTCAGTCTACGACGCTCTACTTTTTGATGTTAATGTTTGACTTCCTCACTTCCTGGTATTCCTAGCCTCCCTTGATCATCTTACCTAAAATGAACCTCTTTCATGCTTTCAAATATACACCACTCATTAATAATTGATTTGATAATGCATAATTGTGTGTTTAGTTATTATCCACTCATGAGACTCCATGAAGTCAGAAACTTTATTTCATCCACGCATCGGTAGCACCTAGAACATCTCTGGCATATGTAGGCTGTCAATAAGGATATGCTGATGGCTGAAAGAATGAATGGATGACAGATCAGCTCAGATACCTTCAACTCTGTACAGGCTTGCTCACTCAGGCCCACAGGGGCCTCATCTTTACAGTGATACCAGTCACCATTCAATAGCTATGGAATGCTGCTCTGTGACAACTTTTGGGCTGCTCTCAACATTCATTTCTTTCTTGCTTCCACACATTCAAGTCTTATATTCTTGGTCTCATCACCAGCTCCTGGAAGCTAGGGTTGATCCTGCATTCATCTACTGTGGGATCGGTGCAGCACCCAGCACAGCCTCATGTACACAGCAGACGTCCATGATGTTTGTTGGATGGATTGCACCCAAAACTCTCAGAAAGTAAAAACAATCGTTCTTTGGAAAGAGCCCCCCTTTTATTTGCTATTTCCCCTCATATCTCCCTCTGTATTTGCCCATGGAACACAGCACATGGGATGCGCAGTAGCATGAGTGATCAGTGGACAAGACTCTGTAGCCTTGTTGATAGAACATCCAACAGTTTATTTGACCTAGGCAAGGAGAGATTTCAGAGGAAGCGATACTAAGCT
>NW_022111373.1:30769134-30771740 GCF_000313985.2 Echinops telfairi | reverse complement strand
CGGGTGTTATTCATTTTATAGGCCTGTGTATTTGGCTGAAAGTGATCTCTGGGAATTGGCTCAGTTCCAGATTTGAAGGCTATCTAAGGCCGATAGTCTCGTTCAGACTAGTAAATCTAGGGGTGTTTTTTGTTGTGCTGCTGTTGTGATTTTGAATTGTGTTCTATATATTTCCCCCCCCACTCAGTCTGAGACCTTCTACTGTGAGCCAGATCAGAGGGTCAGCAGAGGCAGCTTGGCACTACCCAGTCCCTCCAATCTCAGGTGAGCAGAGGCTGTGGCTGGTGGACCCATAAGTCCTTTGCACTGTTGACTTGAGTCTTGACTGTTCTTCAGTCTTCTTTGATCCAGCAGGGAGTGATCAACAGTTTCATGTTAGATGGTCACTCACAGTTTTAAGACTTCAATCACCACTCACCATTGTCTTTATGGATTATGCTAGTATGCCATTGACTTAGATACTACTTGAGATTATGGTTCTAAGCTCTCAAGCCCAATAATTCAACCCTTTGAAGTGTTCGGTAATGGCTAAAAAGTGTTTGTAATGTTGTCCCCCATACGCAATTCTATATATCTAAATATATTTCCAGCACATACATATATATATGTAGCAGCAGTATCTGCCAAGCCTATAAATGCTCTTGGGTGGATCCACATATAAGGGGTCTTCAAAAAGCTCAAGAATAATGATGTTGGATTTTGCCTTGAATGCTCTGAAGCCTCCTCATATTTCTCACAGGTGGGACCATATAATGGTTGTCTGTGGGGGGAGGTCAGATCCTTGCAATCGCTGCCAGACCACTGTCTCTCCATATCATAGAGGTGGGCCTGCTCCCTGATGCTGGGGACAATGGACAGGCTCCTGTAGGCGGAGTTCACATCCTACTGATAATGATCTCTATCAGTTGGGCCAGGAACAGGCCAAACCGGCTCTGTGATATTCAAAGTTAGGGTGCCATCCAATATCTAAGACCCACCCATCTTGCTTTGTGTATACCCCCAATCCCTCCTCTTCCCATTGCCTGGATACCCCTAGATCACCCCCTCCCATCACTGTAATACCTATAGCACAACCCTTTCCTATGTCTTCACCTGTAATTAGGGGGCCTGCACGTCCCCAGAGAGGATAAAAGCTTGGGAAGCATTAAAGTTTAGCTCTCTCTCTCCATGTGGACTACCAAGCGGGGCTGAGGTGAGCAATGCTACTATGAAGTGTGTCTGACTCCAATTATTTCTATATATCTCTTTTATCTCTCATGCTCTCTATAACTTTACTATAATCTTTACTCACTATCGCTGTACAATTGCGCCTACCGAACCCGTAATGATTGTGCTAGGAGCTGGTTTCTTCTGGCAGTTCTTTTTATATGACCCTTTCCACTTAACATAGTATTTTCAAGGCTCACCCATATTATAGCACACATCAAAACTTTACATCTATTTATGGCTTAATCATAGTTCATTTGGATGGATAGACCACATTTTATTTATCCATTCATATGTTGATTGATGATACTTGGATTATGTCTACCTTTATTGTGAGTAGTCCTGCTATGGGCATTAGTGTAAAAGTCTCTTTTTTGAGTCCCTCTCCCCCAAGTTTTTGGATATACATCTAGGAGTGGAATTGTTTGGTCATCCGCTAATTCTAAGCTTCATTTTTTAGAAATCACTGCCCTGTTTTCCACAATGATTGTGCATTTTATATTCTCACCTGAAATGGATGAGGGATCTAATTTCCTAACATACTTTCCAACATATTATATTTCTTCATTTTTCTGATAATAGCCATCCTAGTGGAAATGAAATGGAAGGTACCTATCTAACTAAAAAATATCTATGTGATTTCAAAAAAACCCCATTTATTAGAGAAAATGTAGATAAGCAAACATAAGCAAATAAAATTATTTAGAATCTCTCTACCCAGCAATCACCATGGTAAACATGTGGATAAATATCCTTGCAGTCTCATTTTTCTTTCAAATCATCATTATTATGAGTAGTTTAAAAGATGTCTCATACTTATTCATATTCATATATCTTGTCTCTGGAGTATATTACTATGTGGTAACAAAGGAATAGACTCCATCTATAACAAAGAAATTGATAAAGCCACATAGTGTATAGTTCTGTCTAAATATCTATCACCAAGCAGTACAACTAAAGATTAAGGCTTCTAGTTCAAAATTGTATGGCTCCACAATGCAGTTATGACTTTTTGTGTACAAATGTCTTCTTGCCTTTTGGCATTCTTATTTTAACCAAAAAAGGAACAGAATAGGAAGTAGAAAATCAATGAAGCGATTTACCATTCAAAGAAACTCACAGCCTAACATTAGGAATAGACAATGGAAAAGACAGGATTAAGTCTTACAGGCTCAGGGGCAGAGAAAGACACTGTGCTGCTCTGTAACAATACTAATCCTAAATCCAGATGAATAAGGAAAATGCAAAGCTAATCATTACTCTAAATAATATGTCCCACTCTTCGTTTAAAAATTCTTGACTAGCCCCACATGGAAGAACATATCAGCCTGTGTGATCACGAGGTGTCGAAGGGATCACTGAAGACAAATGGGTGCATAAGCAAATGTGACGAAGAAAGC
>NW_022111373.1:30760150-30766789 GCF_000313985.2 Echinops telfairi | reverse complement strand
TGTTGAAAAAGATGGTCTATTTTGAGCCTTCGTGAGGTACCCTCCTGTCTTTGTGAGGAAAAGAAAACAAACAAACCTTTAACACTGCCCCCAACAGAAAACGGATAGCTATCTGAGTGTGTTCTGCTTCAGGGTGAGTGACTGCTCATGTATTTGTTTGCTCTGAAGGTGGACATGTAGCATTCAGGGCAGTTTTAACAAAAAGTACTAAAAAGAAATAAACAAGTTCTTGTCTAGTGTAGACCCCAAGGGAGCTCCAAGGCAGTGGCAGCCAGGTGGCTGCATGGAGCGCCGAAGGTTCTGGGTTCAGTCAGTCAGGATGAGGGATGGGAAGGATGAGAAGAGGGCCCGAGAGCAGTTCCACTCTCTTGACCTCTCACAACACAGCGTATACTGTTCCCACTCGATATGGTAGGATAGAGAAATATAAGCATCTTAGTCAGTATTATCCGTACAACTGGACAAAAAGAGACTATCTTTGGGGATCGAGCTTGGGCACAGAGGGAAGGGGGCCAGGAGACTTGAGTGTTTTTAACAAGCTCCAGTGCCAATGGTTACCAAGTTCAACAGCCAACTGAAAAGTCGGAGGCCAGTCCACTCGCAGGCAAATCCGAAGGAGGCCTTGGTGTTTATTTCTCGATGTTTTCCTGTCTAGGAAATCCAGGCTAAGTAAATCTACACAGGGAGGGACTGGATTCATGGTTCCTTAGGGGTAATGGCACGGGTGGTGGGAGGGCCTGGGGAATAAGAATGATGAGCACACGAATGAGGAAAATGTCCTAAGATTGTGGTGATGAAGGTGCAACTCTTCTTGATGTGACTGAACTATTGAATTGTGTGATGTGTAAACTATACACCAATAGAATTACTGTTCTTGTTGTTTGTGAATATGTCTTGGATCTCCCTCATCAGCCTCATCTCCCTGCTGAAGTACGTAATCAACCTTTATTTTCGCCTCACTGACTTGCTCGCATTTCTGGAGCAGGCACCGTTCCTTTACACGGGCCCATGGTTCTCACCTGTCCGTCCCCCTGCTTTGGAAAGGTTTTCTTCTTCTTATTGCTAATGACAGGCCATGTATCATAGCTTATGTTTAATGGTGTCTCTGTCAGAAATCGTCCCTAAGAATCTCATGTAACCCCCAGTCTAATCTGAGGTACCCTCTGTGTTACTGAGGCTTCTGTACTCCCTTGTCTCACACAGCAGCTCACTCTGCACTGATTACTGGTTTCTGGTCTCCTACTAGACCAGCGTTTCGCAAATTATGGACTGCTGTCAAATCTGTCGACATCTGTTTTTGTAAATCAAATGATTGGAACACAATCATGCCCATTAGGCTATGTACTATTTATAACTGCTTCTGTGTAGAATGGCAGAGCCGAGTAATTACAGGAGAGACCAGATGGCCCACAAAACCCCAAATATTTACTACCTGGCTCTTTTGAGAAAGGGTTTCCAAACTCCTACACTAGAATGTAACTTCCTAGTAGACAGGACTCATTCTTTATCTTGGAATCCCTAACACTTGATAGGTGACCAAAGGTAAAATCCACTCTATCAAGGAGATTTGGATTCGTAGCTGCACAGTAGAACAGAGAGGCAGCCCTGGTGGCCCACTAGTAAACTGCTTGGCTGCCAAAGGAAAGGCCGTTATCTGAACCTCTAGCCCTTCGCAGAAGAAGGATGTGGCAGTGTAATTCCATCGTGGCTTACATCCTTGGGAACCATCTAGGGCAGATCCTTCTAGACTCTCCTTTAGCGTGGCTGTGAGTGGGATTCAAACGGATAGTAGTGGGTTTCTGCAACTACAAATTGAAAAAGGGTGCGGTCATTAGGTTTTAAAACATTTAGTACATATCCTGAGCTCCATACAACTTAAACTTTCTATCCCCGGGTGTGTAACTCTGACTGCACATCATCATCACCTGATGGAAAAATATGTTGATGCCCAGGCCCTGCAGGTGACACACTGTATCAGAATGGTGAAGGGGGCCAACACTGGTTATGCTGGAAATCTTCCTGATTCAGAAAAGAATGTCTATTCTAAACCAACGGTCACAGGGAAAACACATGGAGAGTCTTAGTGACTTAAAAGTAAAGATTTGATCATGGGAATGGGGGTGTTTGCAAGATGAAAAGGAAATAGATCTTTTAGATCTTCACAGGGGTGGAAACAAAAAGGATCCCCCCAGAATTTAAGTTATGAGATGGGTATTTTTGTTTGTTTTGCTCACTGTTGTCTTTCCAATACATCCATACTTGGTAGGTGGCAGAAGGTGATCAATAAATATGTCATGAATGTATGAATGATTTCTTCATTTGCTCTTGGTCAATGAGGAGCTCCTGATTCCAAATGATCCTGCTAATTGAAATGTTATACATGAACAAAGCAAATTGGCAAATACGATATTCAGTTAATCGAGAGACAACTTGCTTTAGAATCATAGCATTGCATTCTAAAACTTGGATCTTTTGATGTTAAGAAGAGAAAACAGAAATGGATAAATGTACCCTGTCTCTAAAAAAGGCAAATAAGCTGTAATCTGAGATAAAAAAAGGTTCCATACATCGGATGGAAACATGAAAAATCATGAAAGAAAAGGAAAACGAATCGGTGACATTCCCTCAACAAAGTCAATGCCCTTGGCCATGCGTCGGCAGGATTTAGCGGAAATCGTCTTGGACATTGCCACTGCATCCTCATCCAAGACGCCTAAAGCAATTGATGCCCGAGACTGACTCAAAATTGAATGTATGCATTCATATTCTCGTTGCCTCTCACAAAACACAGTACTAGAGGTGATGACCGCTTTCGTCTAATTCTTCTATTTGAAATATGCTTTGTGATTACCAACTTGATAATAATACAGAAAAATGGAAGATAAAATCATATAGAAAAATAGAGAAGACACAACAAAATCAGAAGAAAGGAACACTTTAAATCACCGAAGTGATATTATAGGGATATCTGTTTCAAAGTTTCAAACCTAATGCACTATTGAGATATGAACTTTTACAAAATCAGAGTTTCTAAATAGCAGCTTCCTTTCTATTAGATCCCTGGTGGTGTAGTGCTTACAGTTTGGGCCGCTAACCACAAGGTCAGCAGTTTGAAACCACCAGCTGCTCTGCGGGAGAAAGAGGAGGCTCTCTACTCCCACAGTGTTACAGTCTCAGAAACCCACAGGGGCAGGTCTGCCTTGCCCTATAGTGTTGCTGTGAGTCAGAACTGACTCAATGGCAGTAAGTTTGGTTTGGTTATATATTCTATTATTTTTGAAACCTATTATGAACATTGGGAATTCATATCTGTTGTTTAGAACTGTGCTGTCCAATATGGTAACCACTAAGCCACACAGGACTATTTAACATTATAGTTAAACTAAAATGAAATCCAATTAAAATTTAGGTCCTCAGTTGTCTGTTGTGCCCATAGCTGAGGATAGGAGATGTTCTGGTGTTTATTCTGGCTCCTTGAGTCCCATCTTGGCTCAAATAGCAACCTAAACCTCCCCCTGAGGGTGGCACTGTGACATGTGCAAACTTCCCCCAGCTTTATATTCATATCTTCTCTACTAGAACTGAGACACACTCAGCGCCCAGAGAACACTGTCCTGAAATTCTCCTAATAAGTTCCAAAGTACTTTAGGTTTAGAAAATTTCATTAAAGTAAAAATAATATGGGAAGAAATCTTATTTATATTTTTTTGAAGAATTTTTAAAAAAACATTCTTTTCAGGCATAGTTTTATCATTCACTCCATCTCCTCTCTCATCTTCTAATTAAAATATCATAACATGAAAAGCCGACAGGCCTTGTAGTCTGATCAGGGACATGAGAATGAACAGACTTAATGCCCAGTTCACGCTACAGTCTCAGAGCAGGGATTGTGTCACCGGGCCCCATCTCCTCCAGCATTCCACAGGGATTCCACACGTGTCAAACATGAAAACAAGCCAAGGCAATCACTTTTATAACAATGTATGTGCCATGCAAGCCACTAAGTTTTTAGAATATCAGATATGTTCTATATTAGTTTTTAAAATTCAACTTGTGATGGACTAGTACCTTTGTAGAATAAAATAAACAATTAGAATAAAGATAAACAGAAAGGATATACAAAATACAAGTCCAATTTAAAATTCAATTCAACTCTGTCAAGTTCCTAAACACTCCCAGTCTCTGCCCTTAACTCATTGCAGACCAGCCAGAAAAGCACTCTCCTTTGGGCCATTCTTTGGACACTAATGTTCTAGAAGTCACGAATATAATGAAAACAGTTTCTTAGTCCATAGATTTGAGATCAATGAGGAAAAAGAAGCTACCAAACTACAATAATGCCGTTATCTTCCTCTTGGTTTACCTTGAAATATCATTGTAAACAAAATATGTGCATCTAATTATAACATTTATATCTTTGTTTAATGATCATAAAAGAGAAAAGCAAAACCAGATTCACAGAGCAAATAACCCTCAGAAATGTCACTGTTGTTTTATAGTTATACTAATTTGAGTTAAAGTGAAATCCTTAAATCATATTCATATCGATATCCATCTTCCTCAACCAACGATGATATCATCTATTTAAGTGAGCATTGGGGGGGTTGGTGTCCTGCAATGCACAATGAACAAAGTAGTATCGCTACATGCTTATCTCATAGGGTATAAAATAATAAGCCCAGGGAGGGAGGTGCACAGACATAAATGTTCAACAGAGCCTGCTCTGGGAGGGCTGGTAAAATGATAAGAGGAGCAATCAAAAAGCTGTTTGTGTATGAAGGAGGAGAGGAAAGGAAGATAAGGAATAAGAGAATGGAAGGATTCAGCGGAGGGAGGAGGTTGCAAGCCTCAGGGAATGGAGACGTCGTGAAGGAGGGAACTGAGGCAACTAAGATGCCACCAACATTGTTTTCCTTAGAGGCCCAAATAATCCGAGGTAAAGTGAGATCCTTGAATCGATATCCATATCTACGTCTACCCTCTTCAACTAACCATGGTACCAGATACTCGTTTCTTTACTTGAGGGTGGAAGATCACCAACTATGTTGATTTGCAAATCAAGGAGAATAAACTAACCCCTCTACTGCTGCTGCACAACCAAAATGAGGGTCTCCAGGACATCTGCACCCACTTTAATTCCCTTGAGAAACACACAGAGAACAGCCTATGCCATATGGAGGCTGTGAACAATGCCCTCAGATGGGCAGAAGAGAGCAGAGTGGTGCAAAGTATTGGAAGATGAGTCCTGATCACAGACAGAAAGTCACCAGTGAGCCCAGGTGCCTGGAGTGTGGCCAAGCTCCAGGTCTCAGATTTAGAAGTGCATGTGCTCTCATATCTTGCTGGTAAGAGAGTCGAAGTTGCTATAATATCTACTGTAGTTGGGCAGCACCAGTGCTTGTCAAAAATTAAGATGGCACACATACTTTTGAGCCTGCCTTACCATTTCTAGAACGGTATCCTATGCTGATATGTGTAAAAGAAGTGTACAGGGAACAGGGCTACACACCACAGAAATGTTAGCCTTAGCAAAACATTGGGAACGATCTAAAGACTCAACAATAAGGGTTTGGTTAAATACATTTTAGGCCACCCAACAATATCTTAGACACCAGGTACCCTTTAAAAAGATTTTATGTAACAGTACTACAGTTTCCAAAATAGATCAAGTTAAGGGAAGGCAGGTGCAGACCAGTGCCCCTGGCGCACGACCAGACGTCGCTCAGAATCAGAAAGTGTGCCCACAGGTATGTGATGTGCCAAGACGACCACTCGAAGGGTGCTTAAGCAACCAGTCATAGGAATTCCTTTTGGACTGTGTCTGAAGGACAGGCATAGAACAAAAACGTATTCTGCCGTGTCTTTTCTGACACAGTTTTCATTCTTATTTACATGCATATGTAATACATTTTTTTAAAGCTACCTCCCTGCACTACAGTGGCAGTTAGGATCCCAGATGTGAAAGCACAGTGTTAGAGAAAAACAATCCAAGGAGCTCAGTTTTGGCATCCAGTGAGCTGCCAAGGGGAAAACCAAATGTTTCCTTTCAGTGTATCAGCTTACAGGTTATTCTGGCGATTATCTTGTCAAGGTTTTTTGATACTCTGCCATTCATATTGGGCCTTGATAACAATTCTCTTCAATTGTCCAACACTTGTTACCTAACCTGATGTAAGTGACTAATGCAGCATGGGTATTAGTCTATGATATTTAAACAGGACTGCATCACTCACTTAGTTGCAGAGAATTTGAAGTTTTTCATTCTTCGAATTTTGCAAAGACAAAAAAGTACTCAAGGTCTACTGGAAAAAGTGATTTTGGAGAGAAAAACATATTACATATGTATGCTGTGGTTTTTGCAAAAGAAAAATTAGAAAGATGATCACTTCCAAGGTTTAGCATATAGCTCTGTAGTTAAATTATGATTTCATTCTGAACATTGCAATATTATTTTCAAGGAACACTATTGATGCAAAAGTTAAGCGTTCAGCTGCTACTCAGAAGGTTTGTCGTTCGAACCCACCCAATGGCTCTGTGAGAAAAAGACCTGGTGGTCTGCTTCCACAAAGACTGCAAGGGTCCAGTGGTGGAGGTGGTGGTGGTGCTGGTGGAGGTTGGGGGGTGATGGTGGTGCTGGTG
>NW_022111373.1:30756854-30759092 GCF_000313985.2 Echinops telfairi | reverse complement strand
CGCACAAACTAGACAATTCAAGGGCTAATTACTCCAGATCAATGTATAAATTAAAAGTCTGCAAGTTCATCTTGGAAATTACAGCTGGGAGAAAACATGTACGCTTGCTAAAAGCCTTACTTCTTGCCTGCACTACCTAATGTGCAATTTGTTCATCCTGAAAAATTACGGTGAAGTTAGACACAACCAGTACTTTCTATGTTAATTACAGATCAATCTTCTTCTCTGTAATTTACATCCTAGGATCTAGCTCTATGTTGTCTTATTTCCTTGCAGCTGAACAAAAATAGAAAGAAATAATGAAAGAAAAATAAATTACCAGCTTAAGATGATCTTGCCTGTGGATACTGCTTGTAATAAAAAAAATTAAAGCTGTCACAATTCATTTTTAACATTGGATGACAATTTTAGTCCTATTAAAGAATTTTCTAAAATTACTCAAACCATCCAAAAATCTTGCCTGCGTAATTCAGCCGTAAGCTGAAAATCTATGGTGGTCTCCTCTTCTTTGAACCAGCAACGCAGAGTTCTGACAGTGTTGTTTGTTGTCTACATCTGTACCCACCAGTGGAAGCATATGTTTATTTTACTCTTTTCCAAATCAGTCTAAATATAGAAGACTATTTGTTCAGAATATTGTCTGAAAAATAATCTCTTCAGAGAAAAGCAAATAGAAAAAAAAGGGAAGTAAACATACATGTAGGGGAAATTGAAGCCTTGTGTCTTTTACATAGAGGAGCGTCTCTAGTCTCCAGCCAGCACCAGCAGGCTCAGTAGACAGCTTGCCTGCAGACAATCTCAGGGAGGGTTTCAACGGATCCTCTTGAAAAACAGCGTTCCAAGATGAAGCAGGTGCCGTCATTAAGTCTGCCTTAAAGCTACACACCTAAGTTTTGTCCACCCGAAGAAGAAAACTAGCATGCCTGGATGATATACCATGGGCCTGGTCACGGGTTAGGAAGCATGTGGTGGTAAGGCCATGCTGAATACCTAAACTACTGCAAGCTGTGTATTCATGTCGCAAAACCCATACATATCTTTCCAGGATAGTCACTATGGCATGGGACTATCATTTTAAATATCTGCAGTGTGTCCACTATATAAATAGAGCAAAATAATAAAAAAACTAATTGGTTGGTCCCTCTCTTTTTCCTCCTATAAATATCCTTGGGCATTTGTTGGATTGCTGTCTTAGGTTAAATGACTCTGGTTAGAATTGTTGGCTCAAAATAATACACCTAATAAGTGCTTTCAGGGACCCGTAGGTGGCACAAACAGATAAGGGCTCAATCACTAGTTGAAAGGTTGGTGGTTCGAAGCCACTCACAAATGTTTTGAAAGCCAGGTCTTGGCAATCTGCTTCTGAAAGATTACAGCCTTGAAAACGCGTGAGAGCGGAACTCGCTCTTCCTGACGTGGTCTGAGCGCTGAGCACGCTGGCCGTGTGGTTGCAAGCACTGGCCTCCCCGCTAGAGAAAGATGAGGCTTCTACTGGAAGGTGACCAGACGTCCGCTTTTGGCGGGGCAGTCCCGATTTTTAACAATTTTTCCCGCGTCCCGCGGCGTTTTAAAAAAGTCCCATTTTTGGAAAGAATGCATGACAAGCTAGGGTATATGGTTTTCGGCTGCCATGTGGCTATTCCGCCAGGATATGGGTTTTATCAATGGTGTCCCGCTTTTGTCCCGCTTTACCGATGTTAAAATCTGGTCCCCTTATTCTCAGACTCAGAAACCGGAAGAACAGCTCTACCCTGCCCTGTGGGGTCGCTCTCTATGGCAGTGAGTTTGAGTTCTGTCTATGTACGTCTTCGTTTTCTCCACAGCCCCTAAGCACAGTGGGTTATGTGTGGGGCTGCTAACTGTAAGGACGGCAGTTGGATCCCATTTGGTGGCTGCAGATCTCATCCTTACAGGAAGGTGTAAGAGGGGTAAAATATGAGGTTTTCTGCCCCTTTACAGATGTACAGGCTTTGAAGGCCTGGTGAACAGTCTAGGGGGCTGCTCTGAGTGCAATCAACTAGACGGCTGTGGGTTCCAGGAGTCTGGGTGCCACTGTGGGGTGAGTTGGGCTCGCTAACCACAAGGTCTTCCGGTCAAACCCAGGAGCTGCTTTGCAGGAGAAAGGTGAGCGTCTGCTCCGGTAAAGACGCACAGTCTCGGAAACTCCATATAGGGTCACTTTGAGATGGAATGGTTTGATTTGGGTTTAGTTCCATGTTAAGGAGCCTTTGTGGAGCA
>NW_022111373.1:30754361-30756488 GCF_000313985.2 Echinops telfairi | reverse complement strand
GCTCATACATTGCTAGTACAAGTGTGAATTATTATAATTTCTATGGAGAAAATTTGTCAATATCTATAAAACTGCACATATATATGCCCTTTGACCTAGCAATTACATGTTTAGGAAATGGCCTTACTAATATTCTCATGTATGCCAGTGACCTACACAAAGATCTTATTGCAATCTTGTTTTATAAAGACAAATGATGGGAAGCCATTTAAATATCCATCAATAAAAGCCAGTAAAATAAATTGTGGTTCATTTTCATAAAGAAGTATGATGCAGCTGTTAAGAAGAATGAGGCTCCAACTTTTCTGAATGTTTGAAAATTTTCATTCAAAAATGATAAGTGTATAAAGACCAAGGCAGTTATTTATGTGTTGATGTGGGGAAATTTCCAAATTAACTGTTCAGTGAAAAAAATCAAAGTACAGAGCAGTATGCCACATGAATGTATGTGTATGTATGGATATAGCTATCTATCCCTGTTCACTGACAACCACTAAAGGACCTCATAAGAAACTGGTAACGGTAGTAGTGGCCTCTATGGAAAAGAAGGGAGGAGCCTGAGACTAGCAAGGAAAGGAGAAATATAGTGGTCACTGCATAAAATCTCATATTCTGATATTTTGTACCTTATCTGTTTAGTAATAAAATAAATGATTGTATTTCTTTTTAATTTATATATTTCCGACAAGAGGTTGAAAGATTGTTATTCATCTGTTGACTATTGATATTTATTTTGTGAATTGTCACCTCACACCATTGTCTAACGTGCTTTCTAAACGCCTGTAATCATTTCAAAACTTACGGTTGTTTTTGGAAGCATAGAATTTGAAAAGGTAGGTTGGTTTATTCTAAACTGCCTTTTTATGCTTCTGTTTGCTATAAGCGGTAGGAATGATCTCCGTTTTAATACAGTAGGAAGGAAAACTAGGATCTAAAGAACCACGTTTGGGGAGACACGGTACTCCTCCCGAGGAGTGGGAGGCCTCGTCGTCCAGGAACCAGTTTGCTGTTCTCTACTCTAGCGGCACAATTTTCACCATCAGTGGAAGCCTTGATTAAATCAAGGGAAAAGAGGATCGAAAACTTTGTTTGTCTTAGAAGTGTATTGTAAGGATTAAACGGAAATAATGTGTGTAGATCTCTTAGGATACCCAGAAAGCACTTCAAAAGTACGATCAATGGTATCATCGTCAAGAAGATAACACCATAACCGAGAGCCAGGGCACGAGACAGAGTGGTGGACTTCCCGGCCCTCAGGGCAAATAAAGCTGAATGCTTTGGGGCAGGAGACTGTCTCGTGGAGGGGGAGCTTCTTGGCACATAACTGGGGGGGCTGGGTTTGCCGACGCATGGAGCTGAAGCTGAGTGCCTTTGGGTTGTGGCTTATAGTGGCGTATCATGCCCTTTGGGCATTTATTAGAAGACCTAAAAGAGTTTTGAGACATTGCCTGAGCAAGGAAGAGGCCAGGCCAAGAGACTGAGAGCCAGAGAGAGGCTTGCCTGTGGAGGTGGCAGAGGCTGTCCTGGTTAAAATAACTGTATCCCAAGCATTTCTTCTCTGAATTGTAACCTGTTAACTTCCCTAATGAACACCATAATTGTGAGTATCATTTATGAGTTCCGCATGGCCATTTGCAATGAATTCTAGAACCCAGCAGAAAAGTACAGTGCTGTGGGTGACAGAGCACCGAGAGTACCTACCCATCTCTAAGATTGCACTGCCAACCCCAACCCACCCTTGCAGCCAATTCGGACACTGGGTACCCTATACAAAGTCCTCTTTATGGAAACAGACAGCTTTATCTTTCTCCTTCAGAGCTGCTGGTGGGTTTGAACGACAGACCTTGTGATTAGCAGCCCAACACCTAACCTACAGCTCCACTAGGATTCCTTATATTTAAGATTAGGCAACAGAATTTAGGCTGCTCTTCTGGGTAAGCTGTGGTGCCAACTCAGCAGCTGCTCTGAGTGAGAAAAATGAGGCAGTATGCTCTCCTAAAAGCTTACAGCCCACATGTAGTTAATATGAGCTACGAGGATCAGTAAATATGAGTCAGAATCAATTCAATGTAAATCTGAGTCAGAATCAATTCAATGGCAGTGGGTTTATTTTGTTTTTGTTTTTTT
>NW_022111373.1:30751446-30753446 GCF_000313985.2 Echinops telfairi | reverse complement strand
CACAGGGACAGGTCTACCCTGCCTTACAGGGTTGCTATGAGTTGGCATCGACTCAATAGCGAGTTTTTTTTTAACTTAAAAATTAAATTTAATATATTCAAGTCTTCTAAAATTACCTTCTGACTTTACATCCAAGGAAATTTAATTTGAACTTTACAAATATCTAGAACTAGTAGAAAGTCTGCAGAAGAAATTTAAATATGATACTCTTTTCCAAGAATAATTTTTTCATCTATAATCTTGGAGTTAATTGCTTTGGGACAACACAATTAGTTAGCCTAATTTTACAATAGTATTTACTGGTCAGAGAAATAATATCCTATCTGGGCCAGTTGTCCCTCACTCACACATTAAGAGTTTCCTAAGAACAGTCCAACAATGGATCAATAATTTTTTATCCCCATCTGTTGATTATAAAAGCCCGAGCTTTTCCAAACTCACAATGATAAGGTCCTTAGCTCTTCTGGGTCAGACCTTCTTTCAATATATTGCAGAAGGGGCTCAGATAATTTGTTTCTGACTCTCTTTTCCACCTTCTTCAAGGGATTCTGAACAAATATCTAAGTAGTTAACACTACTCCTGGAAACACCTTACTAGTTAGTAACCCCTTACTAACTCCATTCCTTTTGCTTTTGCCCTTGAGTTTCTATTTTCACTCAGTTCCTCACTCGGTGAAGCTCTAGAGCAGTGGTCTCAACCTTCTTAATGCCAGACCCTTTAATACAGTTCCTCATATTGTGGTGACCCCCCAACAATAAAATTATTTTTGTTGCTAGTTCATAACTCATTTTGTAACTGCTATGAATTGGGTGACCCCTTTGAAAGGGTTGTTCGACCCCCAAAGGGGTCGCGACCCACAGGTTGAGAACGGCTGCTCTAGAGGCCTTGCGCTAGCTAATTTCCCAAGCTGGCTGGGTGACGTGTTTTCTTTACCATTCCATGGCCCAGGGGCACCTCCCCGCGCTGAAGCTAGTGTCTGTGCAAATGAGAGTGACATAAGAGGGTTGCTTCAGGCAACTGGTTTTGTCATCATCTCAGCTATTACTAGGTGTTTGAAGACCCAAGGAAGGACAGAATATAAATTAGCGAATCTTTAATGCCCACAATAAAACATAGTTCATTTCAGGCAATGGTGTGCTGACAAAAGTTTAAGAAGTGATCGTCTAAGGAGAAAATGCTTTTGGGGGCATTCATTTGCTGATTTCCAAGGTTTAATACTTCCTTAGTGGCTGATTTCAACCTAGCAACGTGATGTCACTGCACGTGGATTTGGAGAGATCAACACATCAGAAGACAGTGCCTCCTCCTTACAAATATAATAGATACAGATACATTGAACTCAGGAGCATAGAAAATAGTAAAACAATTAGGAAGTGATCAGTTTTGAGTGTTTATGACTCTTCTTGCTAATAGGATGCACTTCATTGCATATTTATGGGATTTAATTTTCAATGTTGTCGTGTGCCATCCAGCCAGTGGTGACTCATAATGATCTTATGTACAACCAGACTCAACCCTGCCTGGCCCCGGGCTGCCCTCCGCGTTGCCAGGGCTCCTCCATTGTGGCAGCCACCGTGCCAAGCCGCCCTGCTGAGGCTTTTCCTCGCCTCCACCTCGCCGCCCTGCTTTCCAAGCACGGGGGCCTTCCCCAGGCCCTGGTCTCTCCCGAGAACACGTCCAAAGTACATGTTGTCATGTCCTTTGATGAAGGTTTGCCATCCTTGTTTTTAAGGAGTATTCCGGTTATACTTCTTCCAAGACATATTTAAAGTTTTTTGTTTGTTTGGGTGTTTTTTTTTTGTTGACTCTTCACAGTACTTTTGATATTCTTTTAATAGCATTTAATAAGTTTTAAAATTTTCTGAAAATTTAGCAATTAACTTTTATAAAGCAGTATGAGTTACTCCCAAACCAACCCCCTCCCCACCCTGTCACAAAGCTCACTGCTATCAAGCAGATGCCAGCTCAAAGTGACCCTTCAGCCCACCGTTAATTACCA
>NW_022111373.1:30734549-30748900 GCF_000313985.2 Echinops telfairi | reverse complement strand
TGCCCTTGATCAAGTCCTATCAGGCCTCTCACACCCTCCTCGCCATCAATTTGGGTTCACTTGTTGTTCCCTTGTCCCTGGGCTTGTTAACACCCACTTACAGAAAGAGGAATCTTTTAAGGAAACAGTTCACTCAGATCATCCTACGATAAAGCCCACCAGCTAAAAAGTTGTCTGCCCATAAAGACCATCTTTTTAAAACATGGTTTTATTTTGTTGCTGTTGAGAATATACACAGAAAAACGCAACTCAACAGTTTCTATATGTAACATTTAGTGACTTTGATTACCTTCCTCGCATTGTATACTCATCCCCACTCTCCTTTTCTGGGTTTTTCTAACAAAAATATTCTCATCAGCTTCATTTTGTCTCACTCTTAAATAGGAGATAGCCAACAGCTCTGAGATATTTTAAAAGGGTATCTAACATAAAACTAACACACACAGTACAAAAAAGATGTCAGAGGAAATAGAAATATAATTTTTTAACATGAAAAATAAAACACCACGAAATCCTTAGAAAGTTAAACAATGATACAATTTTCATGGAAAACGAATACCAAACCAAGTCCAGTGCTACCGATGGCGTTCTGACTCGTGCTGCTATTGCGATTATGTGCCACTGAGTTGGCTCCAACTCTGACCCATAGTGACCCTGTGCATACCTGAAACACTGCCTGGCCCTGTGCCATCCTCACCGGCACTCTTATGCTTGAGCCTATTATTGCAACCACTGTGTCAATCCATTTTCGGGGGACTTGTCCTCTCTTTCGCTGCCCCTCTAATTGACCAAGCACGATGTCCTTCTGCAGGAACTGGTTTCTCCTGACAGCACGTCCAGAGTGTGGGAGGTGACGTTTCACCATCCTTGCCTCCAAGGAGCCCTCTGCACATACCGATTTGTCCGTCCTTTTCACAGGCCATGGTACTTTCCATATTCTTTGCCAGCTCAGGGCTTAAAATGCATCAATTGTCCTTCAGGCTTCCTTAGTCAATGTCCAGCTTTCACATGCATAGTGTGAGAGTTGACTCTAGTGACCATATACAGGATTTCTGAGGCTATAAATCTCTATGGCAGCAGAAGTCACACCTTCCTCCCATGGACAGACAGCTGGTGGTTTTGAATGACCAACCATATGACTTTTTTTTAAAACCAAACTTATTGCTGTTGAGTTGATTCTCACTCACAGTGACCCTATAGGGCAGGGTAGACCTGGCCCTCTGGGCTTCTAAGATGGCAAATCCCTAAGGGAAGAGAAAGCCCCATCTTTCTCCTGAAGACAGCTGGGGATTTCAAACTGCTGACCTGGTGGTTAGCAGACCAATACGTAACCATTATGCCACCAGAACTCCTCACCTTGTGGTTAAGAATATACAGTATATATATATATATACTTAGAGAATAACAACAGCATTCAAATATCTTGAAAATTAAAAATATGACAGCAGATTCTCAAATTGAAATATAATAACTGGAAGGTAACTTGAGCAGATCTCCCAGTAAAATAAAATAATAAGGGATAATAATAAAAGAACTAGAAAATATGAGAGAGAAAGAGAAGAATTGGATTTTTTAGAGTATTTAACACACACATCATAGGCGTTCCAGAACGACAGGAGAGGAGATAGAAGGGTAGAAACCATTGTAGATCGAATTTAAGCAACGTCCTGAAACTGAAGGACACAAGTCTCCAGAATAAGAGGTGTGTAAAGTACCTAGGAGAACAGGTAATGCATTTTAAAGTCTGTGCCCATACTATGGCATGTGAGCATGAACATTTTGGAACACCGGATTCTAAAAGCTTCCAGAGAGAAAATTTTAAAAGTACATAAAGTTCTTTTACAAAGGATAGGGAATCATAATGACTTCTACTTGGTGCACAGTGCTAAGTGGATGCTGTAAGACACTGGGACAATCTCTTCAAAACTCCAAGAAAAACTAAGTTCTAATCTCAAATTTCATGCACAGTCAAATGATCAGTTAGAATCATGAAAGGACAGACTCAAGACATGTAACTGCTACCTCAGGGAAATTCCACAGGAGGGCGCTACTAAAAGGGAGGTGTTCTCATGCATGCCTGCAGATGGTCAATAAGCAACTAAAGCTGCATAAACAGGGAGTGTGTTTTTCTCTTGTGTGCCGCTGTTCTTCTTAGGTGCCATCGAGTCGGTTCTGACCCATCGACACCCGCCCGGTTCTGCTGCAGCCTCATGATTGTTCCTGTGCTTGAGCCCATTGTTGTAGTCACTGTGTCAATCCTGTCGGAATACTGATCTATCCAAAAATGATTATTGGGAGGACTGGGAAAGGAAAAGTGAAGTATCCTTAGAAGGAGAGCTAAATCCACTATTCCGTGGGAAATAATATTTACAATGGAATAACAGTTGAAGACATAGCAATATAGACAAGTTATTATAAATTATGGCGGCAACCATGAGGATCAACAGCCAAAAGTGTTACTGCATGCAGAAAGGAACTTGAAGTAGGGAGAGGTGGACTGAAGAATGCCATTTTTATTATGAATTTTGAATATCTGTATGATTAATAAATCTTGTATAAATTTGATTAAGTGTAGGGGTTGGAGGAGGGGGCGTCTAGGAGGTAGAAACCAAGAATTAGTGCTATGGGAGCCAGCAAGCTCTGAAACACTGGCAACCAGGCATCGCTGAGTGAGTGTCAGCAGAGGATAGAACCCCAACCATCAAGCTAAAGCTCAAAAGATAAGATTTCCTTCCCTGGAGAGGAGGTGAAGAAGAATAAGGTAGGCTGGTCCTCAAGGGATTGAGAACTGGTAGGTTTCCAAGGCAGGCAACAAAGCAATGCCAGGAACAAGAGAAAGTGGGGAATTGAGCATCAGAACTGGGACATCAGGCCAGTGCTGGCCTAGAGCCAGCTTTGCAGCAAACAGATGATGCAGCTCAGGTCACTCTCTACCTCCATCCGGACCAAGTGAGGGACCAGGAAAAGGCCGATGAAGGCAAAGTTGGGAGAAGAGGAAACCTGGGAGGCCTGAAACATGAAGTCAAAATCAGCTATTAGATCTGAGAGCTGTGGATTCTTCTCTTTCTTGAAAATGTCTGCTAGTCCCCTAATGAGGGGCATGCACGTTATTGTTTGGTACCATCAGTCAATTTAAACTCACAGTGAAACAACGTTACCAAGGGAAACTACCTCCAAGTCTTTACGGGAGCATATGGCAGGCTTTTTTCCCCCATAGTGACCGGGTGTGCCATTAGGAGGGTGTGGAAGCTGTGTTATATTGTCAGAGGGGTGACATCAAAATGACTATCCTTAAAATTTTTGTGCAGTGCTTCTGCAGTAATATATTTTATTAAAATATTCCTATTCCTGTAGTTAGTTATAACAACGGCATAGGTTGGATTATCTAGAGAAGCAAAACCCGAGAAACGTGTGTGTGTGAATTTATATGAAGAAAATGGCTCACAAAAATCATATCATTGTGAATGAGGGGGAGTGCGGAGTGAGGACCCAAAGCCCATCTGTAGGCAACGGACACCCCCTTACTGAAGGGTCTCAGGGAAGAGAAGAGCCAGTCAGGGTGCAATGTAGCAATGATGAAACATACAACTTTCCTCTAGTTCCTAAATGCTTCCTCCCTCCAATCCCAATTCTACCTTAGAAATCTGGCTAGACCAGAGGATGTACACCGTACAGATAGGAACTGAAAACATAGGGAATCCAGGATGGATGATCCCTTCAGGACCAATGGTGGGAGTCATGATACTGGGAGGCTTTTTTTGTTTTTTTAAGGCAAAATAATAATTTATAACGTATCAAGGGTTCATGAGGGAGGGGGGAATGGGGAGAGATGGGGAAAAATAATGAGTTAATGCCAAAGGCTTAGGTGGAGAGCAAATGTTTTTAGAATGATGAGGGCAACGAATGTACAAATGTGCTTACACAATTCATGTACGTATGGGTTGTGATAAGAGTTGTATGAGCCCCCAATTAAATGATTAAAATAAATAAATAAATAAAGAAGAAAATGGCTCACACAGTCGTAGAAGCTGGCAAATCCAAGTGCAGGTTTCAAATTCATGGGTCCGATGTTAGACTGGAGACCTCTTCTAACTCATTTGGTTTTGGGGGCTGATGAACACTAAATTGGCAGGAAGACCACAAACTGGTGACTGCAGGAGTGAATGAATCCAAGACCAGCAGGTCAGGCTTTTGGCTATAGAAGCGAGTGAATCTAAGGTCAGCAGGTCTGATGGTAGGTTGCTGATGACTCCCGGGATTAGTAAGCAATATGGCTCAAGTCCAAAAAACTGGAGGTTGATGAGCCAGATATAGTATCCAGATGCAGCAAAAAGCAAGCAAGTTTTTCCAGTGTCCATTTACACGGGAGCAGGCCACATCCTCAGGAAACTTCCTTTCAAATGATTGCATCAAGACTGTGGTCTGAGTAGGCTATTGTAGCCTACCCTAATCTTACCACAGATGGGCTACTCAAAGCAGACCCCTTTATGGAAATAGTTACACTGTGTTAGATCACATCATGGGGGATTATTGTGTCTTAACTGCCAAACCACTGAGAATTCAGCCCCTCCAAACTGGCACAAACTACAATAATGCTGAGAATCACATGATTTCATCTGACATGGTTACAGGCACAGACTGATGTCTTCAATACTGATGTTTTTATCACTACTGATTTTGTCAAATTTTGCAGTTTTTTTAAATCTATAATGCTGTGATTGCTAATATTTGTGAATCTATATAACCAATATTTTTTTTGAAAATTTAATGGTCAATAAAGAAAAACAGAAAAATCAAAATAGGCTTCTACTCCTCTACTATTACTGAAACTCAATATAGAAATATTTTACAAAACAATTTTGTTGCTCATATGGTCTATGACATATCATGGTTACATTTATGAAGTCTATAACAGATTTATTACATATTATTCTATGATTAAAATATTATGAAGGTTTCTGAATGGTCTGGTATAGTAAGTAGGAGACCCGTGGGGTGGAGGTGAGTCTTGACACCAGGAGTTACATGTAAACGAGGTGACATCAGTTCTAGTGGCCCTGCTGGTGGCTCAGTCAGCAACTGAGGGATTGGCTGCTGCATCACAAGGGCTTCTTGAATACCATACAGAGCCCATTGCCGTTGAGCCACTCCAACTCATAGCAATTCTACCAGGCAGAGTAGTACTGCCCAGTAGTGCTGCCACGGCTGTGACCTTTCTGGAAGCCGACTGGCACATCTTTCTTCGATGGAGCAGCTGGTGGATGTGAACTGCAAACCTTTTGTTAGCAGCTGAGCACTTAACCACTGTAGTATCAGGGTTATCTGAACATAATACAGAGCCCTTCAAAATCCATCTCTGAAACGAATTAAATTGTGCTGTACTCATACACTGAAATAATATGCAGCCAATGAAATAAAAAGGTGAGGTTTCTGGGAAGGCTTTTTTGTTTTAATATAGGAGCTACCATTTGACTTCCCGTTTGTTTCTTTGTCATGCTTGGAACAGGGTACATGCAAAGGCAGTATACTCCCACGGGCAGGGTCATTTTGCTGCCCAGAGGCAACAAGCATGAAGACAAGCCCCATAGTCTAAGAATGGCAGAACATCATGAAACAACAAATGATTCACTGGAGGTATCACTGAGCCACCTATCCCCGAATTCTTGATGCCTGAAAGAACAGAAACTAAATATATTTTTAACTGATGTGCCTCCTAAATGTGTTTGGGTTGGGTTTGATGGGCAACTCTAGTTTCTAGTACTTTTAATATTTCAGAAACTCAACATGTATACCTCTAAGTTAATACTCTTCCCAAAGACTCTTGCTTAGAGTAATTACCTCTCTACAAACAAAATCCACAAAACTCATCCTCAAACAAAATTGCTTTTGAGGATCCTGGAGATCTCCAAATATGTAAGCATAGTCATACTAACGCATCGCATTCTAGTTGGTATTTTTTATACCCCTGTTGTGCAGATGGGAAAACTCAGGGATGCTTCTTCTGCAGGTCCGACTCTGTTAACATAATGAGTTAGAAAAGCATGGCCATCATCCTGAAAAGTGTGTTTTCAAATAAATTTCAATATAACACATAATGAGCATTTATAACTAGTTTAAAAGGTCTAAGCCAATTCAAATGAATTGCTAACTTTGAAAAAGCTATAGTAGGAAGCGTGTGTTATTTCACTAATATGCAATTAAAGCAATTAAAAACATTTCCCAAATGTTTATGTGGACCACTGCTGTTACAAGCTGCTGCTGTTTGGGAATTGATTGGAAAGTTCCCACTGACTTCTCTACATGGAGGAAACATATTGTTACCATCCTGTAAGAAAGTCAAGTTATTCAACTTAATGGCTCAGTACAAGAAGCACAACTCTGTTTACCAAGCAGAATATTTTGCTGTGTTTGTGTTTCCTCTGATCTAAATTTGCAAGCTTTGAATGCTTCTTTTAAACTAACACACACAAATGGCAGTTGATATGGTCTACTTTATTCATTCAAGCAAAGTGACGATCATTATGAAGTCACTTTGAAAGGTAGTCCCAGCTTTCTTATTTAATTAATCCATTACCTCTCACCTTCTAGGATTTTACTCTTTGAGAGTCCTGTGATCATTGTTAACAGTACACAAATGTTTTACTTTATTAAATTTAAGGATTTAGTATCTAATAAAATACTCAGCAGGAATCTTGTTATTAAATGAGTTCATTAAACTAACCACACTAATTAACAGCCACGAGCTAAAGAACACTCAAAACAACAGTGGACTACATTTCATATTCATAACCCCCTCTGCTAATTCAACCAATGAACATAAACATTATGGGAGGAAAAAAAATCCAGGAATGTGACTGAAACCACATGTACCTGGGTGGAAATCGGCTCCTGCAAAGGAAATGTCCAGGCTTGTCTGCGACTTGCTCTTCATCACGCCATCTAGCAGTAATTTTCAATTAAGCGTACAACTGGTTCTAGCTCTTCCCTCCCTAATGCCTGTAACGACATGACTGGAAATCATATGCATCTTAGTTATACAATTAATGACTCCTCTTAGCTGGCACAACCCAGCATTTTCAGAGGGCTCCCACATACAAAATCTTCAGCCTCCAGCACAAAGATGATCTTTTAACCACAAGAAAGAAATGCCAAGTAGAAGAATGTCAACACATTTTAATGCATAACTAATGACCTCTTAGCCCTGTTCCCCGATTCCCTGTAGTGGATGCTGTGAGGCACCACCAGACCTCCCTTCAAGGACTGAAGAACACATTCTCTCAGCTGCCAGGCGTGCAGCTGAAAGAGGCTCAAGACTGAATTCCTTTCTGCAAAAGGAAGCCACCCTGCCCAAGGTCGTGCCCCTTCCTGCAGGCAGCCCCTATCCAATGGTGATTTAGGTGAGGGTGCAAAGGCCTCTTTCCCCAGCTACCTTATTTCCAGAGCTTCTCATAAGACCAGTGGAGACGGCATCACAGTTTAACTTCTTCATTTGCTCAGTCCTACTTCCTTTCCTTCTTTCCCTCTAGGTGTTGATGAAAGAAAATGCTTCTGCACACAAACTCGTTCTCCCTCATGGAAAGCCTTCACCACACCTCGGCAAGGGTGTAGGTGGAACCCTATCTGCAGAGTTTGGCTCTATGCAAAGAAGTAAATGAATTCCAAATGCAGTTGAATTTTTTAGATCAAGAGTTCAATTCTTCACAGCTAATGGGGCAAATTTAGGTCTCGCAGTAGAACTGTCTCCAAAGCGCCTAGATTCAATATTTTAAAATAACAGATTGCTGTCAGGCTGAATTGCTTCCTTGTCTAACCGATGACCTAGATCTCCTAAGGTAGTTATGCTGGGACAGAACTTACTGACTCTAATCATTCTAGACCCAAGTATCCCACTCCCTTATCAGCCTTCCCTCACTGAAGCAATGGAAAACACTTTCATGTTTACTGCCAGTTGGAGAAAGCATGGAGGGAGATGCAGTATAAAATCCTGTAAGTGACAGCACTGTCTTAGTCCTCACACATGCAAAATGTGTTTGTGTTTTCCCTTTAACTTCCGTCTCTCACTTTCCTCAGTTCTCTTCTTTTCCTCACACATGCAAAATGTGTTTGTGTTTTCCCTTTAACTTCCGTCTCTCACTTTCCTCAGTTCTCTTCTTTTCTTCTCATTCGATGACAGTGCCCTTGACTCAAAAGTTATGTCTACTTTTATTTTCAGTCCTTGCCTGGGCCAGCTGATGTGGTTCTGTTCAGGCTTCTAAAGATTGTTGAGTATTGGACTAGGCACTATTTAGAAATTCTTAGGGAGCTCCATATAGTAAGGAACCCACAACATTTGGAGGCAATGCTGCTGAAACTGAACTAGCAAAAGTAAATGAGTAACCTCAAAACTTATAACACAGCCACAGAGGTCAAAACAGCCTGGTATCAGTACAATGAAAGATGCATAGACCAATGGAACAGAATAGAGAACCCAGAAATAAATTCACGTACCTACAGACAACTGATCTTTGACAAAGGAACAAAAAATATGAAATAGGAAAGGAATAGTCTCTTCAACAAACGATGCTGGCAAATTTAGATCTTAATCTGTAGAACATTGAAACAAGACCAATTCCTCACCCGTGCACAAAAAGGAATTCAAGATGAATCGAAGACCTCAATCTAAATTCAAGAGCTATCAATCTCATCGATGAGAAAATAGGACGAGCTTAAGGGTCCTACTGAAGGGCATGACCTAGTATCAAACATAGCAAAGGAAACACACACATAGTAGAAGGGCATGACCTAGTATCAAACATAGCAAAGGAAACACACACATAGTAGAAGACAACAAAGGTGACTGGGACCCAGTAAAAGTAAGATACTTATGTGCATCAAGAGACTTCAGCCAAAGAGTAAAAAGCGAAACCACAGACTGGGAAAAAAAATTTTGGCAATGAAAAAACAAGCAAGGACTAATCCCTAAAATCTATAGAAAACGGCAAGACTTCAGTAAGAAATAAAAACCCAACAACAACACCAGAAAAAAACAATTGAAATTTGGGCAAAGGACATGAACAGACAATTCACCAAAAATGACATCCAAATGGCTAACAAGCATGTGAAAAAATGTTCATGATCATTAACCACTGGTCATCTGAGAGGTGCAAATCAAAGCAAGGATAAGATATCACCTTACACCAGGTGTCCTCAAACTACGGCCTGCAGGCGGGCCACATGCAGCCTGCTGAGGCCATTTATCTGGCCCGCATGGTGTTTTTGCCCCATTTGTTTTTTTACGTCAAAATAGGATATGTGCAGTGTGCATAGGAATTTGTTCATAGTTTTGTTTTAAACTATAGTCCGGCCCTCCAACGGGTCTGAGGGACTGAACTGGCCCCCTGTTTAAAAAGTTTGAGGACCCCTGCCTTACACCAATGACAGCCCAATTAAAAAATATAATACTAATAATAACAAAACAAATGCTTTAGGGGGTGCAGAGTTTGTACCCTCATACACTGGTGGGTCTGTAAATATGTACAAGCATTGTGGAAAGCAATACGGCGATACTTCAAACAGCTGGGAAGAGAAACGCTATACAACCCAGTAATCCCTCTGCTGGGTATATGCCCCAAAGAAGTGATTGCCAACACATGAGCAAACATGCACACTCTCATGTTCATTGCAGCACTGTTCACAGTAGCAAGAGTTGGAAACAGCCCAAATGCCCACCAGGAGAAGAACAGATAAATAAGCTTTGTAAAAAAATCATTTTATTAGGGGCTCATACAACTCTTATCATGATCCATATATACATCAATTGGGTAAAGCACATTTGTACATTCATTGCCCTCATCATTCTCAAAACGTTTGTTCTCCACTTAAGCCGCTGGCATCAGGTCTCATTTTTTCCCCTTTCTCCCCGCTCCCCCCTCCCTCATGAACCCTTGATAATTTATAAATTATTATTTTGTTATATCTTGCCCTGTCCGACGTCTCCCCACACCCACCTTTCCGCTGTCTGTCCCCCAGGGAGGAGGTTATATGTAGATCCCTGTAATCAGCTCCCCTTTTCAAACCCACCCCGCTCCCCCCTCCCTCATGAACCCTTGATAATTTATAAATTATTATTTTGTTATATCTTGCCCTGTCCGACATCTCCCCACACCCACCTTTCCGCTGTCTGTCCCCCAGGGAGGAGGTTATATGTAGATCCCTGTAATCAGCTCCCCTTTTCAAACCCACCCTCCCTCCACCCTCTCAACATTGCCACTCACACCACTGGTCCTGAAGGGACCATCTGCCCTGGATTCCCTGTGCCTCCAGCTCCCATCTGTACCAGTGTACATCTGCTGGTCTAGCCAGACTTGCAAGGCAGAATTGGGATCATGATAGTGGGGTAGGGGTGGGTGGGGGGAGGAAGCATTTAGGAACTAGAGGAAAGTTGTATTTTTCATCGTTGCTAAATCACACCCTGACTGGTTCATCTCCTCCCCGAGACCCTTCTCTAAGGGGATCTCCAGTGGCCTACAAATGGGCTTTGGGTCTCCACTCCACACTCCCCCCACCCCCCATTCACTATGGTAAGATTTTTTGTTCTGATGATGCCTGATACCTGATCCCTTCGACCCCTCATATTGCAACAGACTGGTGTGCTTCTTCCATGTGGGCTTTGTTGCTTCTGAGCTAGATGGCCGCTTGTTTACCTTCAAGCCTTTAAGACCCCAGATGCTCTATCTTTTGACAGCCGGGCACCATCAGCTTTCTTCACATTTGCTTATTCATCGCATACACACAGTAGAAAACAATGTTGAAACCATGAAGGACCTCACCACAAGGAAAGATCTGGAGATCATTATGCAGAGTGAAGTTAGTCAATCACAAAAGGACAAATGTTGTAGGAGAGCCATACTATAAGGATAAAGACAAAAACAGAGATTTGCATCCCAAAGAGAATAGACTTTGGAGGTTACTAAGGGAGGGGAGATGGAGGGAGGTAAGATGAAACAATGGGGCCCCCCTCCCCCTTCCCACATTGAGTTATCTTACAGAGGAAACAGAGAAAGACAAGCAAAGAGAAGGGCAGGGCAGGCAGTTTTTACAGACTGGGCTTTCTCATCTGTGTGTCCCCTGGCTGCCCTCAGCACAGGGCCTACCACATAGGCACACACTGAATAAACACCGACCGCACTGACTGACGGCGTCAAAGAATGAGAGAAGGGAACAACATAATAATTTTTCTTTATTGCTTCCTGATATCTTTTGTGTTGGGTGTAGTCCAAGGACAAAGACAATAAGACAAGCAGTATTCACTCAGAATGATTAATAATTACTTTAGGATTATGAAGGAATATCATACCTAAAGTCCTAAATGGACAGGATCACTGAGTATTTGCATTCCACAGAAATCTGGGTAACAGATGGCAACTACATACAACACACACACACACATTTGGAGACAAAGTAGAAATAGTACTGCGCTGAGATAGTATCTGTTTTTGCTCAATATCCTCTAAGCCATGATTCTAAAATCAACTCTCTTCCAGTTAGTTATCCCTAGCCCCCTTTTGTCTCTTTTTATTAGTCACATGTTTTAGATGCAACAGTGCCTCTTCTATTTTCCTAATAGAGTTCTTCTAGAGCCTTGATACATAATTTTATTGTTAATGTGGCTGCTCTTGAGCATAGCTTGAGTGGGTAAATGTAGCCTGTAAAAACCTTTTGGTGGGAGGAGGGTAGTGGAGGGGCAGGAAGCCCCAGCTTTTGTTGCTTCTCAACTTATGTTTGCTCCTTCAGCAACCTGTGGGACTTCCCTTTGGAAGGTACTCTGTAGGTAAGAAAAGGTGTCCTAATATTGGCACAGAAGCTGCTAGTACTTATAAGACCAAATGGTGGAGTTAATGAAGACTACTGAAAGTACTATGAACCGCCAAAAAGGACAAACCAATCTGTCTTGGAAGAAGGACTGCCACAATGCTCCTTAGAAGCAAGAATGGTGAGACTTCATCTCAAGAACTTTGGACAGAGCAGTCTCTGGAAAAGGACATCCTGTTTGGTAAAGTACGGAGGCAGGGAAAAAGAGGAAGGTCCTCCGGGAGATGGATTGACGCAGTGGGTAGAACTGTGGACTCAAGCAGAGGAACAATTGTGAGGCTGGTACTGGACTGGGCAGGGTTTTGCTCTGCTGTGCACAAGGTCACGATGGGTTGGAACTGACTCAGTCGTATCTAACGACAACAAACCACGATGGAGCACACAGAGCGCTTAGGAGCTGGGAAAGACACTAGTTTTCCAACACGGATTAATGGAGAGACTTAACTTCTAGTTTTAATGATTGGATCCACGCCTGTTGTGCCTCGTGCTTTCTGCCCTTAGTTTCTTTATTTGCAGAAAAGAATCCTCAAGAAATCCCTAACCCCTGCCCCCTCCTCCATCATGAGTCCAATTCTACCTTACAATCTGGCTAGATCAGAGCATGTACACTGGTACAGATTTGACACAGGGAATTCAGGACAGATAAGCCCCTTGGGGCCAATAATGAGAGTAGCGATTCCAGGAGGGGAAGGGGAAGGTGCGGTAGAAAGGGGAAATTAATCACAATGATCTGCATATAACCCCCTCCCAGGGGGATAGACAACAGAGAAGTGGGTGAAGGGAGACAGAGGTCAGTGTAAGACATGAAAAAAATAATAATTTATAAATTATCAAGAGTTCATGGGGGAGGGAGGTGGAGGAGGGGGAAAAGGAGCTGATACCAAGGGCTCAAGTAGAAAGAGAATGTTTTGAAAATGCTGAGGGTAACAGATATACAAATGTGCTTGACACAATGGATGGATGGATGGATTGTGATAAGTGTTGTAAGAGCCCCCAGTAAAATGATAAAAAAAAGAAGAAATCCCTAAGGTCTTTCCCACTTTACTATACAGTGTGACACATATCTGCCTAAGTACATTCTAGAAGGAAACTGGTAAAGGAATCATTTTCAGTTATCTATTGGGTAATATTCTCAACATTATCAGGTACTGAGGGAAGGATAAAAATATTATATACTATAATCTTTCAACTAATCTTTCTAATTAGTTGGTGAAATCATTAGAGTATGTATGAATGTTAGGTTATAACATTAAAATATTAGACTAAGTATGGATGAAGAGCTTCGTATTTGGTGGTCCACTTCCTGAGTCTTACAAGGAATGAGAAGAACTCGTTTTCCTAAGAAGGCGTCAGAACATCCTCAGGAAGCCTCCCTCCGCTGGAAGGTGGTCCCTGACTGAGCAGCAGCCTCTTCTAAGACCACACGGCCGGAGACCAAAGACTAGACGCCAGAAAGGAAACCCGCGGGGCGAGCATCACTCCATAATGCTGGTTAAGGTACCAGCTAAGGAAACAAACGAACAAATTAAAACAAAAAATCACATTGAAAAACACTAAGGGATTCTATAGAAAAGTGGGAACCAAAGTTCAATTTGGAAAAGGCATTTTGCATGGATTTATGGTGAACAGCAGACATAGAATTATGTTTCAATGAAGCCGTAGACCTGGTTAGAAAGCCCTGGTAAGTACATTTAAAGTGACTAGGAAGCTTCCATTGGTGGAACAAAACATTTGCACTCAGCTACTAACATAAATGTTGGTAATTTACATTTCCTCACTAATGTAGTAGAAAAAAGACGTGGCCATCTACTCCTGTTAACATAACCAAGGAAACCTGATGGTGTTCAGTTCCACTGAGTAGCTCATGGAGTTTCCATTAGGAATCAACTACATGGAAATGGGTCTGGTGTTTTGGTTTAATAAGGAATAGAGATAAGGCTTCATGGAGGAGATGAGACAGATGGGACCTTAGACAAGGGTAGGAGTTATCAAGGTCGATAGATGAGACAGAAAAGGGAAATAGAATTGGGGAAAAATAGAAAGTAATGAATATGATAATGAGAAAACATGAAAAATGCAGAGCGTTAGTGATGAATATCACATGGCCGCTGCCCTCAGAAGCCCTTTCAATCTCTTTGGAGTATACCTCACAACGGACAGAACTGGGCAGCAAGATTGTCCGTACAAGCTATCTGACGCTGGTGTTAAAGGAGTCCAAATCCTAGACATAGCGGCTACAACCCTGTGGTCAAGCATAGGAACAATTGTGAGGATGACACGCAAGTGTTTTGTTCTGTTTTGCACAGGGTTGCTGTGGGTCAGAACCAACCCAATGGAACCCAATACCAACAACAACAACCACATTTATAAAATGAGGCAATAATACCATTTGCCTTATACAACCGTTGTAAGGGATTAATCAGACAATGATGGATAAACCCAAATCACTATCTAAAGGTATAGCGTCTGGGGTCTTAAAGGCTTGAAGGTAAACAAGCGGC
>NW_022111373.1:30728326-30733873 GCF_000313985.2 Echinops telfairi | reverse complement strand
TGAATGTACAAATGTGCTTTACACAATGGATATATGTATGGATTGTGATAAGAGTTGTAGGAGTCCCTAATAAAATGATTAAAAAAAGAAAAAACAACCCCAACTCACTGCCATCAAGTCGACTCCTACTCAGGATGACCCTATAAGACCAGCTAGAACTGGCCCTGTGGGTTCCCGGTATTGTAATTGTCTATGGGAGTAGAGAGCCACATCTTTCTCCACAGAGCAGCTGGTAGATTTGAACTGCTGATCTTGTGGTTAGCAGCCCAACTTGCAAACCATGAGGACACTAGGGCTTAGCAAAAAGGCTAGCCTAGGCAGTAGCTGCTTAACAAAGCTGAGTCATTATTTTTATTAATGGTGGTATTTATTTATTACACTAGGACCATCAGCACTGATGCTGTTTCAAAGCCTCCCATCAACATTTTCGTATCGCCTTCCTGTTCTCCCATCTGCCACCTGGCACTTCTTCGCCATGAAGCCCCAGTGTTCTTTCTTAAAGATGAGCTTGAATATATTGTATGGCTTGGTTCCAAATGACTAAGATTCATCCTCCCCTTCTGAGGAAGCGCAGATTCCTTAGGCAAATGAAGCTCTGGAGATCTGCTTGTTTGTCCTCTCCACTGACATCCCCCGCCCCCCCCAGTTCAACCCTGACTATACTCTCCACGTCGCTCATCTATCTCTGAGCCTTTCTAGATGCTGCTGACTCCAGCTCAATAGTCCTCTTGCCTCTTTGCTGTCTGCCCTGTCACCACATTAATCTTCCTGACCTTCCTCCACCCAATCCTCTGTTGAATCTACAACACCTGGATCTCATTTCTGTCACAAGCGCTCAACACCTTGTAGCATAGATGTATATTTACTCACCTGTCTCTCCAACTGTTTGCATGGCAAATATTATGTCTCATTTGTCCCTGGATTCCCAGTGTACAAGGCTTCAGAAGTTCTCAGTAGATATTTGTTGAAAGGAGAGGGAGGGGAGGGGAAAACGAAAGAAGGGAGGATAACAGAAAGGAAGGATGAATACATTCTTTTAGAGAAGAGGTCACTCCTGTTATTCAATCTGTTGGCAAATGAAGAAAGAAGAGGAGGAAGAGGGAACACAAGAGAAGGGAGAAGAAAAAATAAGTAGGGGATTATGTTGTAGTTGTTGGACTGTTGTCCGGTGCCCCTGAGTCAGGAAGCTTAAGACTGACAAGCAACTTCTATGCTTGTTAATAAGAGATGGTACCACACTTTTAAATTACCGCTGGGACAGAAATATCCATGTAGAAGTATACACAGCTGCATCTCTTCCCCTCTCCGCCCCGTTCTCTCTGTGTATTTGCAGGTTAATCGGGAAGATGGGTGTATTAGTTTAGGTACTTTGGTGAAACAAATCCACAGCGACTCATGTATAAGAGAGAGTTTTATGTAAAGAAAATGTGCATCACGAAAACATCCCAATCCAATGCTGCCTAAGCCCACAAGTCCAACATTAACCCATTAACCCAACACCAGTCCATAAAGTCCTCCACCTCACAAAACAGAGGCGATGATGCCGACTGCAGGAGGAAAGCTGAGTCAGTGAACGAACAAGCATCTCAGCACTAGCAGGGGTCTCCACACGGCTGCTCCAGCACCCAGGGCTGCATCGGGATAGGTCCATGTAGCTTCTCCTTGGGGATGTCTTTTAGGAAGTCAATCTTGCAAGCTGAAGCAGGGAACTGCTAAGGCAGCTGCACCCGGTGCAACCATCACAAAACAAGAGACCCGAGAACTAGAAAGGCGAGGCTTCACCACCCATTTATCCCTCTGCCTTTCAATTAGCCCCACATGTGATTATCGGCCAGGCTGGCACAATTAACTAACTCCATGGGTAACCCAGAAAGGACGATCGGAAATTAGGAAGAACCAAATGGTCTGTGAAGTGGAGAAAAGAGGTCGGTGCAGGACAGAGGTCGGTGGGTCTTTTCTGGAAAGAGCAAAGGAAGTGAATAGTTCAGATTTTGAGGGCCACATATGGCCTCTGTTGCGTATTCTTTTTGTACAAAAGTATAAAAACACTTCTTAGCTTGAGGGCTGTACAAAAATAGGTCACAAGCCAAGCTCGGTTGGCAGGCCATCATTTGCCCATCCCTGGAAAGAGGTGGTGGTGTGTGTTGGGTGGGGGGTGGGGGCAAGGGGAGAATGAAATAGATTGAAGACCTAGGAAGTTTCTGGCTGATGAGTTGACAGTGAGGGGTTGGAACAGAGAGCTATGGGGTAGCTATAGGGTAAAAGATATGAAGAGGTTGGGATTATTAAAGCTATAGTTGTGGGTTCTGCTTTGAATCTTCTTTAAAATCCTTCAGGAGTTGACATAAGTTTCTCTGAAGGAAGCAAGAGCTGCCCATGTGAATCCCAGATTTATTTGGGTAAAAGTTTACAGTAAGATTGAGACCATACAACCTCCAAGCTAATCAAGAGAAGGTCGAGTGGTCATAAACGCAGTATTTGGCCCTCAAGCCAATACCTTGTTTAATGACTGGGACTCGGAGACCATCTGCTTCCTTCCTTACTGTTGCTACTTGTGCCTGATTCAGCTGGTTATGCTAGTGGAAAATAGTTCTATTATTCATCAATTACCATAGGTCTTTTAGGCGAATAATTCTTTTGTATTACAATTCTCATTGAAGGTCTTGAACCAGTTTCTGGGCTAATGTCCTGGTGGTAATGATAGTGAGAAAACATAATAATTTTAAAGTGGTGTTCATTTTGTTCTACGACATTTGTACCCACAACAGCCCTTTGAAGGAAGAATTACTACCGATGAGGAATTTTAGCTCAAGCATTTAAGTAGCCTATTCAAGGGCAGAGCTGTATATTCAACTATGATCCAATGCAGTCTCTTAGACACAATCTGTCTTAGTGACTACAAACCGGTGAGCCCAGGTATGTGTACTGCAATTCTCTCCACTTTGGGGTCTAGTTTCCGGGGCACTTTCTATTCCCAGTCCCCAGGACAGCTTGGTCTGCCTTCTTTGTCCCTGGGAGCCCTAAATCAGATTCCAGGCACCAGATCCAGACGGGTGTGCAAACAAGATACACTTTGAAGTTTTCGTGACTGGCTCTCCCTGCTTCAATTCTGTTGAAGCGTCTCCTCTTCGGAATCTGCAGGCTTCTGTACATACTATGCCTCCACCGTGATTCTCCTGCACGAAGTGAGAGCTGAAAGAGGTCTTAGCAAGCCAACCCGCCCACCTCCTTTGACAGGGGAGGAGGACCACATGTTCAATATGAAGACATTTTGACATTCTTTTTGTGTTGCCTCATTCCCCTGGACATTTTTTAAAAATAAGACAACTTATCTTAAAAAAATTTTTCCCTTCACTCAAGATGCTATGAAATTGGCTACAATTCAAATAAACATATCCTCCTCACAGTCCCTCCAGGTCTGGTCTGACTCTCGTAGACTGGAGATGCTCCCTCGGAGACTGTTCCACACAGGGAGTTTCAGGGCTTGTGCCAGAATCCAGCTGAGTCTGGAACGGCCACAGGGCGGCCCACGGAGGGAGAGCATTGAGGCAAAGGGCCAGCTGCCTTGCTCCTGGGCCATCACTGGAAACAGGCCAGCAAACAAGTTGGGGGGGTGGGGGTGGTTGCTAACTTTCTTTAGGAGTCCTGTGGGCTCGGAGCCTGGTCATCATTTGGGGAGCAATCGAGACGGGGTGGAAACAGAATAAGAGGAGAAGGAAGGAAGAGGAAAACTGCTTCCGAAAGAACAAAGTTACGCGTGTTTTCACCCCCGCTGCAAATAAAGGACGGAACACGCAAGAGGATGGTTCTGCCACTTGCCTACTCTCAGCTTTCAAAAGCTTTTAATTATGCCGAAACTTAAAGCCCTTTTATAAGACCCTCAGGGTGGGTGGGCGCCGCACTGTTTATTGGTGGGGTCAGTTGGCCTTGCCTCTTCCTTCTTCTCCTTTCTGATGAGCAACCTCTGAAGGAGGAGCATATGTGGGCGAGCTATGAGTCTGGTAAGGATACATAAATTGTGAAAATATCATGGCTCCAGACACAACTGGCTTCACATCAGAAAAATCTTTCCAGAGTAAACATTTTGTTTAAATATTAAACTTAAGTAAAGCCAGACACAAGAATACAGTTTAAACAGCAAAGAAAGACAGCAATGACCTGAATTGAAAGGGAAAAAATAAAGGATTCCTCTGGCTGACAGAGCCTGCTGACACAGATAGGGGATGTTGGGTCCACAGCTGCCAAGTCTTTTATTGTTCAGATTTGATACACCCCCCACTCAGCGGTGATACACACACACACACACACACACACACACACAACCTTCACAACCTTTGACCTCAGCCTCTGGGTTGCAAGTAGGAATCAACATCCTATTTTCACACATTCAGGAGTTCCTTCTTTAATACACCTTCCAGCATTATAAAATTGCCATTTAGAAAAATCCATACAGTCAACTCTTTATATATCAAAGCCAATGGAGAATGACACAGTTCCCAAGAACAAGGAGGCGTGATCTTTTAAAAATCTCTAAACCAACCACAAAAAGGGAGGCATAAAATTTGATTCTGCACCTGCTAATCTGGTGTTTGATTTACACCTCTTTAATGAAGAACGTCTACAATGTCATTTCAGTTTTTATTTAGCTAATTTTAGGTAATGTACATTGCATGTAACAGAAAACAGTTTACACTGTTGGATGCTTTGGCATTACTATTGGTGTTTAACCAGTCGAAGCGCCCCCTCAGGCTTTAATGGTCACCAGGAAACGTCATGGAGGGCTGGGGATAAAGCAGCACAAATGGCTCAGGCACTAATCAATTGTATAATTACTCCCAGGTCAATGCCGACCCTTAAAGGAATCCAATTGGACAGCCTTTAGCACAGGGATTCAAGTGAGAGAAACAAGCTACATTGAAATGCTAAAGATAAGGCCTATGAGAAAAGCTAAAACAAAACAAACAAACAAACAAATAAAAAACACGAATAACCAAATTATTTAACCTGGAAAAGACAAGACTGAATAATGTTCTAATAAAAGATTATACACACACAAATATATATATATATATATATATATATATATATAGAGAGAGAGAGAGAGAGAGAAAGTGGTTTGTACAACAACAAAATGAAAAAGCATAAAATGAGACCACGTATAGCAGTTTGAGGGATTCAATTCTATATTTGATAACTGAAAACCATCCTCCCACCTCCCCCTTTCCCTCCTTTCTACAGTGTAGCCTAGGTGGGTTCTCTCAGCAAGACATGGTTGGATACTGGCCTAACTTTCCTACAATGATCCAGTGGAGTCTCCTCTAAAGACAAAGGGACAAACTGGAAGGCAGCTTATTCAAAACTCCTTTCTTTCATATTTGAGGAAAGTGGAAGGAGCTGAAGCAGGACAGGAAAGGAGCAGTATTACACATGGAGTGGTGACTGCATAGGTTCTGAGTTAAGCCTGCTTCTTACTGGTAGCCTCTCAGCCGCCGGACAGTTCAAAGTCAGAAAATGGTAGACATGATAATGTTTTGTTCATGTTCAAAG
>NW_022111373.1:30725349-30727968 GCF_000313985.2 Echinops telfairi | reverse complement strand
GTTTTTCCTCATCCTATCTGGGACTTTGGATGCGGAAAATGATGTGGTCTCACTGTTAGTTGGAGTAACAACACTTCTGATGCATTTGAAATTAGACACACTTGGATATGACTTCTATTTTTAAAAAATTACCTTTTCCTTTAAAAGTAGAACACATGCACACTATATCTACTTTTAAGAATATACTGCCATGATTCTAGTGAATTTTTAAAAATATGCTTTTTCTGAACATTGAAAGGGAATCTCCTCATAGACACCCTCCTTCAAGTCCCTAACAATGAAATTCGTCTTTCTGGGTGGGCATATGCAAATAAGATCTCTAAAGAGGACTCTAAGGAGGGAATTGGCCAGTTTTGCCATTCCTCTGGGTACAAGAGAGCCATCACAGACGCAGAAAGATGTATCCCACAAACAACAAGAAAGAAGAGCCACAGGCGGGAGGCATGTGTGAGATCCCCACCTGTATGGCCGAGGCAATAGAAGCTGCAGCCCAACCTCACGAGCCAGAGCAGAGGAGCAGCACCGAGGTGGTGAGGCAGAGTCATGGGCTTCCCAGCTCAGGGGTCAGCTGGCTGGGAGGCTGAGGACCAGAAAGAGATGGGCTGCTGGTTGAGAAGAGGCGCTGCTGTAGACCAAAGACTGTATACTTAATATTTTCCGATCCTGGCTTGTGGTAACCTGTCACCTTCCCTAATAAACCTCTATTATCATGAGTATTGTCTGTGAGTTCTGTGTAGCCATCCCAATGAATTATTGAATGCGGCAGAGCAGCAGAGCGCCATGGGAGGAAAAGTTGCAGTCACAATGGTGTAAAAGAAGGATGGAGTTTGGAGGCATGTCTGCCCTCTGTCTTGTGGCAATCAGCCTTGGGCTGGTGGGGAGCTGGAGTCTCTATCACTACCCAAGCCAGAGGAGGTCACTTCTGGCCCCTACAGCATTTCTTGACCATGGGTTAGCATAGAAGCTGACAGTTAAAATCAAATATTGGGTTGGAGAGACGTAACTTTAAACTTCACTTGTTACTAATAATTTAAGCCAAGAGAACTGTTTCTAAAAAGCTAAAAGGCCATAGAGGATTTCAGTCAGGCTGCCGAAGACTTTCTCTGTGAAGGCCAAAGGCAAGCTTCATGGGATGCCGAGAGCCTGGCAGACCTGGAGGGGGCCTGACAGCTTGAGAAAGTTGTTTTTGTTTTCAAGTATAACTGTCTTTGACTGAGATGGTGCTCAAAACCCTGGCAGCATCATGCATCGATATGTGTGAGAACCCAAGAGATAAGGTATTTGGGTCAGGACTATTTGCTTATCATAACCCTGAGGGGGTCTGTGTACTTTTAAAGCAGGTGAACAGATGTTCTCACAGCATATGCTACATTAAGAACTGCTTGTACGGTAGTTCAGAATTTCCACTCCCTCTCTACAGCGGATTTTAGATTTTATAAGTATTTTAAAGCATGTTCCCCTCAAACTGCCTCTTCCATAGTGCATATGTACATACATGTCTTTAAAAATGTCAGTCTGAAGAGGATAGCATGCTTTTCATTAGGTCTATAGAAAGCAGAGTTGTAATACTTTTAAACAAAGATTTTAAACTTCCATACTGCAATAGCATTCTTAATTTTTCTTCTTATTTTCAAAATGGATTAATGGAAGGGCTATAGGTTGCAATTTCTCCTTTTAAGGCAACCTCTACTTTGCTTTTCCTGCCTCTTTCCCTCCATCCTCTCTCGGACCCACATCTTTCTGTTCATTTTGTCCTCACAGGTCTTTCCTTTTCTACGATTGTGTGATTTCTCCCGTCTCACAACCAAGCCAGCACGTGCCCCATGCTATTGCCCCCTTAGAGCAAACCACAACTCACTGTCATTGCATCGGTTCTGACTCAGAGTCACCCTACAGAACTGGGCAGAACTGCCCTTGTGGGTTTCCAGGACTGTAACTCTTATGGGAGTAGAAAGCCTTGCAGAGTGGCTGGTGGTTTTGAACTGTTGACCTTGTATTTAGTATCCCAACTTGTAACCACTTGTAACCACTCTGAAAGTAGGTAACTCAGAAACTCCAGATAACTCCAGGGCGCCCTAGATAGAATTCAGGAAATAAAATAAGATTCCTACCCACTGGCCTACTCCTAGCCACCGCTGAGGAGATTCTTGAGTCCAGCCCTCTCATTTTTTCTTGAGACCCCTGCCACAACCCTGGGAAGCCTGGAGAGTCACAGTGGCTCCCAGAGCCAGCCTGACTGTGGAGGCCTTGGAGTGGGTTGTGGTAGGAGCAGAAAATGTAAATACTATCATGATACTTGCTAATACTTATTAAACTATTAAACATGAGTGAAACTAACTAGTTTCACTTATTAAACATGAGTGAAACTAACTAGTTGAGGTTCAACCATTTTCAGAGATGCATATGATCAAGAGCCAGTGATACCGAACTTTACTATTTAATAATTAAAGGAAGAAATCTAAGCCACACTGAAGGAACTGGTGGAACACAAGGCTCCAGGACAATTGAAATGTTTGAACAAACAGAGGCAATGCTGAAAATGCTCACTGCCTTAGCCAGTGTTGCCCACAGTCGGTACTACCCCTCCTGGACAGTGGTGGGATTGTTCCGTTCCTGGAA
>NW_022111373.1:30711589-30724867 GCF_000313985.2 Echinops telfairi | reverse complement strand
AAGTGGTTATAACAGTACATGAACAGAAGCTGCCAAAACTTTCCTCTGGATTCAGACGGGGATGAAGCATGAGGGATATCACTGTTGCTATCAGATGAGCCTTGGCTGAAAGCAAAGAATACGAGAAAGATGTTCATTTGTGTTTTACTTACTATACAAAGGCATCCAACTATGTGGATTATAATAAGTTATGGATAACACTGCAAAGAATGGGACTTCCAGAACCCTTGATTATGCACATGAGGAGCCAATACATAGACCAAGAGATAGTCATTCGAATAGAACTAGGGGATACTTCGTGGTTTAAAACCAAGAAAGCTGTGCATCATGGCGGGATCCTTTCACCATACTTATTTTATGCTGACCAAATAATCTGAGAAACTTGGCTAAATGCAGAAGAAGAAGGTGGCATTGGGAAGACACATAACAACCTGGGATATGCAGAGGATACGATCTGGCTTGCTGAAAGTAAAGAAGTTTGAAGCACTCACTGAAGAAGATTCAAGACAGAAATCTTCAGTATGGATTCTATCTCAGCACGAAGAAAACAGATATCCTCACAACTGTATGAAGCCTCATCACCATTATAAATGGAAAAATATTGTACTTGTCAAGGACTTCATTTTATTTGGATCCACAATCAATATCCATGGATGCAGAAGCCAAGAAATCAAATGATATATTGCATTGGGTAGATGTACTGCCAAAGACCTCTTTAACATGTTAAAATGTTCAAAGCAAAGACGTCACTTTGACAACGAAGGTGATCCTGACCCAAGCCATGTTATTTTTAATAATTTCATATGCATGTGAAAACTAGATAATGAATAAAGAAGGAAGATAAAAAACCGATGCATTTGAATTATGGTGAAGAATATTGAATAGACCATGGCTAACTTGGAAGAAGTACAGCCAGAATTCCTCTCAGAAGATGGGAGAGGATGAGGAGAGGAGACTGCATAATAATCAGAATACAGAACAATTACATAATAAAATAGCAATTAATCTGCTACCCAGTTTACAGATTGAGAATCCTCACTCTTAACCACAGAGCTTAACACTCCAGGGTAGGTTAAGGCTAAATTTATGGCTGTGTTATGCAGGTTGAGTGATATTGGCTTTGAATGTCAGTTTCCTGGATGAGGTCTAGAGGATCCCACAGCTTATAATGCCACACAGCCTAACTCGGGTAAATAAAGCCATTTTCTAATAACCAGGGACAGATGATGCAAACAGTTGCACTCAATTGCTAACCTAAAGATTGGTGGTTTGGGTCCATCTAGGCGCACGATGGGGAAAAAGTCTGTTGGGTTTTTTTTCAGAACGCATAAGACCCCAAGTGCATCAGAGTAGAACTATGCTCCATAGGTTGTTTATAGATCACTCTTTGGAAGTAGATCGTCAGATCTTTCTTTCAAGATACTAAAGGGTAAACTCAAACCTCCAACCTTTAGGGAGGCAGACAATTATGTTAACTACTGCACTCTCCATGAGTAGTGTGTGAATTATGAACAGTGAAGGACAAGTGAGGGTGTGTGTGTGTGTGTGTGTGTGTGTGTGTGTGTGTGTTTATATGTGAATAGGAATGATTTCAGAAAAGTAAATATTTTGGAAAAAATTAGAATTCTGTGTTCATTGACTTGTATTTGACTTATGAACCTTCTGCTATTCTCTGATTGGTGGTGGGAGGAGCAATACTGAATTGAAGGCCCCGTAGGAGTGCTCAGAGCCCAGGTGGCACAGTGGCTATGTCTTGGGCTGCTAACTGCAAGGTCAGCAGTTTGAAACCACCATCCGCTGCATGGGAAAGAGACTAGGCTTTCTACTCCTGTAAAGAGTTACATTCTTAAATACCCACAGGGAAAGTTCTATCTTATTTACCTATAGGGTCACTATGAATTGGAATCGACTCGAGGGCAGTGAGTTTTGGAAAGGAGTCCTCGTGGCACAATGGTTAAGCATTCAGCTAACTAAAATGTCTACAGTTTGAAGCCACCAGCAGCTCTGTGGGAGAAAAGACCTAGTGATCTGCTTCTGTAAAGACCACGGCCTAGGAAACCCTATGTGGCAGCTCTACCCGGGTTTATTGCTGTGAGTGAGTATTAACTTGATAGCACACACAGCTACCACCACCATCACCGCCACTGTCACCACCACCATCCCCGGAATGGAAATAATCATGTGCTAACTCACAGTCCCCTGTGTTTGTGAATCAGTCTACCTTTGGCAAAATTTAGCAGTCACTAAAGTCATTTAGCAAACAAGTGCATCAAATGACAGTAGATAACTCAAAGATAGACAGCTAACATTGACATGAAAAACTATAAGAACCACATGGTAATATCGATAGATGTAGAAAAAACATTTGACAATATCCAACACCAATTCCTGTTTAAGACACTCAAGAAGATAGGAATGGAAGGAAAATTCCTCAAGATAATACAAGCTATGTATGAAAAAACAACAGCCAATGTGTTAGTCAATGGAGAAAAGAAGAACACAATCTCACTGAAAAAGGGGACCAGACAAGGATGGCCCCTGTCCCCACTCTTATTTAACATCGTGCTGGAGGTTTTAGCTAACAGCATAAGGCAAAGAAAAGACATCAAAGGTATTCACCTGCAGAAGAAAGAAGTGAAACTATCGTTATTTGCAGATGATATGATTTTATATATGGCAAATCCCAAAAGCTCCACAAGGGGAGTACTGGAAGCAATAGAAGAATATGGCAGAGTGGCAGGATATAAGATCAACAAACAGAAGTCCATTGAACTGTTATACACATTGGATAAAACCACAGAAGAGGAGATCAAAAAGGTGGTACCCTTCAAAATAGCCAAACACAAATTGAAATATCTAGGGATATACCTGACTAAAAGAACAAAAGATTTATATAAGGAAAACTACAGAACACTATTACAAGAAACCAAGAGTGACCTCAACAAATGGAAGAATATCCCATGCTTGTGGATTGGAAAACTCAATAAAGATGTCGGTTCTGCCCAAGGCACTATATAAGTTTAATGAAATCCCGATACAATTAACCTCATCTTTCTTCAAAGAAATGGAAAAACTGATTACCAACTTCATAGGGAGAGGGAAGAAGCCCAGAATTAGCAGAGAACTCCTCAAGAAGAAGGATACAGTGCGAGGGCTTGCTTTATCTGACTTTAGCACATACTAAACAGCCACAGTTGTCAAAACTGCATGGTATTGGTATAATGACAGATACTCAGACCAATGGAGAAGAACTGAAAACCCAGAAATAAAATCATCAGCATATAGACAGCTGATCTTTGATCAGGGGCCAAAAAATATAAAATGGGAAGCAGATGTCCTCTTCAACAAGTGGTGCTAGCAAAAATGGATATCTACTTGCAGAAAAATGAAGCAAGACCCTTATCTCACTCCATGCACAAGAATAATCTCAAGGTGGGTCACAGACCTTGAAGTTAAACCCCAAACTATTATGGCCATCAATGAAGGAATTGGGACAAAGCTGAGAACCTTGGCACAGGGAATACATAGGCAATCAGAAATAGGGAAGGATACAAATACAGAGGAGTCACAAATTGACAAGTGGGATATACTGAAGATAAAACACCAGTATACATCAAAATAATTCACCAACAGAGTAATAAGAGAGCCCATGGACTGGGAAAACATCTTTAGCAATGATACATCAGACAAAGGCCTTATTACTAAAATCTACAATACTCTGCTAGCTTCCAAAAAGAAAAAAAAACAAATTTCCCACTGAGGAGGTGGGCAAAGGACCTGAACAGAAGTTTCACAAGGGCAGAAATCCAAATGGGCTAATAAACATATGAGAAAATGTTCACAATCATTAGGCATAAGAGAAATGCAAATTAAAACAACAATGAGATACCACCTAACACTCTCATAAATAGCCCAATTCGAAAAATCAGAAAGCAACAAGTGTTGGAGGGGCTGTGGTGAGACAGGAACTCTCATCCACTGCCGATGGACCTGTAGGTATGTACAGCAACTATGGAAATCGATTTGGCGATATCTAAAACAGATGGAAATGGTAAGGGAGGGAGGAAGAGGGAGGGCGAGGGAGGGGGAAAGGGAGGGAGGGAGAGGGAGGTGGGGAGGGAGGGAAAAATGAGGAGCTGATGCCAAGGGCTCAAGTAGAAAGAAATGTTTTGAGAATGATGATAGCAGCAAATGTACAAAGGTGCTTAACACAATGGATGGATGGATGGATTGTGATAAGAATTGTACGATCCCCAATAAAATGATTTTTTTTTTAGTGAGAAAAAAAGATAGATGGCTAAAAAAAAAATCCCAGAATCACTATGGACAATGCACACACACGCACACACACAGAGTTTAGTTACATTTGTGGATACATCAATTTCAAGAACCGATAACTGTACATCCTAGGACAGGGAACAGCACTGTAAAAAATATCTGTTCACATGATGTTTATGGATTGCTGAGGAATAGGAAAGTAAATAAAGAGTAGGTTTCTTTCTGAGAGAGTTCCTTCCACAAAAATAGAAGCTATGTATAGCTCTGAGAATTTGGTGATACAGTGCTTACACTAAGCTATCCTTTGAAAGCTGAAAACAAAAGAAGCAAAACCCAACCTCCCAAGTGTTTGCGGTTAAAGCCGTCCTCAGTGTTTCACTGGTGTTACCGGTGGGCGTTGTGACTATGTGACAGGAAGGGAACCGTGCCACACTGGTCTCTTTTTCATTGGAAATCTGACGAGTGTGGAGGCAGGATAAGGTCCTTGCCCAAGGGGCAAGCTTGAGGCACTGCACACACCTTAGAGGGAACTCACAGGAGAGGCCTAGGAATTCTACATCCACGTTCAAATATGTTCTTTTATTCTACTAATATTTGGATTCCTATCTTTTCTTTCTGTGAATTTTCTCTTCAGTGCACACTGCTCTTTAATCCCCAATACATACTGTGTCAGTTGCTCACTCAGCAGATCACAGACCAACTTCCAGCAATAAAGATGATCCCTAACAGCCCCCACAGCATACTGTGCCCACTGCACACATCAAGCTGGAAAAGACAGCATGGTACTAAAGTCGCAGTGCCTTCTAAAGGCAGCTTGCCATCTCTAAGCGGGACTTTTGAGACAGAGGTGACTTCACATGCGGCTTGTGGACCTGCAGCACTGTAACACCCGGGGGCGTGTTAGAAAGGCAGGACCTGGGGTCCCATGACAGAGCTTGCAGAGGTAGAATTTGCAATTTATAATATCCCCAATGACTGCTATGCACATCGATGTTTGAAGGGTGCAGGCTTATGTTGCTTCCTCCCATGTATGCTATTCAAGAACTTAAAAATCCAAACAGTTACCTACCACATGTACTTGAGTATAAGCCCACCCAAATATCAGCCTAGGCACCCAATTTACCATAAAAACTGCATTAAAAATGTGCTGAAAAACTTGGTTTATACATGAATATATATACGGTATTTTCTCTTGGTAAAAAGAGCTGCTTTAGCCAGTCAGGTATGCCTGTGGATGTCCTTGGGCCCACTTGAAGGTTACTCTTCCCCCACAATATCCCCACCACAGAGAGCCAGGGGCATTCTCAGTGCTCTCCGCTTCCTCTCCTTATCAGAATAATATAATCCTAACAAGAAGTCTTAAGTTAGCACTTTGTGCATGCTGGTTTCATGATGTTAATGGTTTCTCGTTATCCACTTCATTCAAACTATAAAAGAATCCCTAGAACAGTGGTTCTCAACCTTCCTAATGCCACGACCCTTTTGTACAGTTCCTCATGTTGTGGTGAGCCCCAACCATAAAATCATTTTCATTGCTACTTCCTAACTGTTAATTTTGCTACTGTTATGAATCGGGCAACCGTGTGAAAGGTTCATTCGATCCCCAAAGGGGTTGCGACCCACAGGTTGAGAACTGCTGCCCTAGAATGACCCTTCAGTGGAAGCTTTCGTGTTCAGCTGGAGCCTACTGGAAGCTGTACTGTGTCCAAGGCTGTAAGCCCCTGGTGAAAAGAAAATGTTGTCTCAGACTGGCTCTAGGTCATGCTTCAATCTCTCAGCAACTACTTAGGAAGCGTCTCCCTCTTGGGGCTGAGTCCAGAATGCTTCATAACAATTCAACCTGTAATAGTGTAATAGGTAGATACTGGTATGCCACATTTTACAGATGATAGAACAAAGGAATGAAATTGTTAAGAACTTGCTTAAAGTCACACAACTTGTATAATGGAGTCAGGATTAGAATTCAGCCAATGCGATGCCAGAATCCATTTTGTATATCATACTTCTCTGCTGTCTGCCAATTGGAGATATACAAAAATTAGCATAGAGTTTAAGAGATGGATACTGGTCACAAGAAAAAAAAAAACCACCCACAGATGGTTAAGAACAGCAACAATTCTGGAAATTACAAAATTGCAGCTACATTCTAAAGAAACCAGTATTACAGGAGAGCGCGGACAGCTAGTTCAGGAAAGGCTGCAAAAAGCTTTGTAACTTCCACCAAATGATTCGACAGTCAGGGGACGCATAAGTGACAGCTTACTAAACAGAAAGTATGCCATTACAGATGCAAGACAAAGACATTACTCTTCAGTAGTACATTTTAAAGTGTTTTCAGAAAGGAAGGTCAGTCTAAATGGTAAAGTAAAAAGGTTTATGCCACATGTCTGAGAGCCTTACTGCGTCAATGTCTACACAATGCTTTAGAAACTGAGAGGGGAGTGAGATTTTTTTTAAGTGGTTTTTTTCTTGCACGACTTATCAAATCTGGGTCAAAATACTCCAAAACTACGTGCAGATCCCCTACAAAACTGGGGCTCTGGCTTTCTAAAACTACGTGCTGCTGTGATGTATGCCGACCCAGCCACCTGCTCACTTTCTACTTTTGTTTCGGGGTCGTGCTCCTTTCAAAACACCTCTACACGCTGATCTTAAATTTGCCAACAGACTTGGATTTTCTGGCCTTCATATTTTACAGTCCCCAGGGCAGTGGTCAATAGAATACAAGGAAGCAGCATCTTAGGTTGGGAACTTTCCTGAAGTCTCCAGAAAGGTGATGTCACCGCAGTCAAAGCAGCACTTTGAGCACTCTGGAAATGCCATCAGCCGTAATGTGGGGCTCTCCGCCTGGCCCCTGTGCGCTCTCTCAATTCTGAGTGCAGGTGGCCGGACAAAAGCCAACTCACTGCCATTGAGTTGATCCTGACCCCCGGTGGTCCTGCCGAGGGTTTCTGACACTGTAAGTCTTTATGGAGCAGACAGCATCATCTTCCTCTTTCAGAGCAGCTGCAGGATTCAAACTGCCAACCTTGTGCTAAGCAGTCCCATGACTAATCCTCAGCACCTCCAGATCTTGCTAACGTGAGACAACCTCATTTCTGGTCTCAAAAGTGCAGAAAAACCCAGAAACTGCTCACAAAGCTTACATTTATATTACTCAGTTGTAAAAGAGAGAGAAAATACTGATACATGCTAAGACCAGGGTGAACCTTGAGCATATTCTGCTGAGTGAAATAAGACGTCACAAAGGGACAAATAATGTATGATAGCATTGATACAAACTAGAGTATATCCCCTGAGTTTATATAAGTATGTGGAGACATCTAGTTAGTGATTACCCGGGCTAGGTGGGAGGGAGAGGGAGAAAGAAAGGAGGGCCCAATGCTTGGGAGAGGAGACACTGCGCTCCTGTTCAGAGCAGTGGAAATTTGGAGAACAGGTAAAGGTGATGGCTGAGCAACATGATGAACACAAAGTCATGCCATTGGCCTCTCCATGTGCACAACGGTGAAATGGCAAGTACTTTGTGAGGTCTATGAAGGCAAGTCAAAAAATATTGCTACTGTATACATGCATAGGCTTAGTATAAACAAAATGTGTTTAAACGTGTTTCTGTGGTTAATGGATGCCCGATAAGTTTTGCTTTTGTTTTTTCAGCAATATACTTGTCTTAGTCTCACTAGGGTGCTTTAAAATATTCCAGTCAAAACAGTGGCTTTGGAGGAGATCTGTTGGACCAGATAAATTCAAGGCAAAGAGGTCATTTCAAAAGGTAATGGAAACTCACTTCAGGGGTAATTTTAATATATTTCCTTCAAGGACACAGCGTGTTTGTGGGGGGTTGTAAGAAAACAGTTGTAAGAAAACAGATAACTGCATTGGCGAGAGAAAGGCCAGGAAAGCTGCACCGAGGGTTGTTTTCCACTGAGAGATTGTACTCCATCTACCATAAGGTCTCTGTCTTACTTCTCAGTTTTTGTTCCTCACACTTGAAGAACATTTAAAAAGGCCACGATTTGGGTCGCCCAAACTGCTCTGTTGGCATGCTATAAAATCAGAGGAGGCAGGATTCTTCAGGAAAGGGTTAGAGAGATGGAAACACTGCCTTCTGCAATTGTTTGGTGTAATTCTAACAAATAAATAAACAAGCAAACCTCACTGATCCTTTTCTCAAACACTGACTGAGTACCTACATTGTGCCAGGCGTGTGTATTTAAAAGTGAATGGCTGCAGACAGTCTCTGCTCTCCTCAGGCACATGATTGGGTGGACCATGAAGATACAGAAACTTCCCTAAAACAAACATATCATTACAAACTGAGGTACGTCTTTAGAAGTTAAGAAGGTTGGAGGTAGGGGCCGGGGAAAGCCTGAGAAGTGATGGAGCTGAGTGCCAAAGGTTGAGAATAGCTGGGCTCTATCAAGCTGCATGAAGGAGCAATGGGAGCCGGAGCAAAAGGACACACACACTGGAGAAGCCACAGCAGGAAGAGGACTGTAGTGATGGGGGGACAGAGAGCTCGGAGGAGAGCAAGCAAGATGAGGCAGCAGCAGCAGGAGGGAATTTAAACATGTGGGGCCTTTGTGGACATTTCCAAAAAATCGTCTCTAGCTACAGTGTGGGGGGTTTTAGGGGGCCAGAGACAGTGAAAGAAATTTAGTTCAAATTATTTGCAATACTCCAGGCAAGAAGCAAAGGGGAGAAGCAGGGTGTAGGGAAAGAACTGGACAGGTAGGAGATTTAGAGGGTGGAATATTACGACTTGGTGTAGTGGAGTCAAGGAAGTTGGGCGCTGATTGTGGCAGTTAGACTTTATATCAACTTGACCCTGTGTGAACATGCAGGAGTTCAACTTCTCAATCAAGTTACCCCCGATGATGCCTCCTTGGGGGTATGGCCTTATCTATATGAAAAACAGTGAGAAATTTTCTTCCTTTCTCTGGCCCTTGGCCGTCCTGCTTGTTGGGACTGTGTCTCTCTCCAGGGGTGGCCCCATGTGAGCCACTGTTCTGAGAAGCTGTCAGCACCCTGCCAGGTTCTCATCAAACTTGGATTCATGCAATGCTGCGCCCATTAAACTGTGCTTTACTTGCAGTCCATTTTGCCTTTCTGGATCACCGGCCTCTGAAGAGGGCTCTGGCTAGCATTGGTTGGACTGGGCTAGGCTACTGTTTTCTTCTTGAGATAAAATTACTTCTTGATATAAAGTTCTTTCTTATACATGAGTGTATGAAAAAAATATATATATATATTTTCACTGATTGTGTTTCCTTAGACAACCTAGACTAACATACTGATCAAGGACAAAGATCTGACCACAAGGCAGCAGCATCTCACAACAGGCTATTTATTGAGACCGATGCATGGAGGGTGGTCTGTACATTAGGAGGTCTCCCAGAGGCAAGCAACACAGGGTGCCATGATAAGATGGTAAGAAAACTCCTAGGAAGAGAAGGAGGAGGAGGTACATGTGTGCCAAGGTGAGGTTTTCTGTACCAAGGTGGAAGTCTGTGAATCAGAGACAGGCAATGGGTCACAGCAACTTGGGGTCCATATAACCACAGAGCTTTGTCTTCTCTATGACTTGCAAATGTGGGGCACAGTTTTGCAGAGCCTATAAGTCAGGCAGGTTCTAACTGGCTAATCTGCTAATCTGAGAGATTTTAAAAACAAGTATATCAGAAAGGATTTGGGTTTGCTACTGGTAGGCTTGGTTTTGGGGCTAATGGGCCTCAGCTTGCTCTAAAGAAGTAAACAACTTGAGGCTACTACACCGATGCCAGCTTTGGCTTATTTATATAACACTTGGTGATAAACTTAACATGGAAGTTAATGAAAATGGGCATGTCAAGGACAAATGCCAAGATTTGAGTTAGAAAGACAGGCTGGAAGATTCGTTTTGGGTGTGGGGTGGGGCAAGATCATGGTGCTCACCTACTCACAATTGGACCAATAAGCAACATCATGAGAAGTGGAGAAACGACTGAAGTTGTCAAGGTTTTCACTTTATGCGGCTCCACATAAATCATACACCAACGGAAGCATGAGTGAAGAAATCAAACAAACAACGGATTGCATTGGACAAATATGAGGTAAATATTTCTTTATAGGGTTAAAAAGCAAAGCTGTTACTTCAAAGACTAATACCCCAGCCCCGGTACTGTCAATAGCCTGGTCAGTGCATGAAAGCTGGGCACTGTACTAAAAAGAGTGAAGAAGAACCGATGCCTTTTACCTAAGGGGCTGGTGAGAACTGTGAACTACACCACGGACAGCAGAAGAATAAACAAATCGGTGTTAGAAGAAAGAAAACCAGGAGGCTCCTTAGAAGCAAGGGTGGCGGGACTCTGCCTTGTGTATGTTAGACATGCTATCAGGAGGGACCAGTCCCTGAAGAAGAGTATCATCCTTGGGAAAGTAGAAGGTTAACAAAAAATGAGAGGGTAACAATTGTGAAGATGGCTCGGGACTGGGCACTGTTTTGTTCTGCTGTGCACAGCATTGCTGTGGGTCAGAACGGACCCAATGGCACCCTAACAAAACATGACTACCACAAAGCAGGACCAGGAAATCTACTCCCATAAAGATTACAGCCAACAAAGCCCTATGGGGTGGCTCTTCTTGAATCCACGGGGTTGACTCGAGTTGAAATCCACGCCATGACAGTGGTTTATCGTTTTTTGTTTTGTTTTGTTTTGTTTTAAGAATTCTGTACTTATCTACAAGGAATAGACCAATGAGGAAGGATTTTTAAAAGATGGCTTGATTCCTTTTATGTTCTAGAGAAATGACTTCAGTGTCACTAGCTTATGGCTTAAACGAGGCCAGCCTGCAGGCTAGAACACCAAGATAAGGATTCTGGTTAGAGAGGGAGCTGAGGAACTAAAAAGGGAAAGGGGATGGGCAGTGTTGTTTCACACTCTGTTAGTAATAAAACTATCAGCGCATTCCTTAGAAGAGTAAATATTTCTCTAGTGTTAACATCCTCACCGTGAATTGTATGTTGTTTAGTAATTGTGAAGTAAATTCAGGTTAAGATACTGCATTATGCAATACAGTAAAAGTAATATCCTTTCCTAATAGTAATATTCTCTAATTTTTTAAAACATAAATGCAAAATTCAACTTTAAAAGAAATTAAGAACTTCTGACAATTAAAGGATCTGCAGCCTTATCTTTAAGGAAAACAACTCTCTTGGCCTACTTATTTTCTTACATCTTTCATTTCTACCACATCTGTGGGCAATGGTGACCTTTTAAACAATAGGCAACAGGTGTCCTATCTAATGGCACCTGCCAAGATGTTGACTAGATGACTAATGAGCACTACTATCAAGTTTAAAATGCTTTTCCCAGTATTTTCTTTTCTGATGATGTGAATGTTAAAAAATGTAAAGTTCATCATCTTGGAATTTTCCAAGCAATCTCATAAGATATTTAACTCCGCCCTACACTTAAACTCAGATAGCAACTGTTACATTAGACAGAGACATTTAATGCATTCTGGCCACTCTAGAAATAAGTTCCATGTATAATTTCACTTTGTTTCGCACAGGGATCCAAATGTTTCCCAAATGAAAAGGTTCAGAGAGTCGTTTGGCCTATCTCTCATTTTTCCTTTCACATTGTGAGTCATCAGTAGTCAAGGGCATGAATTTAGTAATTACTTATTTACATGTTTAAGCTGGCATTTTGAAGTGACAATGAGAAGCTCACAATGAACCGTTCTCCAAGAAATGCCCTTGTTCTCCATATGGCACGCTGAAAGAGATTTCAATTTAAGGAACAATAGTCCCCCGGCTGAGACTTCCGTGTCATTTCATTTAGAATGCACATACTTCACCTCCTGTACAAAGAATTTAAATGCCATTCCCCGTGATGCTCAGAATCCAGTTCTAAAATGACTGTGGGTCAATTTAACAGTAGAGAACTTTAAGGGAAGCTAAATTTTCAGGTGCTAGTCGGACATCAGGGCAGTAGAAAGGCCCTCAGCTGGGAGTCCTGTTAGCCTTTCTCTTGGAAGCTCTTGACTTTAATATAAAGATACTAATCCTGTTGCAAAGATTAAATTAGATAACATATATGTTAAAAAGTTCATGGAAAAATGGAATGAAAACAATGGAATTTTCCCACAAACTTTTGAAAAGCCTCTGCATGTAAACATAAACCATTGTTGCTTTAGATTTCATTCTCATGCTGATAAAAAGACCATACTAAAGATGTGCAGGAATTGTGCCCAATCTGACCTCACCACACCGAGGCAAAACACTAGAGGCGTGCAGCAGAGCAGCAACGGGAGTAAAGCAATGAAGTCCCAGGGAATACCAAAAATAGACTTTGAAGCAAGGGCACGGCACCCCAGCAGACTCGACCAAAAACACTCCTAAAGGTCAACAAACAGACCTGAAACTATAGGCTTTTCTTTTCTTGTCATTGTTGCTTTTGTTGTTTTGTTTTGTTCTGTCTTTTTTGTGTGCTTATTATTGTCTCTGCATGCCTATCTAGATAAGATAGGCAGGATAAATAATCCAGAGGAGAAAACAACAGGACCAATGATTTTTTGGGGGGGAGGGGGGTATGGGGGATGGGGAGGCAGGAGAAAGAAATTGGGTGTTAACAAACGCAGGGACAGGGAACAACAAGTGATCTAAAATCAATGGTGAGAGGGTGTAGGATGCTTGACCAAGGGCAACGTAACCGAGAGGAATTACTGAAACCTGAATGAAGGCTAAACGTGATATTGTGAGACAAGAGGAAAGTAAAAGGAAATAGAAGAAATAACTAGGAGGCAAAGGGCATTTATAGAGGTCTAAGTACAGGCATGTACATACAACACATATAAATATGTTTATATGTAGTGATAGTGAAATAGATCTATGTGCATATATTTATGTTAAGTATCGAGGTAGCAGACGGACATGGGGTCTCTACTCAAGTACTTCCTTAATGCAAGAACTCTTTTTTCTAATAGCCTGGAATTCCATGATGCTCACTTTCCTGA
>NW_022111373.1:30704253-30709696 GCF_000313985.2 Echinops telfairi | reverse complement strand
TGCATCAATTCAATGGCAGGGAGTTTGAGTTAAAGTATACAGAGATTCTATCTGAGGTGATGAAAATGTTCTAAAATATATTGTGTGATAGGTACACAATGCTGCGACTATACCTCAAACATGGATTTATCCACTCTAAATGAATCAATTGTTTTGTATGTGAATTCCATCTCAATAAATCTGTTAAAATGTAAAGAAATGCATGTAAAAACACAGCATTGAGTAGGTCAAGATCCTTTCTCGAGCACCAGAGACATGAGTTTAAGTTCAGATATTCTAACTGGAACCTTCAGCAAATAATAATCTCTCAGAGATTTGTTTTCTCATCTTTAAATTATGTATCATCATAGATCCCCTTTCAAAGGGGCTGTTTTGAGTGCTAGATGAAGTCATGTACTTAAAGCATTCAGCACAGGTCTAAACCAAACCCAAAACTCACTACCAGCAAACTGATTTTGACTACCACACAATAATATCACAGTGTTAGTCACTGAAAGAAAAGAAAAAAGATGTGTGGGCTTAGACTGAAGGTAGTAGTTTTAAAAAAGTATAGTGTTTGAGAAATGGAGTAAATGTTATAAAAACCATTTGTAGGAAAATTTAGTAAAGCAGATACTGTCTAATGGGTAGACTCACTTTGGAACTCACACATAACAAAAGAGAAGGCAGAACTTCAGGCTACAGGACAATCACATGGACTAGATCTACCCTCGCGCTTAAACCAACTAACAAACCAGACAAAATATAGGTAACAGACAATGATTAACAGACATTAGGCAATAGGCCGTGAAGGGCCACGATCCTTAAAGAAGAGGAAGTCAGTATGATGAGCCCATAATTAGGCCAGCTTGCTGGCTGGGTGCAGGAAATTTCCAAGCTAGAAAATAGGAGGAGGGGGATTCAAACAACACCCAGTGGTCTCACTGAGTTTAGAGGATAGAGGACAAAATCAAGATATTCAAGGTGGACAGAATTTGTCTTGCAATGTATTAGAGAGAAAGGGACCTGTAAGGTCTTAATGTTCTGTTTTATCTTACTAGTTTTCAATACCCATTGCAATGGCTACACTGAACTCAGACAAAATTCATGATTAAAGGGCTTGTTAAGGAAATTCACAAGTTTTACTGTCAGTGAGAAATGCTCAGGGATATATTGTTGGACAGGACATGAAACAAAGTTCTGTCGAGCCTGGTAACAAATGCCCAAAGGACTTGCCACTCTGTTATGAGCCTCAATGTGAAAGCATGTTGTTTAAGCTCTGTGGGACAGAAAACCCAGCTTCCTGAAATAAGTGCCCAGAGGCACCCCACTCTAGGAAACCTCAGCTTAAAGGCATTCAGCTCTACTTCCATAAGCCAGCAAGTCCAGCTTCCCTACTTAAGTACCCAGAGGTACCCCACTCCGCCAGTCAGCCTCCTGAACAAAAACACTCGGCTTTGCTTGTGCTGTGGGTTGGGAAGTTTACCACTTCGTTCCATGCTCTGGTTCCTGGTTCTGCTGCTGCTCCTCTCTGGTGGTATAACTGTCATCTGGATCCAGGAGGTTCCCTGTGCAGGAACCTCAGGTTCAGAGGACACACTCCACTCCTGGCTCTTGCTGGTAATGAGATCGCTACTCCTGCTTCTCAGAGGGCTTACTTTATATATAAGAGGACGACACTCCAGGGAATCATATTAGAAATTACTTACAGGTGAATTCTATCAATATCTTCCTCCCTCCTTTTTACCAGACTCATGCAGGGAAAGGTCATTTGGTGGGAATTAGGGACTTGGCTAGAAGAGTTACATTAAATAATTCACTGCCCCTTCAGGACCACACAGAGTATTTGAGAAATCTTCAGAAGCGAAATTAGTCCCAGGCTAGGATTGCTTTGGTCCTACCCACAAAGCTTAAAGGGCAGCCTCCAAAAGTTATGGATCCAACTGTATGTTAGAACAAAGTAAAGGGATACAACAACTGGTGGCACTGAGCAAGTTAAGATGTCTAGCATCCAACAAAAATCATCAGACATGCAAAAAAATTAGTTATATGTCCCCTAAACATCAGAAAAATCTAACAACAGAAAAAGACCCAGAAATGACAGAGATAGTACAATTAGCAGACAAGACTGTTAAAACATCTATTGTAAACAAAACATCTATTGTAAACACGGTATATTCAATATGAGGCTTCAAACAGGTTCAAATGAAGCTTCTAGAGGTGAAAAATATTATATCTCAAAAATGTGAATGATATTAAAAGCGCCTTAGATACTGTAGAAAATCAGTGAACTTAAAGATATATTAACTATAAAAACAAACAAACAAAAAACCCCTTAATATCAGGAAACTAAACAAGGTTAGGGGCTGTGAAACAGACCATCAATTGCTCATTTGCATGTTCAGCTTGAAGCTGCAAGAAAACTAAACCAAGCCTACAAAAACTAAACTACAACCTTCTGTATATCCCACCTGAATCTTGGGAACATTTCAAGAACAAATTAGATGTACAGAACACTCTAACAGAGACCTGGTGAGCTGTGGGTTGATATTAAGAACATCATACATGAAAAAAGGTAAGGTCATTAATTTTGATTATGCTGGATCAAACTCGATACTTGGCCAGTTGACCTGAATTTGTACTGGGTGCAAGTACAAATTGGTCCATGACAGAAATTTCCTCCCTGATTTTTTGAATGTTAACGGGGCTCTTTTCTTTTTTATGCATTATTTGTATTTTTTTAAAGATCATTTTATTAAGGGCTCTTACAGCTCTAATAACAATCCATACATCAATTATATCAAGCATATTTGTACATGTACTGCCATCATAATTTTCTAAACATTTACTTTCTATTTGAGCCCTTCATAATAGCTCCTCTCTTTTCCCTGCCTCCCCCTCCTCCCACCCTCATGAACCCTTGATAAATTAAAAATTATTATTTCCATATCTTATACCAACAGCTGTTTCTGTTGTTTGTCCCACCCGGGGGGATATGCATCGATCATTGCGATTGATTCCCCCTTCCTCCCCTCCTCCTTCCAGCTTCCCCCTACATTATTTGTATTTTTATCTTTATACTATTATGATTTTATCCTTACCACTTTAGTGCAATTTTTTTATTGTATTCTGTTGGGTCTCCCAGCTGTGAAGCACAGGAGGAGTGGATGCATGAGAATAACTGATACAAGGGGTTACAGGGAATGCAGGGATGGGGAGTGGGCAGTAGGGAATGAAAGGGATTTCAGGAGGAAACAATGAAGGCAAGAGGAGGAAGGAAGCACTAGAACTGATTGTGATTGCACAATAGTTAAAGACTAACTATTGGAGGGAGGTGCTCTAAGATTGATGTGGTGGTGATTGTACAATTCTCCTTGACATGATTGAACTATTTAATTTTATGATATGTAAATTATGTGATAAATAAAACTGATGGGGGGAAAAGACAAGAAAGAAGACTAAGTGGGTGTTCAGAAGATACTTTGAAACTGGCTCTTGAATGGATAGTAGTTAAAACAAATGGAAGAAATGACATAGAAGAAGTGAACAGAACATTTCAAAGGGCATCATATTGAATGATTCCATGAGCATAATATGGAATAATGCAGGAACCTTCAAAAGAAAATGGAAGGAATACAGTCACTGTATCAAAAAGAACTGGTTAACACATAAACATTTAAAAGAGCATGATTAGAACCAATGGTACTAAAGGAAGAAGCTCAAGCTACATTGAAGGCATTAGGGAAAAAACGAGGTTCCAAGAATTGATGGAATGTCAATGGACATGGTTCGACAAACTGATGAAGCACTGGAAGCACTCACTGGTTCTATGTTTAAAAATTTGGAAGGCAATTACTTGGACAATTGACTGAAAAAGAAACGTATTTGTGCTCATTCCAAAGACAGGTGACGGTATAGAGGACTGAAACTATCAAATAATATTGCATGCAAGCAACATAATGCTGATGACAATTAAACACTGTTGCAGTAGTACATTGATAGGACATTCAGACATTAACATCTGATTCAGAAGAGGACACAGAACAAGGGATATCATTGCTGGCATCGGCTGGACCTTGGCTGAAAAGAGAGAATGCCAGAAAAGTTGTTTACTTGTGTTTTGGTGACTATGCAGACATTTGACTGTGTGGGTCAGAAGAAACTATAGATAACATTGAATAGAATGACAATTCCAGAACACTTCATTGTGCCCCAGGGGAACCTACAGCAGTGATAACTATATAGCCCCACTTGTGGAGAGCAAATAACAGAATGGCTAAGTAGACTAAATAACAGTAGACTGAGGTTTCCTTTTGAACAGAACAAGGGAATCCTGAGTAGTTTAAAATCGGGAGCAGTGTGTGTCGGATTGTATCCTCGCACCTTACGTCTTCAGTGTGTCTGCTGAGCAAAGCTCGATCACATGAAGAGGAACATGGCATCAAGACTGGAGGGACCTGCAATACGCAGACAGCACAATTTTGCTTGTTGAAAGCAAGTAGGATTAAAAGCACTAGATGATAAAAATCAAAGACTGAAGCATTCAATATGGATTACAACTTCATGTAAAGGAAAGTCTCACAACGGAACCAATGGAGAACATCAATATTAACAGAAAAAAGGGTTGAAATTATCAAAGTTGTTAAGGATTTCATTTTGCTTAGATCCACAATCATTCTCTTTGAAGCGGCAGTCAAGAAATCAAAAGATGTATTATGCAGCGGGCAACGTGTTGAAGAACAAGGATGTCACTTATCCCAAGCTATGGTGTTTTCTTTTCTTTTTTAATTCCTCATATATCCCCCTCCCCCATTTTTATTGGGAGCTCTTACAGCTATTATATCAATCAATAGTTCAATTAGATCAAGCATGATAGTACAATTGTTGCTACCATCACATTTAAAATATTTTCTTTCTTCTTGCAATCTTTGATATCGGATCCCCTTTATCCCAGCCCTCCTCCACCCTACCACCCAAAGACCCTTGTTATTACATTAAGTATATTGTTGTTATTCCTCTCCACCCCCCCATATCTTACACCATCCACCCACCCCCCATATCTTACACCATCCAACTTATCTATTCACCTGCCATTCTGTTATTTGCTCTCCCCAAGTGGGGCTATATAGTTGTCACTGCTATCAATTCCCCCTCCTCCCCATCCCCCCTCTTTCTGTGCCCTCAGGGAATCATTACTCCCATTACTATTTCTGAAGGGTTTATCTATCTTGGATTTCAGGCATCAAACGATCTTAATTATACAAGTGAATTTCCAAGCAACACTGCCCACAGTTAAAATTTTACCTACAGTCTATTACTGCACATGCATTTGAACTTCCAAGTAGAAAAATTTAAATGATGTGGTTCAAGGAATATTAACATTTCCATCCCAGTTTGGCCATTCTAATAAGAAACCCTTTATTCAAACACCACTCCTTTACCTGCAATGTCTCCACCTTCAAAA
>NW_022111373.1:30701284-30703111 GCF_000313985.2 Echinops telfairi | reverse complement strand
AGTGAACCCTGGTGGCCGAGTGGTTATGTGCTGGACTGTGAACTGAGAGGCTGACAGCTGGAAATGAGGAGCCTCTCTGGGAGTTGGGGGGTGGGGAACGAGACAAGCTTTCTACTCTAGTAAACAGTTACAGTCTCAGAAACTCATAGGGGCAATTCTCCCTGGTGCTATCAAATTGCCTTGGGTCGGTATGGACTTGATGGCAGTGAGTTGAGTTTTGAGTTCACTGAAGGCAATCCAAATTTTGGCACTTACTCTCTTTAGTGTCTTGTGCCCATCTTTCATAAATGCATAGCGAAAAACATTTAATTTGCCTTCTTCACTGTCAGTGACACACACACACACACATACACACATACATATATATTGACTTATAAGAATAGAGATTTATTGTCTGATAGTTCTGGAGGCCGGATATCAGAGATCAGCGTCTCTGCCATGTTGATTCCTTCTAAGGTTGTTTTTTTTTTCCTTCTAAGGTTTTGAGGGGTGAATCTATTCCGTGCCTCTCCCCCAGCTCTGGTGGCCGCAGGTGTTCCTTGGCTTACAGATGCAACATCACATGGCATCCTTTTTCTGTCCCCTTCCCTATGTGTCTTCCTTTCTTTTATAAAGACCTCAATCATATACGATTAGGACCCACCTTTCCCAAGTATACCCCCATGTTATCCTAACTGATTCCATCTACAAAGACTCCCTTCTCAAGCAGGGTCACATTCAGCGGTACAGAGGTGAGAGCTTCTTTTTAGGGGACACAATTCAATACATAATCAATGTCTACCCATCTCAGTGTAATTAAACCCAAAGTCACGGCCATTTAGTCCATTCCGATTCTTAGAGACCCTGGAGGACAGAGAGCAGGCTGTTCCTTGGTTGCTGAAACTTTAAATCTCTACAGGCGCAGACAGCCTCATCTTTGTCTTTAGGTGTGACTGGTGAGTTCAAACCGCTGACCGTGGTGCAGCCATTCCATGCATAACCCACTATGCCACCAGGATTCCTTGGTGTGAATCAGGGTTCTTTTTTTTTTTTTTTTGAATCAGGGTTCTTATTAGTCACAGAATCCATTAGTTCAGCTGCAGAAGGTGAAGTGCCATAAAAATTGATGGCAGTTATAAAAATGTAAGCAGTAGTAATTATTTGATGAGAATGAGCGCTGGTGGTGCGGTGGTTAGGTTAACTGAAAGGCTGGCAGTTCAGTCCCCGAACTATCCTAAGAAGCCCTATGAGGCAGGTTCACTCTCTCACATGGGCTCGCTCTGGGTCGACATGAACTAGACCTTAACGGCAGGGAGATTCTTTTCAAAGTAATTATTTACCCTGCTAAGCACCGCAAAATCCCGGGTAGGAAGCCGCAATAGCGCCGCTGGTTGAGCTGGAAAAGGAAACCCCGCCGGGGTTCGGAGCGCAGGCTCCTTGTACCTGGGAGACGCCTCGCAGGCCCGCCCCCCCTCCCCCCGCCCCGGCTCGGGGGCGGGGCTGGAGAAGGGAGTCCGCTCGGTGTTCCAGAATCGCCCCTCCAGCCTCAGTGGGCCCCCTAAACGCTTCATTGCCCCCAAGCTAGTGTGAATAACCCGGGGCTGAGCGTCGGACTAAACCCCTCCTCTGGGCTGTGAACTTTGGGGGTTCGGGGAGCTCTGTGGCACACGGAGCTCTGAGCAGCTTGTTGTGCTGCCCGGCTGGGGCCGGGGGACTGTCCACCGACAGCAGGACAGACAGATCGCTGCCCGGAACCACAGCCTCCTGACACCAGAAGCCCCTGTGTCCTGAGGAGGGTGGCAGGATGCCCTGAATCCCATCCCCTCCCTCCCCGTCCCCCCTGCCCCC
>NW_022111373.1:30653967-30700609 GCF_000313985.2 Echinops telfairi | reverse complement strand
CCTCGGCCCGCCCGGCGTCGAGGGTTCTTGGCCAGCAGCGGATCCGAGCGCCGTGCTTTGCAGACCGACGTTTGCTCCCGCGGCTCTTGCTGGGCCTGCGCTGGGGTCGGGACCCCTGACCCCAAAGGAGGCCCGGGCTGCCGGGTCTTTAATGCCCGTCATGCACGTGTTAAAACAAATCTGGTCTCTATTGGAAGCCGGGTCGCTCCCGTTGGACCTCGTGTACGGCGGGTTCAGTTCTGGAAAAGGCTCGCTCTCCGGGTCAGCCGCTTTCATCTCAAGAGCCCGCGTCACATATGGTCTTATCCACACACAGTCGATATTATTAAGCCTATGAAGTCGGAGTCGACTCGATGGCAATGCGTTTTGGGGAGTGATGAAGTCGTAGGTAGGCGATCATTTCAGGGAGTTCTCTTGCGGACAAAATGTGGGGCGAGAACCTATAATACACATAGGACACCGTCTGCAACGAATGACTTAGTGGAAACCAAATGCCTACCATCCTTACTTTCAACTTACAGATGAGGAAACTGAGGCACGAGACTTGCCCAAGGTCCCAGCCTCGGTGTCAGGGCCGAGTGTCTAATTCCAAGGCAGAAATCCCTAACATTCAACTATTCTTCCACCGTAGCAAAAGGGAAGCCACCATGAACTAATTTATGGCTTAGTCAATGACTCATTATTCTTTCTCCATCTTTGCCCCAGACGTTTATGAAGTCCTGTGGTGGCTTTCAAACATGTCTGCAGATTCTTTGGAATAGCGCTCATCAAGACATGGGAATCTACCGCCTTTGCCTTAACTTGGGTGGGCTGTTGACAATGAGCTTTTGAGGCTAAGTTAACAAAGGCAACATTTTCCCACCTGGTTTTCTAGTTTGGGGCACGTCTTTGAATCCCTGGGTTTTCATGGAAAACTTTGGCCACCTGAGAGACCGTGTTAAGAGAGAAAGATGCCCAAGGAACCCAGCTATTCAAGGGCACAGATGGCTTGAGCTTTCCCAGAGGAGAAGCTGGATGTGAATGAGTGAGTGAGTGAGTGAGTGAGTGAGTGAGTGAGTGAGTGAGTGCGTGAGTGCGTGAGTGAACAAACCTTCAGATTACCCCACCCTAGACACAGCAACCACATGAGCAAAACCCACCTGAATAACTACAGCCAAGGCCCAGACTTCTGCCCTGTTTCCCCAAAAATAAGACAGTGTCGTATATTAATTTTTGCCCCCAAAGATGCGCTAGGTCTTACTTTCAGGGGGTGTCTTATTTTTCCATGAAGAAGAGTACGGTACACATTTGTTGTTTATTGTTTTATTAAAAGAGACCTCACACTTCCTTTCTGCTCCGGCTGCGCTGCGGCCAACAGTGAGCTGCGCAGTGGTGCCCCCCCCACATGGTCCAGAGTTATGGTAGCTTCAGGAGGCCTTATTTTCAGAGAGGTCTTATTTTCGGGGAGATGCCTTATATTTCAGCAAGAGGCAAAACTGTAAGTAGGTCTTATTTTCGGGGATGTCTTACTTTCAGGAAAACAGGGTAAGAACAATAATGACTTGGATTTAGGGTGTGTAGTAGGCTAGCATTGAACTGCTAACTGCAGGTCAGTGGTACAAAACTACAAGCAGCTCTTCAGGAGAAAGATGGTGTTGTCTACCCCCTTAAAGATGTACAGACTCCCAAACCCAAAGGGACAGTTCTACCCTGTCTCATAGGGTCGTTAAGGGTCGGAATGTCCTTTCCTCAATGACAATGAGCCTTGTTATGCAGTCATACAACCTGGAACAAGTCCATGTACCTTGGGGTTGTCAGCAGGTGGAAGGAAGATGTCTTTGCCCTCTTCCCTTCATTCCTTTCATTCATGTCTACCTATTAATTCTGTAACTACCATGTATTTCAGGACCCTTAGCACATATGAGTATGCCCGATATTTGCTTTAAAATGCCATTTGCAACACATATATTCCTAGCTATAGATAATAAAACAAGGACCAAGTTACAAAAAACCACTACAAACATTTAAAAAAATCTTCATTTTCTAATTTTTCATAAGATAGAAATCATGTTCTCAGGCAATATAGCCAGGCAGGAATTCTTTTAAAAAAATCACTTTATTAGGGGCTCATACAACTCTTATCACCATCCATCCATACATCAATTGTGTAAAGCACATTTGTACATTCATTCCCCTCATCATTCTCAAAACATTTGCTCTCCACTTAAGCCCCTGGGAGGAATTCTTATCCTCCTAGAGAACTGATGGTTTTCTGGAGCGTGAAGGGAAGAAAAGTGGAAAAAGTATTTATCTAAATACCATATGCATGGAGAGTCTGGACTCCTTAAAAAAGTTCCCAGATTTGAGTGGATCTCTTTATAACCGCACCACATATATACAGAAAACAGAGGTTAAACCTCAACCAATTATATTTCAAAGCAAAGAATGTGTTTCTTCTGAGAGAATATGTGCATGACAGATCTGAAGGTTTAAATTTAAACCATTTTGAATTAAATCTGCACACCCACAAAAAAGTGGATCTTGACAGATTTCCTAAACAGCACTCGCTCATGCTTGGGCAACTTAGAAATGGCTGAACAGACGAGGTTCAACCTCCCAGAAAAGAATTTGCTTCTGAGCTCTTATGAAGCATGTGAAATTTCAGCTGAAAAGGTTACTGGGAGGGGGAGAGATTTGTAAGACATTGAAACTAGAGATGCCACATGAATGTACAGATGATAAATTGAAAAGAAGGACCGTGGAATGAAAGCAATACCCATGGTCATAAAGCTAACAGGAGTGGTTAGGCTGTGATTTCCAGATAATTTTATGTATGTATCTGATATGAGGACATACCTCAACATCGCTGTCCTTATCCAGTTTATTTTTCTTCTTAAATTCATCTTGATTATAAAAACAATTCACTCTTATGTAGTATATTCCAAAAACACTGTACATGCGTATGTTTAAAGTTACCCACTAAAACAAATAAAGCAACCACAAGACTCTGCATAGTCATTACTTGGTGCTTGCCTTGCCAAATTCTCAGTTACTTGAACCAGTTTTTGGACTACGCTGCGCTAGGGCTAGTGTGTGGGTTGCTATGGTGCCCTCTGTCTATCATTCTCTCCAGGGCATTATGAGCCTTGCTTTGTTCTTGTATCCCTCAAGAACTCTACCTTCACCATCTGTACCTGTTAGATTTTATGTCAACTTGGAATTGTGTAGGGGTGAAGTCCAACTTGTTAATCAGCTCAGCCTTATGATGCCTGCTGAAAGGTGTTACCTTTTTATAAGAGACACTCGTGCCCCCCACCTTTCTGCCCCTTTGTCTTCCTGATGGCAGTCTAGCACACCACCCTAAATCGCAATGATTATGTTTAAAGAGAGCTCTTAACCGGAAGCACACAGTGAAGGAATAATCATGTGCTGCTATCCCCAAACCATTGAATTACGTATTATTCAATGAGGTTGCCAATTTCTGAGGGAAAATACTGTGACAGAGTTGATAGAACTGAACTAACTTTCATTGAGCTTTATCATACTTAAATATATTACCTTACTTAATGCTGTTGGTGGTGGGGAATCATTGCCTTTGAGCCGATTCTACTCAGTGTCCCAAAATAACAGAGTAGACTGCCATGGCATTCCAACTTGGCAAATCTTTATGGAACCAGATGGTTAGGGAACCATCTTTTCCTGTGTGCATTCTAATGGTGACCCTTTGGTTAACGGCAGAATGTTTAACCACTGTGCCACCAGGGCTCCTTTAGGTGGGAATAGGTAGTTAATGGATACTTGCAGATTCATCTTTATGGTGTGGAGGGTGGCAAGTGAAGGTGACAAAATCTAAAAAGGTTTAGTCATATGCCCAATGGTAGGAGCTGGGCTTGCTTTTGTTTCTGTCAAACTCACATCTTTAACATTTACACATGCTATCTTAATATCAGGGTCAGTTCCACACACTCACTGCCATCAAGTTGATTCCAACTCATATTCATATGTTAAGTAACATAGTTTTGCTTTTTTATTAACCGTTTTATTTGGGGGCTCTTACAAATCTTATAACAATTCATCATTCAATTGTATTAAGAACACTTGTATATATGTTGCCATCAACATTTCCCAAACAGTTTCTCTCTACTTGAGCCCTTGGTATCAGCTCCTCTTTTTTTCCCTTCCCCCCCTCCCTTGAGAATCTTTGATCAATGATATATTATTGTTGTTATTTCATGCCTTATACTGTCCGTTGTCTCCCTTCACCCACAGTTGTTATTCGTCCCCCTGGGGGGGCTATATATTCAACCTTGTGATGGGTTTCCCCTCTCTCCCCCTAAGTAGCATATTTTCTCAATCACAGCTACTCTGACAGTTTGTTGTACTGTGGTAGCTTGCATGTTGCTATGATGCTGGAAGCTATGCCACTGATATTTCAAGTTTCAGTAAGGTCACTGATGGTAGGTCACGTTTCAGCAGAGCTTTCCAACTAAGACAGACTAGGAAGGAACTTCTAGAAATCTACTTCTGGAAAAAAAAAAGATGGTAGCTGAACATTGTCTGATGTAGCGTGAGGAGATGAGCCCTCAAGTTGGAAGACACTCAAGACATGACTGAGGAATATCTACCTCTTCAAAGTATAATTGACCTTAATTGTGTGTGAATGGAGTAAAGTTTTTGAGACCTTTATTTGGTGAGGTAGCATGACTTACATGAAAAGAAACAGACAAAAGCATTAATTATCAAAATGTGGAATGTACAAAGTCAGAGTCAAGGAAATTTGGAAGTTGTCAAAAAATGAAAGGGAGTGCATAAAGATCGATATCCCAAGCAATATCCTGGTCTTGTATTGGCCATTTTTAGGTAGATTTAGTCAGTAAATCTATACGATTTACTGTGGCAAGAATGACAAATAGAAGTAGAATGATATCACAATCATTGCTGAAAAGGACATTTCAAGATTGATCCTGAAATATACTGTTGTCAGTGATAGGATAATATTTCCAATGAAGAGTAGTTGATATTACTATTCAGATTTACCCACCAACACTAATGCCAAATTTGAAGATTGTTACCAATTTCTGCTGTCTGAAATTGATCAAACATGCAATCAAGATATGTTGAAAATTGCAGGTGTTCAGAAAATGAAAGTTGGAGATGTAGAAAAGAATCAATAGTTCAGCTGAAAAATAGGACCGTGGTGATACAAATCACCTCAAGGATCACAGGATGGAACTTAAGAACAAAGACTTATTCATTGCAAATACCTTTATTCAAAAACATAAAAAGTGACTGTACATATGAACCTCATCAATGGAATGCACAGAAATCAGATCAACTATATTTGTGGAAAGAATCAATAGACAAACTCTGTATCATCAGTCAACACAAGGTCAAGGGGCCGACTGCAGAACAGACTACCAACTGTTCATATGTAGGTTCAAGTTAAAGGTGAGGAAAATGAAAACAAATCCCTGACAGCTAACGTAAGACTGAGCAAATCCCATGCAAATATAGAGACCATCTCAAAAGGAAATTTGCTGGTGATATGTGCCATTGAGTGGGTTCTAATCCATAGTGACTGTATGGAAAACAGAAGAAACACTGCGTGGTCCTCCTCCAGCATCACAATTGTTCCTGTTGAGCTTGAGCCCATTGTTGCAGTCATTGTGTTAATCCATTTCCTTGGGGGTCTTCCTCTTTTTCTTGTCCCACTACTTTACCGAACATGATGTCCTTCTCCAGGGATTAGTCTCTCTTGACAGCTTTTAGAATGCTTGTAAGACGAAGTCTTGCCATCCTTGCCTCTAAGGAGCACTCACTGGCATATTAAACAGTAACGACTAAAGACCAGAAGGGTTGCAAGATGCCACCAAGAACCTGACCCATAAAGCAAGCAAAAGGTCATTAAAAAGACCAAAAAGGGTGTCAGAAGACTCTGAAACTTGCTCTTGAAGGTAAAGGAGCTGAAATGAATGCCTGGACATGCTGCCTGGATAAAGTTTTCTTCCTTCTATGACCTTTTAAGTAAAATCCTCTTGTTATGTCTGGAAATAAATAAAGTAAATGAATGTAAGAAATTATGAAGTAAAAGAGCTGAAAAAAAGATTTCAAAGGACAGCTGGAGATTACAAAGTAAAGTATTATAATGAAATAGGCAAATATTTGAAAGTAGAAAACCAAAAGAGAAGAAGAATGCTCAATCTATTCTCAAGCTAAAGAACGAAAGAAAAAAATTCAAGCTACAAGTTACAAGTTACAAAGGATTTCATGGGCAAAAATGGAATCACACAGGATGAATCAAAAGAAGATGGTAATAACACACAATTACAGCCCCAAAATGAATTGGTTGATGTCCAGCCATTTCAGGAGTTAGCAAATGATCTAGAACTGATTGTGTCTAAGGAAGGAATCCAAGCTACACTGAAAGCACTGGAAAAAGACTTCAGGCATTTGCAAACTACAAATTGAAATGTTTTAACAACCCAGTGTAGTGCTGCAAGTGTTCACTGATCGATGCCAAGGAATTTGGGTAAAACAGCTGAAAGAGATTTATGTTTGTGACCATTCCAAAGGGAGGTGGCCCAATAGCTTGAGGGAATTATCCAATAAAATCTCATAGTAAAATTTTGCTGAAGATAATTTAAAATACAACTGCCAACAGTATTATGGACTAGGAGCTGCCAGAAATTCACTGGATTCAGAAGAGGGTGGGGAACTAGGGATATCTTTGCTGATGTCAGATGGATCTTGGCTGAAAAGAGAGCATAACAGATGCTCACTTGTGGTTTATTGACTATTCTAAAGGCATTCAACTGTGTGGATCATAACAAACTCTGGATAACATTGCAAAGACTGGGAACACTTCATTGTGCTTACGCAGAACCTGTACATAGATGAAGAGACAGTCAAACAGGAGGAGGCTCTGTATGGTTTAAAACCAGGAAAGGTGTGTGTAAGGTCTGTATCCTCTCACCATACCCGTTCAATCTGTATGCTATGCAAATAATCTGAGAAGGTGAACTATATGAAATAGAATGCAACATCAATATTGGAGGAAGGCTCATTAATAATCTATAATATGTAGATGAGCTATGGTAACACAGAGAATTAAGCCTTGGGCTATCAACTACCACTCTATGGGAGAAAGATGAGGCTGCTTGTTCCTGTAAATACAAGTCTCAGAAACCCTTAGGGACAGGTTTAGTCTGCCTTTCAAAAAGGTTTACAGCCTCAGACACCCACAGGGACAGTTCCACTCTGACCTATAGGGTTGCTATGAGTTGGAAACAACTGTTTTCCTTCCAAGGGTCATTTGGATATTTAAAACGTCATTTGCAGGCTATACAAAATTATCAACTTAAAATTAGCCTGCTATATTTGGCCAAACATTTAATTAACTCACTCTTAATGTGATGGCTGGAATGGCTTCTCTTTGGTGAGAAGTGTGAAATTAGCTGGAATTGATGCTTTCATAGACCTTGTATGACCTTCAGGAGAACTGGTAGTGTAGTGATCGCATATTGGGCTGCTAACCAGCTGCTTTGTGGGAGAAAGATGAGATTTTCTATTGTGAACAGCTACAGTCTCAGAGGCTCACTGGGGCCATTCTAGTCTTTGCTATACGGTCACTGTCAGTTGAAATGGACTTGATGGCAATGAATGAGCTTGGTTTTTTTTTTTGGATGTGGCTCTTGGGCTGGACGGTCCCTACCTCTATCCTAAAGGAAGACTTCTCTGTTAACCTACCATACATTTATAAGAAGGTGATAACTTGACACATGCTGAATTTGGAAAGAATCTACATGATTAAAAAAAATCAACATTTTCAAATATGTTCCAAATCAAAGTGAACACTACAATAATATCCATACACCCTCCCCAGATTTAATGCATATCAGGATTTTGATTATGAAGATTTTAACAAAGACCATCAAAAATGGACAAAACATTCATATTTACTAGTCCTAAGTATGCATGGAAAAAATAACCTCAGTTTTGTGGGATGTAAATGCACTGTCAAGCTGTAGAGATAAAAATGCCTACTTTATCTTCAACTGTATGCTAGAGTAAGTTATGACTCTGCTTTAAAAACTGGATTTTTTAATGAAATGGGATTATTGAGTGTTCAGTCGTAATCCTTGGCGTTTTTAGCAGAGTCCCAGGTTCCCATGAGAGGATTGCATGAGTAACTAACTTCTCCCTGCTCATCTCTCACCCTTTCTTAACATTCTTCTAATAGGGGGACCCGAGGAGTATATAATCTCCCAATCCCTCTGTATTCTTATGAAGATGTTCTTCTGGATCTTGATACTATCCTAGCTAAATCCTTAATTTTTCATTATTTGTACATTTGATTTTTATAGTCTACTTTTAAATGGTATCCTACTGGCGGAATTTCTTTACAGCCCTACAAGGATATGTGTCAAATTGAAAGTTCTGATTATTAATTGATGTTTGTAGATGTTACTTCTCATTTTGAATTGTGCCCCATTAACAAATGAAGATTTCAAAGTCTTTATTCCCACAGGCTTTTTTCCCCATCATAACAAACTATTGATAGCCTTGAGAAGAATGAGAATCCCAGAACATTTCATTGTGTTCATGCAGAGCCTGTATGTGGATGAAGACACAGTTGTGCAAACCAAAGAAGGAAATACTGCATGATTTAAAATCAGGTAAGTTTTGTGTCACAGTTGTGTCTTTTCACCATGCTCATTCAATCTATATGATGAAGAAATAATCAGTATTGGATGAACATGTGTTTATTTATTTTTCATTAAATACTTTTATTAGGGACTCTTACATCTCTTATTACAATCCACACAATCATCCATCGTGTCACGCACATTTGTACACATACTGCCATCATCATTTTCAAAGCATTTTCTTTCTACTTGGGCGCTTTATATCAGCTCCTTATTTTCCTCCCTCCATCCCTCACCTTCCCTCATGAACCCTTGATAAGTTATAGATTATTATTTTCATATCTTACGTCGTCTTCTGTCACCCTTCACCCACAACCTTGCTTGCTGAAAGTGAGAAGGAATTGAGGAACTTGCTGATGAAAATCAAGGATTACAACCTCCCATAGTTAATAGTTAATACATGATGGATTACAACTCAACGTAAAGGAAACCCAAATCCTCACAACTGGACCAGTGGGTAACATCATGGTAAATGGAGAGAAGATTGAAGTTGTCAAGGATTTAATCTTGCTTGCTTCCATAAGCAATGTTCTTGAAAGAAGCATTCAAGAAATCAAAAGATGTGTTGCCCTTCCCTACACGATTGCTAAAGAAAAAGCGGGTGCATAAGCAAATGTAGTGCAGAAAGTTGATGGTGCCCAATTATCAAAAGGTATAGTGTCTGGGTTCTTAAAGCCTTGAAGATAAACAAACAACCATCTAGCTGAGAAGCAACAAAGCCCACATGGAAGAAGCATTCCAGCCTGTGTGATCATGAGATGTTGATGGGATCAGGTATCAGGCATCAAAGAACAAAAAAACATATAATTGTAAATAAGGGGGAGTGAGGACTGGGGACTCAAAGCCCATCTGTAGGCAACTGGACATCCCCTTACAGAAGGGTCTCTGGTAGGAGAAGAGCCAGTCAGGGTGCAGCGTAGCAGCAATGAAACATACAACTTTCCTCTAGTTATTTAATGCTTCCTCCCCACCACTATCATGACCCCATTCTACCTTACAAATCCGGCTAGACCAGAGGATATATACTGGTACAGGTAGGAACTGGGAACACAGGGAATCCAGGACAGATGAACCCCTCAGGATCCGTGGTGATAGTGGCAATAGCAGGAGGGTGGAGGGAAGATGGCGTAGAAAGGGGGAACCGATCACAAGGATCTACATATTAATCCCTCCCTGGGGGAGGGACAACAGAAAAGCGGGTGAAGGGAGATGTCAGACAGTGTAAGACATGACAAAATAATAGTAATTTATAAATTATAAAGGGTTCATGAGGGAGGAGGGCAGAGAAGGAGGGGAAAATGAGGAGCTGATACCAAGAGCTCAGGAAAAAGAAATTGTTTTGAGAATGATGGCAACAAATGTACACATGTGCTTGACACAATGGATGTATGTATGGATTGTGGTAAGAGTTGTACGAGCCCCCAATAAAATGATTATTAAAAAAAGAAAGATGTGTTGCTTTGGGTCATCTCCGTAGAGTGTTGAAAAGCAGGGCTGCTACTTTGAAGACTGTGGTGCTCCTGACCCAATCCATGAGATTTCCAATCACCTCCTAAGCATGTGAAAGTTGGACATTGAATAACAATGATTAAAGGAGAATAAATGCATTTGAATTATGGTGCTGGAGAAGGATATTGAAAGCAACATGGACTGACCAAAGGACAAATAGGTAGATCTGTCTTTGAAGAAGTACATTCAAAATGCTCTTTAGAAACAAGGATGGTGACATGTCATCTCATGCACTGTGGTCATGTCAGAAGAGATCAGCTCCTGGAGAAATACATAATACTTAGCAGAGTGGCAGCGAGCAAGAGAAAGGCCCTCAACAAGATGGATTGACAGTGGCTGCAACAATGGGCTCAAACATCAAAGCTCTTGTGAGGATGGTGCAGGACCTGCGAGTGTAGTGTTTGGTTGAACACAAGGCCACTGAGTTGGAACCAACTCGATGGCACCTAACAGCAATAGCATATGTCAAATGACATCTTCACTCCCCATTAAGGCGAATTTCCTCTGTCATTGGACAATAGATGAAAATTACACTGATGATTTAGTGTCACCATATTCTTGCTTGAGCCTTTCAGCCAGCTCTTCTGTCCTCTGTTTTGGTGATTTTGGGGTTGTGGCCTGGAGCTGTTGGTTTTGGGTGTCATTGAGTCTGTTCTGACTCCTAGTGACCCAATGGGTAACAGAATAATCACACCTGACCTTGCATCATACTCGTGATTGTTATGTTTGGGCCCATTGTTGCCAATAATTAATTCCTTTTGTTGAGACTCCCCCCCCTCTTTTTTTCTGATCCTCGACTTTACCAAGGATGATGTAGGGTGTATTCAATATCTTTCACCAATACCATGATTCAAACATATTAATTCTTCTTAAATCGTCCTCATTTATTGTGCAGTGTTCACACGTACATGAAGCTATTGAGAATACTATGACTGGAGTCAGGAACACCTTAGTGCTCAAAGGGACAGTGTTGGTCTTTAACAATTTAGAGAGATTTTGTGCAGCAGATTTGACCAATGCAATATGTCATTTGATTTTTGACTGCTGCTTCCTGGAGTATTGATTGTGGATCCAACTAAAATGAAATCCTTCACAACTTCAGTGTTTTCTCCATTTATCGTGGTGTTGATCCAATTGTAAGAATTTTTACTTTCTTTACATTGAGTTGCAATCCATAATGAAGACTGTATTTTTTTAATCTTCATCAGTAATGCTTCAAATTTTCTTTGTTCTCAGCAAGCAAGATTACACCACTGCATATCATAGGTATAATATATATAATAAGCCTTTTTTTATCTTGATTCTTACATTCTTTTTATATAGTCCATTGTCTCAGATTAGTTGCTCACCATGCAGATTGATTAAGTTTGGTGAAAGTATAGAACCCTTATACACACCTTTCTGGATTTTAAGCCATGCCCTATCTCCTTTATGTGTTCAAATAATCGTCTTTTGGTCTATGTACAGATTCTGCAAGAAAACAATGAAATGTCCCTGACTTTCCATTCTTCCTAGTGCTATCCATAATTTGTTATGATCCACACAATTGAATGCCTTTTCATAGTCAACAAAACACTTCTTTCTGGTATTTTCTGCTTTCAGTCTAGATCCATTTGACATCAGTAATAATATTCCTTGTTCCATTTTCTATTCTGAACATGGCTTTAATTTCTGGCAGTTCCTTCTCAACCTACTGCTGCAACCATTTTTGAATTATCTTTAGCAAAATTTTACTTGCATGTAGTATTAATGATATTATTGGGTCATCATTTTTCAGAATGGATGGATCTCTTGCAGTCTGTTGTCTAAGTAGCTATCTTCCCAATTTCTTGGTGTAGATTCATGAGTATTTCCAGTGCTGCATCAGTTTGTTAAAACATTTCAACTGATATCTGATTAGTTCCAAATGCTTTATTTCATGCCCATGCTCAGAAAATAGCTTTGTCTTCTTCTTTCAGGGCCATCTGTTCTTGATCATGTGTTCTCTCTTGAAATGGTTCAATGTCTTTTCTTTTAGGTACATTGACTGTGTATTTTGTATCAAAAAAACCTTTTTATTTGGCAGGAAAATGAAGGCTGCCCTAACAGAGACATGAACTCTGGTCCCTCAGATTAAAAACTTGATGCTCTACCAGGTGAGCTATTTTTTTCCATCTTTTTTTTGACGCTTCCTGTATCATTCAATATTGTGCCATAAAATCCTTCAATATTGAAACTTGAGCATTAGATTTTCCCCTCAGTTCTTTTAGCTTGAGATATGCTGAGCTTGTTTTTCCTTTTTTTTTTTCTTCCCTAACTCCAGGTCCTTGCACATTTCACTGTATTGTTTCACTTTGTCTTCTCCAGCTGCCCTTGAACTTTCCTGTTTCCTGTCATCATTTCTTTCTTTCACTTTAGCTTCTCTCTGTTCCAGAGTAACCTTCAGAGTTTCTTCTGACATCCACATTGGTCTTTTCTTTATTTCCTGTCTTTTTCATGACCCTCTGCTTTCTTCATGTGCATGGTATTCATGTCATCCCACAACTTTTCTTGTTGTTATTGTTTAATGTGCCAAATCTGTGTTTCAGATGGTCTCTAAATGTATGCAGCAGGGGGTCTTCTCTCGCTTAGAAAGTTTTCCTGTGTGAATTTCTCCACACGTCTTCTATTTTTACTATGCATCTTGTATCTCTTGAAAATTCTATCTTCTTAGACAATTAAGCATGTAAGTCTAAGATGGGGTGTTGCTTCTTCTCAGTCACACTCAGCATGAGCTAACAAGTGCTCTGTGAGAGATATCTAGTCTTTACTGATCTCATATCCTGGGAGCTGAGATTTAGTGTTTGGGATATAGGTTAAGGGTGTTCTAAATATTTTGAGGCACATTACTTATAAATACTTAAATTAAACTCTAGGATCTCAAAGATAATGTATTTTTATATTTTTCTCTATTGTTGCTGGATATATTGGGGTTTGATCTTGTACACAATGATTGGAATATCCCATGATGATACTATCGTGGGTAAGAAAAAGAGGAAAAATATAAACTAGTTGATAGAATCTCCCAGAGAGAGTCATTTTTTTTATAATATGGGCAATGTCTCACATGAACCCAATGTCTCAAACGTCATCTCCATTTTTAGTATGTTCTTGCTGTTATTTCAATAGTTCACCGAAGCTGTATGTTCAAACAATGACACGCAAGGCCCAAGACAAAGGAGAGTGGCTTTCTAGCACCACCTTGTGGCAAATCTGTCAACATGCATTAAAACCCGATTGTAAAAAACAAACGAAAACCCAACTCACTGTCGAGTCAATGCCGACTGTATTTAAATATTAATCACACCTGTAAGCAATCTTAAGTTAGATTGATACTCTTACCACTATCATAGGTCACAGTTGACAATATACTATCTCCTGCCATCACGGTTCAAAGTCATACTCAATTAGAGAAACCCTTTGAAAAAACAAAGTCAATAGTTATAAATCTCTTATGTAATTAAAATACCACTCCCCCGACCCAAAACCAAACTCACTGCTATTTAGTCAATGCTACTCATAGCGACCCCCTGTGGCTTCTTTCTCCGTGGAGCTGCTGGTGATTTCTAACTGACCACCATGCGGAGTGCAGCCCAACTTGTAACTATGTAGGTACCTATACATACACAGAATTTAGCAAAATATGCATTTTTGTAATTATGTTTATATGTGCATTTATGTGCACTGATAGGAAGAAATTTTAAATCTAATTAAAACTTGGATCTCTAACTCACTACCATTAAGTTGATTCTGACTTATAATGACCCTACATAAAGGTTTTGTGGCTATAAATCTTTACAGGAGCAGAAAGCCTCATCTTTTTCTTTTGGAGCAGTCGATGGCTTCAAACTGCTCACCTTGTGGTTAGCAGCCCAGCACTAGCCACTAAGGCTCCTTTGAAATTCATTTAGTGCTGATAAATGCTCAAAGGGCACCAGGCTTTGCAAGCTAGCCGCCTGCCGTAAGGCACTCAGCTTTTCTTATTCAATGGGCTGAGAAACCCACCTCCTGTTCTTGTGGTCTTGCCACTGTTCAGTTCTTCCATATCATGGATTCAGCAAGGTTCCACTGCTCTGTCTTATGGTCTTGATGTGACCTCTGGAGCTTCTGTGTCTCTGTGGCTTCTGGCTGGGATCTCTCATGCGCTCTGCCAGTGGCTTTTCTTTCTTGATGGTTGTGGGATTTCTCTATGCCAGCTTCTGAGATGACTTGCTTATACCCAAAGAAATGGCTAAACTGACTAATCCCCTCTGTAGGTCCTCTAGACATCCTTTGCTTGTTCTACCCAGCAATGGTTGGTGTTATAAAGCCTATGAATTTGAGATAGTTAAAGTTTATTGTGCCAACCTGGCCGATAAACACATGTGGGGTTAATTGAAGGGCGAGGGATAAATGGCTCGGTGAGCCTTGCCTTTCTAGTTCTCGGGTCACTTGCTTTGTGATGGTCGGACCAGGGTGCAGCTGCCTTAGCCAGTTCCCTGCTTCAGCCGGCAAGACGCACTTCCTGCAAGACACCCCCGAGGAGAAGCCACATGGACCTACCCCGATGCAGCCCTGGGTGCTGGAGCAGCCGTGTGGAGACCCCTGCCAGCGCTGAGATGTTTACACATTCACTGACTTGTCTTTCCTCCTGCAGTCGGCATCATTGCATCTGTTTTGTGAGATGGAGGAGGACTTCATGGATTGGTGTTGGACATATGGGCTAATGTTGGACTTGTGAGCTTGGGCGGCACTAGGTTGGGATGTTTTCTTGATGCGCATTTACCCTTTAGATAAAACTCTCTCTTATACATGAGTTTCTGTGGATTTGTTTCTCTAAAGTACCCAGACTAACACAGAATAGAAGATCCATACCAAGTAATTTCACTTCACTGCCAGTTCCTTAGTCTTTTCCATAGACTTGCGTCTCACCTCTGATGTCAGTGAATCAGGAGATGAGGGAGGAGTTTCTGATCCATGTTCACAAGTAACATAGGTAATATTGAATTATTCACATTTCATTTCCAATTGTAAAACTTTCACATCTGATACATCTCTATGGCCTCTCCAGATCTTTCTTTGGCAGCAGGAAGTATTCTGCTGCTCTACATCAAAATGAGCCCACTAAGCCCTATCAGCCTGCAACACACTGTGCTACCATTCCCAACCCCACCCCCACCGACCTGTCTCTCTAGGCCTTTCCAAGGGAGAGCAGCACAGGTCATATGCATATGTTCTAGGATTGTCTACACAGCCTTTGGGAGCAGGGCTCAGGATCATTTTAAGTGACCCATTGGCATGGAGGTATGTGGCATCTTCCTCTTCCAAGCCTTAAAAGAAAAATTTTAATCTTAGAAGTCTGGCTTTGATTTTATGTTTTTCTTCCAAGACAATTGTTCTTTGCTATTGCGGTTTCTCCCAGATCCTAAGCTTCTGAAAAGTCAAAAGGGGATTTCCCACTCTGTTTTCTGTGAACATATTGAAGAAGTATTTGTTGTATTTCTCAGATTCCTGTAGGATTCTAGAGATGCTGCACAGTGTTGGCTGACAACTCAAAGGTAGCTCCTGCTCCAGACATTTGCTCTCTACCAAGGTCACTGCTTCACTTGGAAAGCAACTTCCCATCCCTCCAGACTCCTAGATTGCCTCTGCTGGTTGCCGTGTTGTTTGCTTTGACTAGGGATACAACCTTTAGACTCTTTCTCAATATGGAGTCACTCTGTGGTGCAATTTATGTTCCAGAGCTTCCTTGTAGTAGCTGAGCAATGCTGCACTCCACTGAGAACTATTATTGCTTAGCTTTTTCTCATGCTCCAATCCTCCTTCCTTTCCTCCCTTCTCCTGAGACGACATCCCCAGGAATCACTGGACCAAGAATCCCCAGTTCAGGTGCTGTTCTTGGGAAGACAATCTTCCTTTTCTGAGACAATGGACCCTAAATTATCTAACTAACAAAAGTGAATGGGGTAGAAAGTGAGGTGTTAGGGAATAAAAGAAGTTATAAAATATCAGTCGTAACAAGAATAAAAGCATATTGATTATGTTTTAAGAATATGTTACTCTGCAAGGCTAATGCCATTGATGAGAAGAGTCTTCTAGCGCAGGTTTGCTACCACTGTGCCTTGGTATGCCACGAGAGGTTTACAAGTGTATGCAATACTGATTGCTGCTTCTATCTGCCCCCATGCCCAACCTTGAGACAGCTGGGTAACACCTGGGCAGCCAGATCCATGAGTTTAGTTACATCTGATCAAGATCAGCTTGATCTATATCTATATAGATTCACCATCATAAGCTGTCATCCTATCATCTGTTACATACTGCTTTAAACAAACCCAGTGCAAACCTTAGTGGTTGAAATTAATATTTATTTTATTTGATAAAATATTTTATGGGTTAACAATTTTGGCTCCTCTAGGCCGCCAGGGGTCCCAGGGTTTACAACACATTACAAAATGGAGCACTGTCGCTAGAAAGGCCGTGCTAAGTAACTAACTACACCATATTTATGCTCTAAAAAAGACTATTTTCTACCTCCATGCCTGTACTCGACATAAAGTGGTGGAGGGAGTTTTGAGCAACCTCAGGATGCCAGGCTCCCAGGCATACTCACTGGATGACAGTGAGTATGGAACTCTGTTGGGCAGGCATTGTAAAGGCACCCTACTTGGGTGATGGGAGGAATTATTTTTAAGGTCCTAATCCTGCCCTAGGAAGAATACTCTTGCTTAATTTTCTTTCTGTTTGCTGGCTCCAGCTGCTGTAGGTCCTGCCGTGTCCATCCTTGTTTTCAGCCACATCTTGAGTGGGCATTGGCAAGGACTTCCTCATTGGACATTACATGACTTTTTTTGTTTTTAATTGTTTTATTAGGGGCTCAAACGACTCTTATTACAATCCATACATACATCAATTGTGTAAAGCACATTTGTACATTCATTGCCCTCGTCATTCTCAAAGCATTTGCTCTCCACTTAAGCCCCCGGCATCAGGTCCTCATTTGTTCCCCTCCCTCCCCGCTCCCCCCTCCCTGATGAACCCTTGATAATTTATAAATTATTATTTTGTCATATCTTGCCCCGTCCGACGTCTCCATTCACCCACTTTTCTGTTGTCCGGGAGGAGGTCACATATAGATCCTTGTAATCGGTTCCCTCTTTCCAACCAACTCTCCCTCTACCCTCCCAGTATCGCCACTCACACCACTGGTCCTGAAGGGATCATCTGCCCTGGATTCCTTGTGTTTCCAGTTCCTATCTGTACCAGTGGGTTACACGACTTTTAAGGTTCCCTTCGTGCTAGAAAAATCTTTGAAGTTATGGTGATTAAGATTGTTTCATGGCTCAAGCCATCAAGAGAAAACTTTTATTTGATGGCTTGAGATTTCTTTGAAAATATATTCTCCTCCAAACATAGCAGGGTTCTCATTTATTTATATTCTTGCCTGTCAGGTCTGCACACCAGAAACGAAAAACACAATTTCCAATCTGATTTTGGTCTTTGCTTCTGCACTCCCAGACCTATTTTTTTTCTTACCTTAATGTGAGCTAACTTGAGGTTATTTGAAATAATAAATTATTTTAAAAATATTTTTCATCCAGTCTTTCCACAGATTTAAGCATTTGCTTATTGACACGTTTCATTGGGTGGTTGATCCTCAAGTATTTTAAAATCTTATCTTTTACTTTTTAAAGCCTAGCAACATTTGGCTTTCCAACTTGAAAGGCTCTGAATTTCTAGAGTCTTTATTATTTTTCATGTCTGTAAGTCCAATTCTTTCTTGAATTTTCTTGTTCCTTATCAAATGCTACCAAGAAACGCCAATATACATTTTTAATGAGAAGTAATGTTAGACTTTCAGAAAAGTTGCAAAAGTAGTACAGAGATTTCATGCAGCTTCCCCTAATGTCTACGCTTTACATACCCATAGGAGCTCTGGTGGTGTACTAAGTCTCCTTCTTGCTGGCATGAAAATAGTATACTATAAATACCACTTTACACTTTTATTTGTCATTTAACAATATATCCAAAGCCCAAATCACGTATGTTGCTTCGTTGTTGAGCTGTTTCTCACAGAGACACTGTCCGATACAGTGGAACTGACCCATAGTGTCTCCACTGTAGTGAGTCTCTACAGAAGCAGACAGCCTCCTCTTTCTCCTACCGGACACTAGTTGGGTTTAAACCACTGGCTTTTCAGCTGGCAGCTGAGTGCTTAGCCACTGTGTCACCAGGGCTCCATAATGATAAGTCAGCTCTGTCAGTCCAGGTAGACTAGAGAAACAAATCCCTAGACTCCCATATGTGAATAAGAAAGAGCTTTATATACAAGAGCAGTTGAATATTGAGAAAACATCCCAGCCTGGTCCAGATAAGTCCTTAAGTCTGATATTAGCCCATATGTCTGATATCAATCTATAAAGTACTCTTCAGACTCACAAAACACGTGCAATGATGCCAAATATAGGAAGATCACAGGCTAGTGGGTGGGAAGTCTTGTGGATCCAATGGCAGTGGGTGCATCTCCATATCTTTAATTTTGCCATTTGAAGCAGGTTGAATATTTGGAATCATGTATGTGAAACCTTTTGAGATTAGATTTTTTCCCCTTTCAACGTAGTTTCCTTGGTATCATCCAAAATGTTGTATGTATCAGTGGGTTGTTCCTTTTTTAGTGTTGGATATATGAGGGTAAGTCAATAAGTATTGCATCCAGTGTTCCAGTTTATACATGCATGGGCTTATTTCCCCCACCTCGAATGTGTTTAAACACATCTCCGTTATCAATCAATGGCTGCAAATAAAAGTTTTTCTCGAGTATGTACTTGTCTAAGGCTTCTTAGGGAGTCTTCAAAAAAAATGTCCAATCGACATGGTAGCTTCAGAGAAGACCAATTGAGTCACTTAAATTTAAGGTTAATAAGTCAGCCTTAAACTTAGCCTTAAGTTGAATTTTACTTTTAAAATGAAATTTAGCCTTAAATTTAACTCAGAAGTTTATGAGCACTATTTGCTTGGGTAATCTTCAGACTTTCTCAAAGGATCATGGGGGCTTATTATGAAGATGTTTTACAAAGACGGGAACTTGTTTCTGTGAGAAAAAGGCCAGGAAACTTGTGCGGAGGGCTTTTCCCGTCACGCCTACGCAGCTGCTGCCCTCCCAGGGCAGGAAGGCGGCCACAGGAGGGCGCCCTTGGACACCTTACCCCATCCACCCTCCACGCCCGACTTTCCCTTTCTGACTTCTCTTTGTTTCCCAAACGCAGAGAACTTTTAAAAGAAACATGGTTGGAGTCCCTTGAGAATACCAAAACTATTTTTTGATGTGGCAGAAGTGGAAGAACATAGAATTCTTTTTGGGGAAAGATAATCAAACCAAAATCACTCCCATCGAGTTGATGCCAACTCATCATGACCCTGTGGAAAAGGGTAGAAGTGCCCTCTGGTTTCTGAGGCTGTCAGTCTTTGTGGGGCAGAAATTCTCATCTTTCTTCCAAGGGGAAGGACTGGAGAGTAGAAAAATACCAACCCCAGAGGTGTATGAACAGCGAGGTAGAATATGCCAAGAAACAATAGCTTCACATTTTGATACTCTGTTTAATGAAGGTGTGTATGATTGCTCTAGACTTTGACTTACCCTTCTATTCCGTGCTATGAATATACAAGGTGAATTGGGTAAAGGGTTTTCAGAACAAATCAGTTTTCCTTGTAACATTTTGTTTTACATCACAGATTCCTATTCCCGCAATATAACATCAGCGACCCCACTTCCTGTATTTTCTCTTCCTGTTCCCACTTCTTTTGTAAGCCTTCAAAAATTTGTCCTAGAACGAATACTGCCCTTTTGACTCAAGTGGTTGTTTATTCTAGGTCTGCATAGTGAGTAATAGGGGGAAGTTCATTTTCAAACCGGAAGTGTGACTAAGAGCCATAGTCTCTGGACTTCCACTCATTTGTATCTGACAAGTAAGGCTGCTCTTTATTATCCTCTGTCAAATCTATAATATTCATGGGAATACTACACTTTGGCTCCCACACCTATTCACCCTTTGTTTCTCTCTAAGTATTTACATGTAGATCATCTTTATTATAAAATCAGATCTCACAATATTTCCCTTTGTTGTCTTTAATTCTTGTACTTCTCTCCAGCTCTATAATTTTTTGCAAACCTTCTTATTGTGTATCTATCCTTCCTCTTCATTCATGTTCACCTGTGTCTCCTCTTCATTCATGTTCACCTGTGTCTCCCCTCCAGTCAGTGACTTTCCCTCATACTCATCTTCTATTGTGAAAACCTTTCTTCACTGTTGACAATATGATCTCCTACATATTTGTCCTTCCATCATCTTTTAATTCAATTTTCTCATTCTTTCTGAAGCCTTCTCATGTCATGGTTTGTCTAGTCATTCAATAGTGAAGGTCATTGGGATTGTTCGTTTGGGGTTATTACAAATAAAGCTACTATAAACAATTGTGTGCATTATTGCTATATGTATTATTGCTCTGTAAGATGATAAATATCTTTATTTCTGGCCCATTTTGCTTTCATTTTCTATTACTTTAAGAGAACACACATTCATACATACCAGGCAGTGTTGCTTATGGGGGCATTTAGCTGTTGGGTATAAAGTGTAAGAGAACAAAGTTTACCACCAGAAACGGCAGCTTCAAGTCCACATCAGGCAAGGAATGAACCTCAAAACAATGAACAAGACCAAAGGAGAGTAGACTTACATTGAAGACACAACACTCAATCTGAAACAAGAAGCTTGTACCTACTCAACAGCTTTGAAGGAGCACTTCCCAACATTGTAGGTCATCCTTTTTTTCTTCAGTGCTATACTGTGAGATTGCCCAGTGCAACAGGAGTCATATTCTTTATTAGCTTGATAGATCATTTTTCTCTTGCTCCTTTTTTAATACTAGCAACTTTCATCCTTTGAAACATGTGCTGAAAGAGAAGAGTCAGCAAATACTACAGAAAGTGCAATATTTGATTATCACTGTGAGGTGAGCTTTGATCCAAACCTTTTCCACAACAATGGACACAATTGGTACCTCAATGGTATTTCAGCAGCATTTCATGAAACTGGGGTTATTGAAAAACCACTAACCTCTTATGGATTTATTCAGTGTTCAAAATGTCAAGCTAGAAGATTTTTCCACTGTTCGCAGTACAATGGCAACCTGCAGGACTTAAAAGTGGAAGATGATGTTGAATTTGAAATATCATCTGACGGGCAGACTAGGAAACCCATTATTGTTAAACTGGTGAAGATAAAACAGAAATCCTCTCTGAAGAATGGATGGATGGACAAGAAGGGTTTTATCTGACATATACCCCTAAAGATTTTGAAGGCAATGTTCAGCTGGAAACCAGAGGTAAAATAAACTTTGTAATTGATAACAATAAACATACTGGTGCTGTAAGTGCTTGGAGTATTATGCTCTTGAAAAAGAAACAAGCTCTCTGTCAAGGAGTAGTTTGTGCCATGAAGGAGGCATTTGGTTTTATTGGAAAAGATGATGTTGTTAAAGAGATTCTTTCACTACAGTGGATTTAAGGGTGACCTAGAAACCTTACAGTGGGAGATGATGTGGAGTTCACAATCAAAGACAGAAATAGTAATGAAGTTGCAACAGATGTCAGACTTTTGCCTCAAGGGAGAGTCATCTTTGAAGATATCGAAGCATTGGATATTTTGAAGGCACTGTAACCAAAGTTATCCTCAAAGTACCCAGTGAAAACCAGAATGATTCACTGCCGGGATGCATCAAAGTTGATTTTGTAATTCCTAAAGAACTTCCCATTGGAGCCAAAGATACAAAATCCAAGGTGAGCCTGCTGGAAGGTGACCATGCTAGGTTTAATGTTTCAACAGACCGATGTGACAAATTAGAGCAAGCAATGAATATAGTTCTATCCAATACATTTCAATTCAAGCCGGAGAAATGGCTGTGACTGCTGCCATGAGAGATGGTTTTGGTCTCAACAAGTGTGTGGATCCTGATGCTCATATGTTCTTCCACTTGAGTGAAATTTTGGATGGGAACCAGCTCCATATTGCCGATGAAGTTGTGTTTACTGTAATTCCGGATATGCTCTCTGCCTCAAGAAATCATGCATTTAGGATTTCAAACCTTCCCGCATGGTTTCGCTTCATTCCCATTCCAATCATCACTTCCTGGGCACTGTAGAAAATGAAGCCACTTTCCCCATCCCAATACCACTAGCCCAAATGAAGGCAAAGAGAAGGAGGCTGCGGATGACATTATTGTCTATGATGATTGTGGGGTGAAACTGACTATTGCTTTTCAAGCCAAGGATGTAGAAGGATCTACCTCTCCTCAAATAGGAGATAAGGTTGAGTTTAGTATTAGTGGCAAACAGAGCCCTGGTCAGCAGATTGCAACTTGTGTGTGACTTTTAGGTCATAACTTCAACTCCAGGAGGCTGTTGGGTTATGAGACAACGCTGAAGGATGATTTTGGATTTATTGAAACAGCCCATCATGATAAGGAAATCTTTTCCCATTACATTAAGTTCTCTGGTGATGTCAACAATCTGTAATTGTGAGACACCGTCGAGTATAGCTTGTCCAAATGCAAAGGCAACAAAGTCATTGCGGGAAAAGTGAATAAAACACAGCGAATGGTATTACTGAAGAAGCTGATCCCATTATCTACTCTGGTGAAGTCATTTGTCCCCAGAGGAGTGTTGGCTCAACACAGACTGAGTACCACGGGATGATTGAGATTGTGGAAGAAATGCACATGGAAGGTGAGGTGTTTCCTTTGAGCATCGTTGGGATGGCCAACAAGGGGATTGCCTGCAGAAAGAGGAGAGTGTCAAGTCCACTTGTGTGTCCTGGGCCCAAATGCACAGACTATAATATCACAGCCTGCAAAGGGCTACAGTGGAGTGTGTCAAAGATGAGTTTGGCTTCATTAACTATGAAGTAGGAGATAGAAGCTCCTTTTGTATGTGAAGGCAGTTCAGGATAGCATTGAGCTACAGGTAGGAGATAAGGTGGCGTTCTTGGTGATTCTTAATCTTTGCACTGGCAAATGCAGCGCCTGTAATGTTTGGTGTGTCTGCGAAGGCTCAAAGTTGTTGCTACTCCAAGAGCTGGTCAGTTGGTCAATCGCTTGAAGGGCATCACTCTGGATGATGCTAGCTAGTGCTCCTCGCCTCATGGTTCTTCATCAGCCAAGGGGACCAGATAACTCAATGGGATTTGGTGCCAAAAGCAAGATCCGTCAAGCTGGTGTCATTGACTTATCACTCCCACAAAGCACATCATTAATCAACTATGATCAAGTTGGGGTTGTGGGGGAAGGGGTGTGGGGGAAGGGTTATGAGTATCTCCCTCTTCATCCCACCTCAAATATGAATTACTTATTCAAATAAGCTACAACACCAAAACTTCCACATATTATGTTCAAAAAAATAAATAAATTTAAGAAAACCATTTTAAGTTATCCACAGTTGCAGCCTGGAAAACTTAAGGTGGCGCCTTATATCCTGTTTCCCCGAAAATAAGACAGTGTCTTATATTAATTTTTGCTCCCAAAGATGCGCTAGGTCTTATTTTCAGGGGATGTCTTATTTTTCCATGAAGAAGAATACAGTACACATTTATTGTTTTATTAAAAGAGACTTCGCACTTCCTGTCTGCTCTGGCTGCGCTGCAGGTCGAGAGTCCAGAGTTACGGTTGCTTGGGGGGGGGGCTTACTTTCAGGGAGGTCTTATTTTGGGGGGATGCCTTATATTTCAGTGAGAGGCAAAACTGTAAGTAGGTCTTATTTTTTGGGGATGTCTTACTTTATTATCAATTTTAGGAGCTTTTTTGGATGCATCTAACACAACTGGTAATTGCAAAATCCACTTCACTAGTTTAAGTGATAAATATAGACAGATACTTTGCTGGTCCTATGAAATCCTGACCTTGACAATTTCTGCCTTCATGACTTTTGCCACGATGTTCTTCCTCAGCACTCAGTTGCAACTCTCCTCCTTGTCTTTCCCGTTTGTTCATTATGCTTTCATTCTGAGGACCAGATGGGGGTAGACTATGCGACCTTTTAAAAGTTACAAACATTTGTCACAGACAAATTCCTTACATGGATGGCAAATGCTATTTTTCATATCATATACAATCTTGTCACAGTTCACTTAATGAAGCTTGGTTAGATTTCCATGAAAATTATCTTCCAGAGTAGTCCCCCTACCTTCCCCAGGATAGGGGTAGTGGGGGGAGGGTAACTTTACTACAATTTGTATGTATGGTGCAGAATTTCATGCAAATGAGGTGTGCCAGGAATGTGATAATTTAAACATATTTTAACTAAAACAACAAAGGATGAATGCACAAATGTGTTACTACTTAGACCATTGCCGTTTCTGGGACCCAATTTCTTTTACTGATTTAAAAATAAAACAAACAAATGAACAAAATTGTGCCTGAAATGAATCCTGTTTTTTTTTTTTTTAATGAATCAGTGGTCACCTGGTCTGGTTCCCGTGTCACGTAAAATACGGGTGCTGGGGCCTTGGTGTAGCTTGTTTGTTCTATCACGGGACTGAATTAGTCTAATTTCATGACCCTCATCTTGAATTGGCCGCATAGAGGGACAGAGCTTTATCTGCCCCCTTGTCATTTCAGGTTTTGGTCTTCTCTGGGTAAAGAGGTCATTTATCTTTGTAAACACAAAACACTTTTGCTTTCTTCAATGGTGAAACATTGGAAATGAATCAAGTTTTACTGATTTTTGAAAAACAACAACAACAACAACAACAAAACACAAACAGATAGAGAATGTGTCTTAACCAGTACTGAATGTGAAGGATAGCCCTGGAGCTGCATTAAGAACTTTATCTGCATCTAGGTAATTTAATATACCTTAATCCTGATAGTAACTCAATGATGTAGGCACTTTAATCATATATGGGTACATTTTACTAATAGGAGAATATTTGATATATTTGTTCTATCTTATAATTGTCTGGTCAGAGTACCTTATTTTCATCACACGACTATAAAATAGGAAAAAAATAATTTGAAATCATTTGTAAATATTCTATATTTCTCCTACCTCTAATTTTCTCTGAAATTCATATGTAAAGTAAAATTACAGTGCTTTAGTCTAAGCACTTAGAAATCTTTATGGGCATACAAAATATTATAGAAGGTAGAATCTGACCAAGCTTATATCTTATTGCTAGATAACTTTAGGTAAGTAAGTATTCTCTTCTCCTTTGAACAGGTTCCCTACCATTGCTAGGCACTAGGGACACAAAAGGACCCCTAGTGGCATACTGAATTACAAGGCCAGCAGTTCAAAAGCACCAACCGCTGCATGGGAGAAAGCGGAGGCTTTCTGTTTCTGTGAAGAGTTACGGTTCAGAAATGCACAAGGGTGGTTCTATCCTGTCCTGCAGGGTTGCTATGAGGCGGAATTGACTTGGTGGCAGTGAGTTGAGTTGTTGTTGAGGGATACCAATATTTAGGCATTTATCCAAAAAGTAAAGAAAAAAGGCAGAAAACGACATTTAATGAGCTCTCATGGCACTGTCAGTTGGACTGCTAACCTCAAGGTTGCCTATTTAAACCCACCAGCTGCTCCTTGAGACAAAGATGAGGCAGTCTGCTTCAGTGAAGATTTATAGCCTACTCTGATCTTCAGGGCCACTAGGAGTTGAAATTGGCTCGATGGCAGTGGAATGGATAAGGAGGTCCTTGAAAAAGGAGTCCTGGTGACAATAGGGGTTAGATGTTGGGCAGCTAATCTCAAGGTCAGTGGTTCAAACTCACTAGCTTCTCTGTGGAGAGAGATTAGGCTTTCTGCTGCCCTAAAGATTTGCAGTCTTGGACATGCTCAGACCTCTAGCTTCACTGTGAACTGGCATCCACTAGATGGCAGTGAGTTTTGGGTTTTAAGGACTTAACGAGGGAGCCCTGGTGGCACTGGTTAAAACACCCAGCTGTTAACTGGAAGGTCAGCTGTTTGAACTCACCAGCCGTTTCTCAAGTGTAAGGGTCACAATGTTGGCACCCTATGGGGCAGTTCTACTAACTCCTATTAGGTTACTGTGAGTTGGAATCAGCTCAATGGCAGTGGGTCTGGTTTCATTTACGTCCTTAACAAATATCTCATTCACATCAATGCTATAAGCCAAAACACCAAACTCTTCGTCACGGAATCAATTCTGACCCTCCAATGCTATAAAACGGGTCAATCTATTTAAGGATGAGAGCATGAAAGCTGCAGGAGATTAATTATCTCAAGCCACAAAGCAAATAAATGATGGGCCAATACATGGTGGTACTAAGGGGTTCTAGAATGTGATTGATAGAGATAAATGTCTGATCCCACACAGAATGCTTTCAGTTTTATCTATCTAGCCATCTAAACAATTGTTATTATTTATTTATTTTAAAGCAATTGTTATTATTTATTTATTTATTAGGGGGGGGCAGCAATTGTACATTTTTTTTCTTTTAAAAATCACTTATTGGGGGCTTGTACAACTCATCACAATCCATACATACATACATTATATCACAATATACTTGATTCATTGAGTTATTTTCTAATTTTTATGTTTTGTTCTAGAATGAAGCTGAGTTTCATGATTTTCTAGCCTAGTTTTCATCTTTATAAACAGCATGATTTGGGGCCAGTTTTTATTTTTTATTTATTTATTTAGCTTTAATTTAATCATTTTATTGGGGGCTGGTACAACTCTTATCACAATCCATACATACTACATCCATTGTGTCAAGCACATTTGCATATTTGTTGCAATCATCATTCTCAAAATATTTTCTTTCTACTTGGGACCTTGGTATCAGCTCCTCATTTTCCCCCTCCCTCTCTACTCCCCCCTCCTTCATGAACTCTTGATAAATTATAAATTATTTTGTCATATCTTACACTGTCTGACATCTCCCTTCACCCACTTTTCTGTTGTCTGTCCCCCAGGGAGGAGGTTATATGTAGATCCTTATAACTGGTTCCCCCTTTCTACCCCACCTTCTCTCCACCCTCCTGGTATCGCCACTCACACCACTGGCCCTAAAGGGATCATCCTCCCTGGATTCCCTGTGTTTCCAGTTCCTATCTGTACCAGTGTACATCCTCTGTTTTAGCCATATTTGTAAGGTAGAATTGGGCTCATGATAGTGGGTGGGGAGGAAGCATTTAGGAACTAGAGGAAAGTTGTATGTTTCATCATTGCTACACTGCACCCTGACTGGCTCGTCTCCTCCCCACGACCATAAAGGGATGTCCAGTTGCCTACAGATGGGCTTTGGGTCCCCACTCCATATTCCCCCTCATTCACAATATGATATTTTGTTCTTTGATGCCTGATACCTCATCCCTTTGACACCTTGTAACCACACAGGCTGGTGTGCTTCTTCCATGTGGGCTTTGTTGCTTCTGAGTTTTTTGTGGTTTTTTTGCACTTTTAAAAAAAGTTGTATTGACAATTCATCCACATATCATATAATTCAATGGTTCAATCATATCAAGAAGAGTTGTACGACCATTACCACAATCAATTTTAGAACATTTTCTTCATTGTACTTATTGTAATTAACGTAGCTATTTTTTATTTGTGGCAAAGATAGACATAAGTAAACATTCTCCAATTCAACACCTTCTAAAAGTACAATTCAGTGCTATTGATTATACTCTGTGTTATACAACCATTATTGATATCCTTTTCCATATTATTCCACCACCATTCACATAAACTCAGTGCCCCCTAAACAATAACTCTTCCTCCTTCAACCAGAGGTCAGTTTTAGTTTATTTTTTTATTAGTTGAAATTTAATACATCTAGTAGAATTGTAAATTACAACCACAGTTTCCACCCATTCTTTTTCTGCATTGACTCCTTCACTGACTGTGCAAAGACTGTGTGAATCATGATAACAAGAATGAGGGTTCTAGACACTTAATACTCACGCAGAACCTGCACAATTGTTTGAGTGGAACAAGGGAATTGGTTTAATTAGAACAAGCATGATTTAAAATCAGGGTTGTATCTTTTCACCATATTTATTCAATCTGTATGCTGACCGAATTACCCGAGAAGTCGGACCATATGAAGAAGAACACGGCATGGGGATTGGAGGAAGCCTCATTAACAACCTTGTTTGCTGAAAGCCAAAGGAGTTTCAAGCACTTGCTGATGAAAATCAAAGACTGTAGCCTTGAGTCTGGATTGCAACTCAATGTAAAGAACAGAAAACCCCTCACAAATGGATCAGTAGACAACATCATGACAAATGGAGAGCAGATTAAAGTTGTCAATTATTTCATTTTACTTGTGTCCACAATCAAGGTTCATGGAAACAGCAGTCACGAAATCAAAAGATATACTGCATTGAGCTAATTTGCTGCACAAGACCTCTTTAAAATGTTCATGGGTGAAAATGTCACTAAGGTTTGCCTGGCCCAAGTTATGGTACTTTCAATCACCACAGATACATGTGAAAGTTGAACAATCAATAAGGAAGAACAAAGAAAATCCATGCATTTGTATTAATGTGTGGTGAAGAATATTGAAAATTCCATGGACTGCCAGAAGTACAAACAAATGTGTCTTGGAAGAAGTACAGCCAGAAGTGAGGAAAGTGAGACTCCGTTTCACATACTTTGGACATATTATTAGGAGGAATATGATATGAGGATGGGGAAGGACAACATAGTTGGTAAATTGGAGAGGCAGTGAGAAAAGGGAGACCTTTGATGCCATGTATTGTTGCAACAGTGGGCTCACACCTAACAAGCTTAAGGATAGTGCAGTGTTTCATTCTGTTGTACATAGTCACTATGAATCAGAAGCTACTCCACAGCACCTAAAATGACACACTTGTAGGTATGGAAGAAACAATGACAAAATTAACAAGGTCCTTGGTTTTGTTTTTTTAAGTTTTATTAGCACTTCATCCACACATCATACAATTCAATAATTCAATCATATCAAGAGGAGTTGTACAGTTGTCACCATGTTCAATTTTAGAACATTTTCTTCTTCCTTGTACCCATTGTTATTCATGTACTTATATTTTCTAATTGTGGCAAAAATTACACAATAAAACATTCTATGATTCCACAACTTTTACTTCTATAATTCAGTGCCATTGATTATATTCCTTATGTTGTGGGTCCCTGTTCTTAAGGCACTATATTCTGCTGCCAAGAGCAAGTTTTAAATAAAGAGACACTTTCCAACAGTGGTAAATGATAACAGATTGAGGTGAGAGAGGCTGCCTATGTAAAGCATGGATCCTGCCTTAGATGATGAGAAAAAGACACCCATGTATGAAGTTCTGTAAGGAAGATTAGGCTGTGCTGTAGGAAATTGTGTAAGGAATAAGTTCCTCCGATGGTAACTAACTTGGTGATTCAAAATAAACAAAAAGATGATTTAACTGAGACTTTGAAGTAAAGGTGAGAATGGGGAGAGTTGAGATCATGACAGTAGGCAGGGACCAGTCACTGAGGGTTATAGGAAGGTATTGAGTTTGCTCCAGTTGCAATGGAGAGCCACTGTAGGGCTTTGATCAGGGTGCAGTCCTAAATCACTTGTGTATTTTAAAGCTCACTCTGGTTGCTCTCTACAGATTGGATGATAGGAAACAATTAGGGTGGCTAGGATTAGGTTTATATTAGTGGGGTTGTACACAAATAAGTGAAAGTCCTTTCGCCATTTCTTAACCTTCCAAACTGCAGGGCCCTAGCCCATCACATGATATAATACTTATCACTATCACTTAATTACACATTTGTTGCTTCTCCTCTGCACTTAGAGGTGCTAGATAAAATACAGATCGCCAGCTAAATTTGAATTTCAGATAAACAATAAATAATTTTAAGTATGTGTATGCCTAAAATTCTTCAGTATCTGACAATGCTATGCTTCTATTCATAAGGTGCATTGACCAAAAGTGCCAGAAATTAGAGCCAAATTCAGAAGAGGATATGCAACTAGTCATCAGATGGGTCTTGACTCAAAGCAGGGAATACCAGAGAAATGCTTTCTTGTGTTTTTTTGTCCATGAAGACATTATACAAACAGAGCAAAGGCATATTACATGATTTAAAACCAGGAAAGCTGTGCATAGGGCTGTATCTTTCACCATACTTTTTCAATCTATATAATGAGCAAATAATCTGAGAATCTGGACCATATAAAGAACACAGCATAAGGACTTCAGGAAGCCTCATTAACAACCTTCAATATGCAGATGACACAACTTTGCTTGCTGAAAGTGAGGAAGTCTTGAAGTGCTTGCTGATGATGATCAAGGATTGCAGCCTCTAATATGGATTGCAACTCAATGTAAAGAAAACAAAACTCCTCACAACTGGACCAAGAGGTAACATTATGATAATTGCAGAAAAGGATGAACTTGTCAAGGATTTTATCTCGCTTTGATCCATAATGAATGCTCATGGAAACAGCAGTTAAGAGAACAAATGTCACAATGCATTGAATAAACTTGTTCCTTAAGATCTCTTTAAAGTATTGAAGAGCAAGGATGTCAGTTTGAGGGCTAAAGTGTGTCTGACTGAAGCCATGCTATTTCCATCCTCTCATATGCATGTGAAAGTTGGGCATTGAATAAGAAAGCCAGGAGACGAATTGATGGGTTCAGGCTGTCAATGAATATTGAAAGTGCCAAGGACTGTTAAAAGAATGAACAAATCTGTCTTGGAAGCAGTACAGCCAGAATGCTCCTTAGAAGCAAGGATAGTGAGACTTGTTTCATGGACTTGGACATGTTATCAGGAGAGATCAGTCCGCAGAAAGAGACATCAAGCTTGGTAACATAGAGAGACAGCGAAACAGAGGAAGACCCTTGATGAGATAGACTGCAACAATTGGCTCATACTTAACGATTGTAAGGATGGCACAAGACTGGACTGTTTTGTTGTTTTACATGGCGACTGGGATTAGGTTTAAGTAAGTAACATTGTACACAAATGAACATTCTTTTACTTGTCCCTAACCCTTCAACCAACTCAACAGCACCTAAGAACACCTTACTCACTGCCATGGAGTAGATTTTGACTCAGAGTGACCCTAGAGGCCAGGAAAAAGTGCCCCTGTGGATTCCTGAGACTCTAACTCATCCCGGGGACCTAAAGCCTCATCGTTCTCCCAAGCAACAGCTGGTGGATTCAAACTCCTGACCTCGTGGCTAGCAACTCACATGTCACCAGGGCTTCAGAACAACAATAACAATAACAACATGCCTAAAACATTTTATGGGAGCTTCTTATACTACAAAAAGGATTTATTGTTTTCTACAATTAAATGACCTGGGAGCCGTGCTGGGGTCCTCATAGAAGCATTGGCATGCTAACCACAAAGTCGGTGGTTCACACCCGTCAACCGCTCCATGAGAGGCAGACGAAGCTCTCTGAATCAGCTTCATGGCAGTGGCTTCCTTGTGGAGAAGATCCTGTAGCTTTTTTACCGTCTTAATCTGGGAGCCCTGCACACTCGAATATAAATTCCCAAAGGGCACGGACCTCATCTATCTTGTTCTCCATGGTAGCTTAGGAACGAGAAAAATGGTAGGCGCCTCGTAGAAGCACACGCATTCGTATTTAGTGACTTTCTAACAACAGACGGACCGACAGCCTTTTGCGTGCGAAGGGAACGAGAGGACGCAGACCTGCCTCTGGAGGATCGGCCGCCTGGGAGCGAGGGGCGCCGGCCGGCGCGCTGAGGTCACGGGCGCCGGCGACGCTGCTGACGTCACCACGCCGGCGCGGTCGACCTCGCCGGGGCCCCAGTGGCGCGGGAGCTTCCTGCCTCTGCCTCCGGCGACTGGCGGCTTTGCCGTGACCCCGACCCGGCCCGGGCGACCGGCGGACAGTCCGGCTCGGTAGCGGCCCCCGAGGCCCTTTGCCCGTGGCGTTGGCCGCCAACGTCCCGGCGTGGGCGGCTCTCCCGCGGGGAGAGCCTCTCCTCAGGACCATGTCCAGGCCGAGTAGCGTCTCTCCGCGCCCCCCAGCTCCTGGAGGAGCCGGCGGCGGGGGCGGCGGCGGGGGCGGCCGGGCCAAGGGGCTGAAGGACATTCGTATCGATGAGGAGGTGAAGATCTCAGTCAATATCGCCCTGGAGCGATTCCGATACGGGGAACAGAGAGGTGAGGCTCCTACCGGGACCCAGCCCGCCGAGTGGGTGGGCCGCCCCCGCCAGCCTCAGTCAGCTAGGGGAGAGGACTGGGTCTCCTATCCCGCCCTGAGAGCCGGGGCCCTCGCCGCGAGGGGCGCGGGACCCCCGGCGTCCGTCCTCGGGTGGGAGGTGGAGAGCCAGCACCTTGCTTTCTCTGCGAGAGGCTCAGCCGCCGTCTTTGATTTATTGTCTTTTCATCCTAACGCTGCCCTTCTTAACTTTGCCCAACGCGTAGCCCTAAGAGAGTCACACTGAAGCTAGAACCGTTGAATGGCAGGAAACCCAGCCTACATAAACGCACTGGCACGGTACAGTGCTTCGTTGAAATCCCAGCAACACTTGAAAGCACATTAAAAATGGAAAACTTGTTTTGGTGTATGAAACATCTCTCACCCCTCTTAGGGTGAGAACGCGACCTGCCTTGGGCCACAGCCTGCAGCACCGGCCGCCAGCCCGATCTGCACAGGATATTGAGTGCTTATTCAGATTTGCTGGGTTAACTAGGGGACACTTTACGCTGCAGCTTGCAGTCCGGCACAGGGGATGACCCGGGCCTAGTGACTCAGAATTTACTTCACACAAAGGTCAAACCTCAGCAAGATAGAGCCACAAAATTCGGCCTAAATATTGAGGTGCGAGTTCTCCAAAGGAAAGCACATCGACTTTGACGGTGAACATCCATCATGCTTGCGCAGCCCTCATCGTTGAAGTAAATGAACATTTTGCCAAATAAGTAATCATTAAGCTAAGATATTAAATTATGCCTATGAGTCACTATACCAAGTCTAGGTAACAGATAAGAGCAATAATCTTTGACTAACTTAGGAGTCTTTATCACATTTAGCTTAATATATAGATGACATTTTATTAATTTCAAAATTCTGGTAGACAGTCATTGGATGTACTTATCACATATATTTAATGAGAACAAATTTGATATGATTTTCATTTCATATTTTGTATTTATGTGTTTCAAAGTACCTTGAGAGGAAATTGCTTATCCAGAAGCTGTACTGATTTTTTTGTGTCTCTTCCCATGTAGAAATGGAATTTCCTTCCTCTTTGACCAGTACTGAAAGAGCTTTTATTCATCGATTGAGTCAGTCTCTTGGTTTGGTCTCAAAAAGTAAAGGGTAAGCTTATAATTGTTATTATGAAAGAGGAAAAAAAGATTTTTATTTTTTTCCAGCAAAAAGAAAATGTGTGTTTTTGATCACATTGAAATAGATAACTAGTATTTTAGATTAATATTGCTAATTATCTTTGATGTTGGTAAACTGACTCACATTTGTACCTCATCAGTTCTTTTCCTCCTGTGTCTCCTAGCCTTTGGTCAAAAAAAGTAGCTAAGTTTGAAATGTAAGACAATGTAGTTAGAACTTGAGATTGATTGCTTGAGAAAAAAAAAATAAATAAAATGCCTTCTTTTAAAATAATCAATGGGAAAATGTTAGTAAGTATAGTAATTTACAGAACTTATATCCGTTAATGTTTTTATACTATAACGGTCAACATTATGATACATCTTTGTTTTCTTTCCTACCAAGTCAAGAAGCTGGTGATTAGAAATAAAGTAGAATAGGAAGAAACTATATATAATTACATTGATATATTCTATATATGCACACTATATGTATAATATATATAATTGTCTATGTGTCACTAACCCATAAGAGAAAAAGTTGAGTCATCCAAACTTAAGGACTGTAAAATTCTGTGAAGCAATTCCATTTGAATAGGGATTGTGGGGTTGATAAAGAATAATTTCTCAGTATTATATTTGAGCTGGAGGAGCCTTTGCTGGTAGACTGTGGTATGTCTTGTAGGATGTTTGGCAGCACGCCTGGCTTCTGTTCAGTAGATGCCAATCTAGATAGAGGGGGAACAAAGATAAAATTTCAGCTTACTTGTTTTCAGATTAAGAAGAGGGGAAAAGCAAAATTTATGTTATACACATAAACACATACAAAATCTATATGTTAAGTAAGTGCTGAGATAAAAGTATGTTTTCTTATGAAAACCCTGAAAAGAATGAACATTTTGTGTAGGCATGTGCAACACAGTGATATATTACTGACTGAGATAGAGGAGTTAGTTTAAGTGCAAGAGTAATTAGGTTCTTGAACACACTCATACCTTCAGTAAGTAAATGAAAGGAGGTCTGGTGGTGTAGTGGGTTATGTATTGAGCATTAACTTGCTAAGCACAAGGTCAGTGGTTTGAACTCATCAACCTCTGAGGGAGAAAGATGAGACTGTCTATTTCTTTAAAGATCTAAAGTCTCGGAAACTCACAGGGTCAGTTCTATTTTGTCCTCTGGGGTTGCTATGAGTAGGTGAAATACTGTGCTTACAAATAAACATTTTACAGAGTTAAAATTCTTTATGAAAAACATTTGGCCTAAATATGTTTTGAGACTGAGATTTTAGAAGGGCCTTATTGGGTGGGGCGGAGGAGGGAGAGAAGGAAAGCACTGCTAACGGAAGCCAGGTGATCCTTGCTGTTGATCCAATCTCCATGAAATATTCTACTTCCTCCTCCTTTCATCTTTGAGACAATTTAGTATTATGTTTCATCTGATGATCCTTGCTGACTTACTTGGTACTCAATGGCTATACTTAGATCAGAAAGCTCCACTTGAATAGAAGATTTAGAACATGAAAACAGTATAGGCTTATCCCATGCTTAAGATAATTCTTAAAATGAAGATATTTTAACAAATTTAATATCTAATAAAAATTAGGGAAATAACAATGCATTTTATTTTAATTATATTTATGGTTATATAACATTTCTGTATTGTGATGTGACATCAACATATGGTTAAATAATTATGTAATGTGTTGGGTCAAAAAAAACACCCAAGCTTACTGGTTTGATAAAGAGTATTAAGAACCTCAAAGTCAGCTTTGAGACTATGGCCGTTAGTCACCCTAAGATGTAGAACTGAATTCACACCCAGGCCTCAGTTGTCAGTCAATCAATAAACAAATCTATAAAAAGGGAACAAGAGTACCAGGGAACACCAGGGAGGTATGCACACTTTAAAGTAATTGCTTATTTGAGATCAAAGGACACCATTTGCCCAAGGATAGCCTTCAGAAGGGAGGACTGGAAATAGGAGGAGAACTGGAAATAGGAAATATAAGGAGGCAGTAGTATAATTTACTATTATAATTTGAATAACCCTTTGTGTTACGTGTGATTATTATTAACATAGATTCAGCTACAAATTGTTACGGTCCCACAATTGGAGTAATAGGGCTGGGATTCAAACTCAGATCGCTGCCTTCAAAACTGGATCCCTTAGTCAAAACACATGAGAATGTATGTTAACGTTATTTAAAAGCCATGGTCAAGTTGAAGAAATAACTTGACCAGGAAATATCCTGGACCAGTTGAAGAAATAAATATTCCTACATTATATACTTTTTGAAAATGAGTAAATCATTGTTACTTTACGAATACTGACTCAGGTTGGAAACTTTGAAAAGGTTCTCTTTTTAAAAATGACTGAAACTCAACTCCCTGCCATTGAGTTGATGCTTACTCACAGTGACCCTATAGGACAGGGTAGAACTGCCCCTGTGGGTTTCCAGAACGATGTAACTCTTTACAGGAGTGGAAGATTCCATAAAGGCATCCAAAAATGGTTGTCAGAAATGTTGCTGCATATACATTTTTAGATTCAACCACTAATAACAGATTGTCATAGCAAAGTGACATTACCAGCGTGCCGTGGAAGTATTCAGTGAATTTACGTAATAGTCTGGGCAGTGAACCATACTTCTTCAGGACTATTTCAAGATTCTGTTGTTCAGGTTGGTCTTCTCCTCTCTCTCTTTGTGCTTCCTAGCATGTGTTCACTGGTGATTTGTTATCCACCATGAAGCCTGCTAGAGACAAACTAAAACTTATGGGCAAATAAGCTTTTTGTTTGGTTAATTTAACATAGGATTTGCAACATTTTGAAATTATAAATGAATTTGGTCTTGTTACCACTTTAGCACTAGCCCTTCTTTACTGTTTGTTTTTGGGGTTTTTTTGAGAGTACATTCAATGTCTTGTCTTAGCATTTTGGCTTTTTACAAAATGTGTTGCTTGAGATGTAGTTTCTGTGTAGGCTTATATCATGTGAACAAGTTGACCATGTGCAGTAAATAAATGCTTTTTATTAATGTTCAGAAAGGGAGCAAATAGATACCTAACTGTGAAGAAGAAAGATGGATCAGAAACAGCTCATGCAATGATGACCTGTAATTTGACTCATAATACAAAACATGCTGTCAGGAGCTTAATTCAAAGATTTCCTGTCACCAATAAAGAGCGTACTGAACTTCTGCCTAAAACAGAAAGAGGAAATGTATTTGCAGTTGAAGCTGGTATGTATTTTCTGAGGAACCTTCTTTATTGGTCCTATTATTTGATGACTGTTCTTTTTCCATTTTAGCACTTACAGTATGTTCTAACTGTGCATTATGTCATTTTATTATATTGGCCCTCATAGAAACCTTTGCAAGGTAAGAGGTCCCCATATTCCATAGGTGAAGAGACCAGGGCCCAGGAAAGTTAAATACTTTGTTCAAATCCACACTACCAGCTAGTCAGCTGCATTACTGGATTTGACTGTAAATCCTGAACTTTCCCATATTCCACTGCCGTAGTACACTAACAAGTAAGCTTTTGAATTGGGTCTTTCTCTTCTGGTAAAAGAAGAGACAGAGTCTTTTAGGACATTAACTTGTTCAAAAGTAGCTAAAGAAATAATTGCTTAGATTATAAAATGAAGTTTTAATTTTATTATTTGGAAAAGTAACTGTCCTTATGAGAAATTATTAGTGACAGAGTTTGTATATTTATCATTGTCCATTGGCACACCATATTTGTCCACATAAATATTACATGCACATAGTATGCATATAGGAAACTAGTGTTCAAGAGGATTGCACTGTCTGAATAAAACACAAAAATGGTTTTTTTTAAAATAAAATAGGTATGAAGAATGTCAGACATAAAGGATCCAAGATATCAAGGATTATACTTTTTAAATAATTTTATTGGCATATAATTCATATATTATACAATTTAATCACTCAGTCATATTAAGAATTTCACAATCATCACCACAGTCAATTTAAGAACATTTTCTTGTACACTCATTGTTGTTAGCTCCCCATTTCACCCTATCGCCCCCTGCCATGCTCTTAAACAAAAAAGGGAAAAAAGCAAAAAACCAAACTCATTGCCAAGGAGTTGATGCCAACTCACAGAAACCCTGTAGGACAGTGTAGTCCTGGCCTTGTGAGTTTCTGAGACTGTAATTCTAATGGGAATAAAAAGCCCTATCTTGCTCTCACAGAGCAGCTGGTAGTTTTGAGCTACTGACCTTGTGGGTGGCAGCCCAGTGCATGCTCACTATGCCATTCGGGCTCCTAGCTAATTATTATCATGTCCCTGTTATTGTTGTCAGGTGCCATAAAGTCGGTTCTGAAAGGGAGCCAAAGGCAGATAAATAACCAAACAAACAAAGATCCATGAATGGGTTTGGGCTCACACTAAATCCTAGCTCCAGTTTAAGAACCATTAGTTGTTACATCATGACCCTGCTCTATACTCGCCCTCAGGAAGGGAACACAGAAGATATGGGTGCTATAGCAAAATGTGAAGAAATTAGATGGTACCTGGCTATCAGTTAAAATAGCATCTAGGGTCTTAAACAAGCGCCCATCCAAATGAGATGTCAACTAAAAGTCTACATGGAAGAAGCACACTGTCATCAGTCGCAAAGGACTGTAAATCATATAATTCAAGGCAAAGGAAAGATTAGTATCAGATCCTAAATTGTGAGAATGTGGTATGCAGAAGGCGATAAATGACAGTGGGAACCCAAGCTTCCGGTGAACGCCCTCTCTCTGCAATTGAGAGATGGGAGGAAAGTGGTTACTAAACAGAGAGCTTTGGACAGATGGGGGACAGAAGATCAAAGGTATAAATCTGACTTGAACAGTTAAAATTGTGTCAGTTGATCCCCGTTCTCATGCAGGCTGGACCTGATCTGGTTTTCAATATTTTCTGTATTTTTGGTTGGTTTGTTCATATTAGGGTGTATCTCAGAGGTGTTATGTCATTGGAGGTTATCCACTTGAAGTTCTGTTAAGTGTTTTCCTGTGTTCCAGTATATGAAACCCAGAATTGATGAACCTGTAGGGACAGCCAGGAAAATAAGGGTTGCAGGGAGGAGGGACATGGTGGTGGTGGTGGTGGAGTAAAAGGGAGACACTGTCAAAAGAGTTCATGTAGAAAAAGAATGTTTACAAACTGACTGTGGTAGCAATTGTACAATTTTACTTGATGTCATTGAACTATGGAATGATATATGTATTAACTTCCAATTAATAATAAATAATTAAAAAAAGAAGTCTTGTGCAGCAGATTTACCTAATGCAACATGACTGCTGTTTCCATTGACTGTGGATCCAAGCAAGAAAAAGCCCTTGGCAACATCACCCTTTTCTTTTATGCTCCTAGGTAAATATTGATCCAGCTACTGTCTCTATAGATTTACCTATCCTGGATTGTAAGTTTTAAACACAGAAACATAGGTTTTTAGCTCTGTGAAGAATATAAAATAAACCATATCTCTTTTTTTATTTCTGCTTGCTTCACATTGACTGAAATGCTCAATTTAGGAATTATGCCTTCTATTTACAAATATTATTTATCCCCATAATTTTTAACTTTAAGCGTATATGATATATCCCTTTTTCTAATGTGTTCTCATATTGTACATAACAGATTTTATAAGTAAAGTACACTGGGCTCATTGGCTCTCTTACTATAAAACTAAATTTTCTGGGCCATTATTGCTGGAAATTTATTGCGAACCTGATTGCTATAAATTATTTTAGAACATCAAACATTTTTAATGGTCATTTAATGATTGACTTTTGTGTAATTTTAAGCATCAAGGCCCAGAAATACTGCTTAGCAGTTAGTCTTTATAGGATTGCAATAGAGTAGAGAAGAAACAGAAGTAATTAGTCTTAATTTGAAAAAATATAAAAATTGAAAAAAATTTTTATTATACTTTGTTTTTCAATGTTTATCATAAATGTTTTGTTCCTTTTATTTCCAAAGAAAATCGGGAAATGAGCAAGACAAGTGGGCGACTCAACAATGGTATACCTCAGATCCCAGTGAAAAGAGGAGAATCTGAATTTGATTCTTTCAGGCAGTCTCTGCCAGTGTTTGAGAAACAAGAAGAAATTGTTAAAATCATTAAAGAGAATAAAGTAGTTTTGATTGTGGGAGAAACTGGGTCTGGAAAGACTACGCAGGTTTGTTTCTTTTTTGTTTATAGAATAAGAAGAAATATTTAATGCCATTTCATTGCTTTATCTAAAATTTATGGCATATGCATTTTAGAGATAATATATAACTGTTTAGCAAAATGTGTTGCACATAGTAGGTAAGTTAGAAGTAATAGTAATACTAAATATTATTATAAAGTTGACTGTTGAATGGTGTTGATAAGATGAGTGTGACTTAGATATTTTAAATCAAAGTACTTCATCGTAAAGCTTTACTGTTACAGTATAGGTGGGAGAATAAGGCATGATGATATGTCTTTCTTGCTACATTCTGTAATTCAGCATATTAAAAAAAGTAAAATGACTTTGCTTTTGATAGAGATTCAGATCAGCTGTTTTATATAATTAAATTTTCATCTTTTCTTTTATGGACAAAAAAGTTTTTTACAATCTCCTATGATTTCTTAGGGTTATATTGTTTGGTTTAATAATATAAGTGGCGAGAGAGGTTGAGCATGTATCTCACCATAGGTGTTTACTTGTAGGACCTAACACATTGCACAGCAGTGTAACTCTTTATCCCTAAAACTGGAGTCTGGAAAACTAAATAATTAAAAGCATGAAAATTTTGTCTGAAAACAATTTGAGATTCTTTTACGCAAGTATTGCTAACTTCTATAAAATCCTTCCAGAGAATCTATCCAGATGCTTTAGGCGCTATAAATTGTTTTAATATCAGTGTAAATTTTGCCACCAAGCCTTAACTGTAACCATTTATTTATATTTTGCTCTTGTTTACATGGAGTCTTAATCCACATTGAAGGCTGAAATCCTTGCTCTTTAACAGCAAGTGCTTCAATTCTTCTGAACTTTCAAAAGCAATGTTGTGTCATCTGCATATCTCAGGTGGTTAATAAACCTTTCTCCCTTCCTGATGCCACATTTTTCTTCATATAATCTAGTTTCTCTGATTATATGCTCAGCATATAAATTGAGTATGGTGAGAGGATGTAACCCTGATGCACATACTTCCTGATTTTAAACAATGCAGTATTCCCTTGTTCTGTTCCCACAACTGCCTCTTGTTCCATATACAAGTTCCTCCTAAGCACAACAAAATGTTCTGGAATTCTCAGTCTTCTCAAATGTATCCATAGCTTACTGTGTTCCACACAGTGGAACTGTGCCTTAGCACGGTCAATGAAACACAAACATTTTTCTAGTATTCTCTGCTTTGAGCAAAGATCCATCTGACATCACCAATGGTAGCTCTTCTTCCATATCGTCTTCTGAATCCAGCCTGAACTTCTGGAAGTTCCTTGTCAATGTGCTGCTGTAACTGTCATTGGAATATATATGTATACACACACACACACACACACACACATTTTTTTGGAAAGAAAAAGTATTGGATTATCTTAAGCAAAATTTTACTTGCTTGTGATATCAATGATATTATTCTGTAGTTTGAGCATTCTGTTGGGTCACCTTTCTTTCGAATGGGTGCAAATATGAATCTCTTCTAGTCAGTTGGCCAAGTAGCTGTCTTCCAAATCCTTGGCATCAGTGAGTGCTTCCAGTGCTTCTTCAACTTTCTGAAACATTTCTGTTGGTATTCCATCAATACCTGGAGCCTTATTTTTGGCTAATTCATTCAGTGCAGTTTCTTCAGTACCATTGATTCTTGCTCATATGCTGCCTCCTGAAATGGTGGAATGTTGACTACTACTTTTGGGTACAGTGGCTCTGTGTATTCTTTCCATCTTCTTGATGCTTCTTGCTCATAGAGTCTTTCAAGATTGAAGCTCAAGGCTGTATTTCCTGAGTTCTTACAGCTTCACATGTGCTGAGTATGTTCTTCCCTTTTGGTTTTCTAATTTTCAGACAGGGTAGAATTGCCCCTGTGGGTTTCTGAGACTAACTCATTACAGGAATAGAAAGCCTTGTCTTACACGTTCGAAATGCATCGAGTAAGAGTGGCAGAGCAGAAATTCAAACAAAGGATCTTGTTTTGTATTTATTGTACAAGGAAACCTTTGAGAGCTGGAATGTGGTGGGACTGCCTTGTTTTTCATAATTTGTTAAGTTTTCCACCTTTGACAGGATGCAATCTGACCTTTTTTTTTTGGCTCATCTTAAGTGGAAAATATTTTTTTCCACTTTTCTTTGGCAGTTTTCTGCCTTAATGCAGGTCTGATTTTTTCAGGGTTAATGTACTTACTTTCTTGTCGTGTATCCTAATATTTCTTGCCTTATTTGTGGGAAGGCTTCAATAAAATAGAGTCCTAGATATAAAAATGTTGCTCAAAGAAAGGATATGGCAGTTAAAATTTCAACTGCTATATTAACTAGTAACTGTTCAATAACTCTAATATTAAAAGTGTTGAAGGTTCTCACTTCTTTGGAGCCTAGAAACTATAGAATATTTGTTCCTTTACTCAATTTGACAACCACATTTCATTTACAGTTCCTTGAGAATGAAGTAACTTTTATTTATTTTATTATACAAAGAATTTTATTTATTTTAAAATAATTTTGTTGGCATATAATATATCATACAATTAAATAGGAACTAGAGGAAAGAACTAGGCGGCAAAGGGCATTTATAGAGGTCTAAATACAGGCATATACATATGTAAATATATTTATATATAAGAATAGGGAAATACATGTGTACATATATTTATATGTTAAGTATTAAGGTAGCAGATGGACATTGGGCCTCTATTCAAGTTCTCCCTCAAGGTAAGAACACTTTGTTCAAAAAACCTGGCATTCTGTGAAGCTTACATTCCCCACACGATCGCTGAAGACAATAAGCAAATGTGGTGAAGAAAGCTGATGGTGCCCGGCTAGCAAAAGATATAGTATCTGGTGTCTTAAAGGCTTGAAGATAAACAAGCAGCCATCTAACCTGAGAAGCAACAAAGTTCACGTGGAAGAAGCACACCAGCCTGTGTGATCATGAAGTGTCGATGGGATCAGCTATCAGGCAACAAAGACCAAGAACAAAAAAAATCCCATCAGTGTGAATGATGGGAAGTACGGAGTGGAGACCCAAAGCCCATCTGTAGACAATTGGACATCCCTTTACAGAAGGGTCACTAGGAAGAGACAAGCCAGTCAGGGTGTAGTATAGTACCTTTGAAACATAGAACTTTCCTCTAGTTCTTTAATGCTTCCCCCCATACACACACTATCATGACCCCAATTCTACTTAAAAATCTGGCTAGACCAGAGCACGTACACAGGTACAGATAAGAGCTGGAAATGGCATCCAGGACAGATAAATGCCTCAGGACCAATAATGAGAGTAGCAATACCAGGAGGGTAAGGGGAAGGTGGGGGGAGAAAGGGGAAACTGATCACCATGATCTACATATAAGCCCCACCCAGGGGGATGGACAACAGAAAAGTGGGTGAAGGGAGACATCAGACAGTACCAGACATGAAAAAATAATAATAATTTATAAATGATCAAGGATTTACGAGGGAGGGAGGGAAAAAATGAGCTGATACCCAGGGCTCAAGTAGAAAGAAAATGTTTTGAAAATGATGATGGCAACATATGTACAAATGTGCTTGACACAACGGATGTATGTATGGATTGTGATAAGAGCTGCATGAGCCCCCAATAAAGTGATTTAAAAAGAAAAAGCAGAACTTTGTCCTATTGGATTGCTATCGATTGAAATAAATTCAGTGGAAGTTAGTTTGTTTTTGGTAGTCATTTTTATGCATGTATGTTTGTGGATAAAGTAGTAAAAGTTTTTAAAAATTCCAGAAATGTCTTAAGAAATGGGTGAAGAAATGCTCTCTCATTCAGAAAAAAATGAAAATCAAAACAACAATTATATCTTTCAATTCTCACATTGACAAGAATGAAAAAATTGATGATACCAAGTATTGGCATGGCTATTAGAAAATTAACTTTGTGATTTGTTGTAGTAATATAAATTGTTTTTCAGGGCACTTTGGTAGTTTTTCTGTGTAGATAACGAATTCATATACCCTTTGACATAACATTTTCACTGCTAATAATTTATGGCACATAAATCTTTGCAAAGTTATACAATGGCAGAAGTTCACTGCAGCATCATTTATAACAGCAAGCAGCCCTAATTATAACAAAAAAATTGAAAATTGCTTAAATTTATAGTTACCCTGTTATAACATATCTATAAGATGGATTATAAGATGAATTAGGATCTGATAGTATAAAATGAAATTATACACATTAAGTACATTAATTACATGTGAATAAAAAGCATTTTAAAATTTAAAATATGCTGTATTATATAAATGTCTTCCCCCTCCCCCCACAGGAGTGTGTAAGAAAATTAGCAGTTGTTACTTTCATACATAGAGGACTGTGAGTGGTGGTGGGTGGAAAATGGCTTACCGTACTTTTTAATTTAAAGCTTTGTGGCTTGTTTGAATTGTGCATTTAGAACTGTGCCCCAACCTGAAATTGTGGGCACTGAGACTTATAATGTTGACTATTCCCATCCAGGAATGTGGCATTAAAAAAAATTCAGGCTTTTCTTTATGTTTCTCAATATTTATCATCTTTTTCTTTTTTATTTAAATCAATTTAGAGGGGGGGCCCATACAACTCTTATCGCAATCCATATATATACATCCATCGCGTCAAGCAGATTTGTACATTTGTTGTCCGCATCATTCTCTGAACATTTGCTTTCCATTTGGGCCCTTGGAATCAGCTCCTCCCCTCCCTCCCTGCTCCCCCCTCCCTCATGAACCCTTGATAATTTAGAAATTATTATTTTATCATATCTTACACTGCCTGATGTTTCCCTTCACCACTTTACTGTTGTCCATTCCTCAGGGAGGAGGTTATATGTAGATCCTTGTAATCTGTTCCCCCTTTCTACACCACCTTACCTCCACCTTCCTGGTATCGCCACTCTCACCACGGTCATGAGGGGTCATCTGTCCTGGATTCCCTATGTTTACAGCTCCTATTTGTACCACTGTACATGCTCTGGTTTAACCAGGTTTGTAAGATAGAATTGGGATCATGATAGTGGTGGGGGGAGGAAGCATTTAAGAACTAGAGGAAAGTTGTGTATTTCATTGATGCTACACTGTACCCTGAGTGACTCGTCTCCTCCCCACTACCCTTCTGCAAAGAGATGTCCAGTTGCCTACAGATGGGCCTTGGGTCCCCACCCTGCACTCCCCCTCATTCACGATGATATCATTTTTTGTTCTTTGGTCTCTTCAGCCTTGTGATCACACAGGCTGGTGTGCTTCTTCCATGTGGGCTTTGTTGCTTCTGGGCTAGATGTCCGCTTGTTTACCTTCAAGCCTTTAAGACCCCAGACGCTATATCTCTCGATAGCCGGGCACCATCTGCTTTCTTCACCACACTTGCTTATACACCCATTTGTCTTCAGCGTTTGTATGGGGAAGGTGAGCACACAATGATGGTTTTTGTTCTATGGTGTCTGCTACCTGATCCCTTTACCTCCTCGTGATCACACAGGCTGTTGTGCTTCTTCCATGTGGGCTTTGTTGCTTCTCCGCTAGATGGCCGCTTGTTTACCTTCAAGCCTTTAAGACTCCAGACACTTCTATCTTTTGATAGCCGCGCACAATCAGCTTTCTTCACCACATTTGCTTATGCACACATTTGTCTTCAGCGATGTGTGGAGAAGGTGGGTGTCATGGAATGGAATGTCTGTTTAGTGAAGCAAAGTGTTCTTGTATTGAGGGAGTACTTGAGTGGTGGCCCAATGTCCATCTGCTACCTTAGTACTAACCCTATCAATATATGCACATAGATCTATTTCCCCATCATCATATATAAATATATTTACATATGTACATTCCTGTATTTAGGCCTCTATGTATGCCCTTTGCCTCCTACTTCTTTCCTCTATTTCCTTTTGCTTTCCTCTTGTCCTACCATCATGCTCAGCCTTCACTTGGGTTTCAGTAATTACATTGCCCTTGATCACTCCCTACCAGCCTCCCATGCCCTTTGCCACTGTTTTTCAATCATTCATTGTTCCCTTGTCCCTGGGTTGGTTAACACCACTTCTCTTCCTCCCCCTCCCCTTCTCTCATGTCCCCTCCCCCCCCAACTGTCAGTCCCCATTGCTTTCTTCACATTGTTTATCCAGCCTATCTTATCTAGATAGACCTGCAGAAATAATAATATGCACATAAAAACACGACTGTCAAACAAGGTGACAGAAAAACAAAGCGATGACAGCAACAACAAAAAGTCAATGACATACTAAATCAAAAAGAAGGGAAAAAAAAGAAAAGAAAAACCTGTAACTAGTTCAAGGTCTCTTTGTTGACCTTTAGTAGTGTTTTCTGGTCGAGACTGATGGGGTGTCATGCCCTGGCCCCAAAGTCTTATTTTTGATACTTCCTCAGGACTTGTTCCTGCTCCCCTTGCTTTTCTTTTGCACGCCCTTAGTGTTTTACCTCAGTGTGGTAGGGTCAGCTCTGGCACAAATCCCACACTGTGTCTACAGTGTTGTCCCATGTAGGGCTATGGGTCAGTATAGGATGTCGCATGTAGTAGTGGGGCCAGCATTGGCTGCTCTGAGCGGGACTATTGTCCTCAGGGCTTGGTGGGCCAGGGTGTGCTCCACTCCCTTCCTCCCCCTTCATTTGCTTCTGCTTCTTGAGCATAGTAAGTCGGTTCCTTTCCCTCACCAGAAGGTCTATTGTCATTCTCTGTGACACACCCTTCCATGGTTGGGGTCAGGCAGATTCTGGTTGGGGCCAGTCATATAGTCTAGTCCTTTTATGGATTCCTCCACGTGCTACGTTGCCCTCCTAGTTTGGCGCATCATGGTGGGGTCTGTATGTACATTTCCAATTCTGTGGGGACACAACCAATACTCTCTCCCTGGGTGGATTAGTGCCCTGTTCCCCCATATCATCATCTCA
>NW_022111373.1:30646835-30653313 GCF_000313985.2 Echinops telfairi | reverse complement strand
TGTTGCTCTCTGATTTACTGATTTGGGCTAGCCTCAGGGGTGTTAGGTGGTATCTCATAGTTTTAATTTGCATTTCTCTTATATCATCTTTTTCTTATAAGCCTTAACTATTGCTTGATAAATTTGTTTTAGTGTTTTTGTTCACATTTCTTTTGTTAACAAGATTTTTTAAATTACAATTCCTAGATTATTATTAACAGTTGCATGAAAGTTGTTGATTTCTTTAGGACTATGTTATATTTTGCCATGTTATGGAACTTTGTAAACTTGAATAGCTTTTCAGTGGATTCCCTTGGGTTTTCTGGTGTACAATCATATCTTATAATACTTTAAACTTTGGTTTCAGATTCCTCAATTTCTTTTAGATGATTGCTTCAAAAATGGTATACCTTGCCGCATATTTTGTACTCAGCCAAGGAGATTGGCAGCAATTGCTGTGGCTGAAAGAGTTGCTGCAGAGAGAAGAGAAAGAATTGGTCAGACTATTGGGTATCAGATTCGATTAGAAAGCAGGTAAAGATATTCCTTTTGTTACTCCTTTTATCACACCTAGAAACAAAGATTACAGTTCACATTTAAAAATATAGACTGCTAATTAAAATGTTAGATAATTGTTTTGCCCCAAGTGTCAAGATATAGAGGGTTTGTCTAAACCCAATGAGTTTTTCTTAATAAATATTATTTGAAAGTATGATAGTCAAAGCACAAAGGAAATTCGCTTACTGTTTTTCTTCTTTTTAAAGAACTCTTCTACATTGATAGGGTTTAAGAAAGTACTAACATTTAAGGGACTATATTTTATATTGAGTTCTAAAATGACATCTGATTCATTAGTCATTTAATTTGTAAAACTAGAGAACTGATGAACACAGATACTTCAGCATTTGAATATTCATGGAACAGTTACAAACTTGGGCCATAAATACAAATCCCATTTCATAGTTTCACTGTATTGTAAGTTACTTAGCCTCTTTGAACATATTTTTGTCAAGTAAAACAAAATTTTTTTAATATGAGAAGGCTAAGTCTATTATCTTTTAGGTTCATTTTGTGAAATTTATATCATAAGCACTCAATAAATGTTATTGACTTCCATAGACATCAGATAATGCAAGTTTTACTTTCTTAGATGTATGAATTTGTCACTTATAAAATAGCATTTTACACATGCTAATAACTATATGTTAATAACAACATATATGCTAATAAACTATATAAGGGGGAGGGGACTTCAAAAAGTTTGTGTGAAAATTCCAGTTTTAAAGAATTTCCATTTTCCGTTTTGAAGCCCTTTCATATATCAGTACATTTATTATACCAGTTATAATTCAAGTATCTATGATCAGCATTTAATGTGATCCTATTTTAATTATATACGGAGCCTTAGTGGTATAGTGTTGGGCTGTGATTTATATGGTCGGCAGTTTGAAACCACCAGCAGCTGCTTGAGAGAAAGCCTGGGCTTTCTACTCCTGTAACAGTTACAGTTTTGGAAACCCACAGGGGGTTCTATGAGTCAGCATTGACTCAATGGCAGTGAGTTTGGTTATTTTGGAGGTTTATTTTAATTACGTAAGAGATTTACAGTTTTGCACTTTATTTCTATTTTTCCAAAGGGTTTCTCCAAAGACACTTTTGACATTTTGCACTAATGGAGTATTGCTTCGAACTTTAATGGCAGGAGATAGTACGTTGTCAACTGTGACACATGTTATTGTGGTAAGAGTATTAGTGAATTTTCCATGTTTAACTTAAGATTGCTTGCTTATAGGTGTGATTAAAACAAATAATTAACATTTTGAAAATCAGGTATACATGAGAACTAATTTATTCTTTTGAGCAGGATATTATAATTAAGTTTTTTTTTGTTATTGTCCACAATAGTGCAAATAAATATTTTACATTAACTAAAGATATTTGCACTAGGTTTATGAGGGGATATAAAATAAATAAGTAGTTTTTAAGAAATGTTCATTTTACATGTCAAAATGATTAATGCACTAAGAATGCTCTTTACTTAGTCATCTGATTCCCTGTTAGTATTTTGTATTCTAGTATTAGGTTTATAAACCATATGCTATTGAACTCCATGGTTAAACTGCTTCTAGATTAACATAATGCACTGAATGCATTAGCCAAAAACAAGGTTCTAGGAATTGACGGAATACCAGTCAAAAAGGTTTCAGCAAGCTGAAAAAGCACTGGAAGCACTCAATCATCTATGCCAAGAAATTTGGAGGGCAGCTACTTGGCCCAGCAACTGGAAGAGACCCATATTTCTGTCCATTCCAAAGAAAGATGACCCAACACAATGCTAAAAACTATAGAACAATATCATTGATATCACATGCAAATAAAATTTTGCTTAAGATCATCCAACAATGGTTGCAGTAGTACATTGATATGAAACTTCCAGAGGTTCAGGCTGGATTCAGAAGAGGATGTGGAACAAAGTATCATTGCTGATGTCAAATGAATCCTGGTTTAAAGCAGAGAATACTAGAAGGATGTTTACTTGTGTTTCATTGACTGTGCTAAGGCGTTTGACTGTGGAACATAATAACTGTGGGTACCCTTGAGAAGACTAGGAATTCCAGTCTAGGAATTGTGCTTGGGAGGAACTTGTATATGGAACAAGAGGCAGTTGTGGGAATAGACAAGGGAATACTACATGGTTTAAAACCACTAAAAGTGTGCATCAGGGTTGTATCCTCTCGCCATACTTAATTAATCTTTATGCTGAGCAGATAAATCAGAGACTCTGGATTATATGAATAAGAATGTGGCATCAGACTTGAAGGAAGGCTTGCTAACAATCTGAGATATGTAGATGACACAATGTTGCTTGTTGAAAGTGAGGAGGAATTGAAGCACTTGTGGATGAAGAGCAAGGATTTTAGCCTTCAGTACGGATTACAACTCAATGTAAAGAAGACCCAAATCCTCACAACTGGACCATTAGATAACATCATGATAAATCAGGAGAAAAGGGTGAAGTTGTCAAGGATTTTGTATTGTTTGGTTCCACAATGAGTGCTTGTGGAAACAGCATTCAAAAGATCAAAAGATGTATTGCATTAGGTAAATCTGCTGCATAAGACCTCTTTAGAGTATTGAAGAGTAAGGATGTTACTTTGAAGACTAAGGTGTACCTGACCCAAACCACTGTCTTCTCCATTGCCTCATATGCATGTGAAAGTTGGACATTGAATAAGGATGACTGAAGAATAAATGATACATCTGAATTGTGCTGGAGAAGAAAATTGAAAATACCGTGGACTACTAAAATGATGAACAGATCTGTGTTGGAAGAAGACCAGAATGCTTCTTATAGGCAAAGATGGCAAGACTTCATCTTACATACTTTAGACGTATTGCCAGGAGAGACCAGTAAGAATGTCACACTTGGTAAAGTGCAGGGGCAGCAAAAAACCCCCAAAGACTCAGTGAGATGGATTGACACAGTGGCTACATCGATGGGCTCAGGCATAGGGAAGCTTGTGAAGATGGCACAGGCCCTTGCAGAGTTTTGCTTTCTTGTGTATACAGTCACTATGGATCAGAACGGACTTGTTGGCATCTAACAAAAACAACAATATAGAATGTGCTATAGTTTCTGTGGCTTTTTAGTCTGTGGAAAATAGTATAATAGGTAGTACTTTGTTATCAGTAAAATCCCTGTTACTATGAATTTGTTAATTATGACTCAAAACCATACTTATTGCCATCAAGTCAATTTTGACTCTTAGTGACCCTATAAAGTAGAACTGCCCTTATGGATTTGGGGGACTGTAAGTCTTTACATGAGTGGAAAGCCTCATCTTTTTCTTGGGTAGTGGCTGGCTGATGGTTTTGAACTATTGACGTTGTGGTTAGTAGCCAATGTATAACCCATTAGGCCACCAGAGCTCTTTTTTCTGACTCATAAACTATCTATAAGGTATCCAAGACTGAAAACCTTTGTGGGGGCAGACAGTCTCATCTTCCTTGATGAGAAATAGATAGTGGGTTTGAATCACCAACACTGTGGTTAATACTTATGCCACAGTTCCTTTTATTTTCATAGTAGTTTGTTAATGTCTAGTTATTTCTGAATTGACTATAATATAGGATTTTAGTTAATATTTATTGACTACGTACAAATGAGTATAAAATCCAGCATTTTCATTATTTTAAAGACTGTCATTCATAATGATTTAACTATTACATGGTTTTAATTTTATTTATTGTAGGATGAAGTACATGAAAGGGATCGATTTAGTGATTTTTTACTTACAAAGCTGAGGGATTTGTTACAAAAGCACCCAACTTTGAAATTAATTCTTTCTAGTGCTGCATTGGATGTAAATCTCTTTATAAGATATTTTGGAAGTTGTCCAGTGATACATAGTAAGTTAAAATCATCAGATTACTTGTATAATGTTTATGAAAAGATAAATTTTTATTATGTTTATTCTAATACAAATTAGGGAATAATTTTGAGTAGAAGTTAACCATTTTTGTTTCTTCTGAGATAATGCTTCATTAGTCATCTTTTCATATTTCCACACTTTAGTTTTCTGTTTAAAAATTTTTATTGGCGCTTCATCCACATATCCTTCAATTCAATAGTCACTTATATTAAGAAGAGTTGTGCAGTTATCATTCTTAGCTTCAGGAGGGCAGCAGTAAGTATCTGTATCTGTTTGTATGCTTAGTGTCTAGAATTAGGGTAAACAGGATACTTAGATAGTAGACAGACCCAGGAAAAAAACCCCCAAGAAAATGAACACTTGTATAAATTGAACATCAAAGTTATAGGACAGTGCTATGAGGATTACTTGAACTGTGAAATTGCTTTAAGATTTTGCATTTGGGCCTCAGGTTTTTATATGAAATCAATTCCAATTGACTTAAAATATTTTTCCTATTGTTTAGTACAAGGAAGACCATTTGAAGTAAAAGAAATGTTTTTGGAAGATATTTTAAGAACTACCGGATATACAAATAAGGAAATGTTAAAGTACAAAAAGGAAAAACAACGAGGTAAGCTCTATCAAAGAAACAAAGAAATTTATATTGATAGTAACCTTTTTGAATACTCCAGTTTAAACTATGGAGGTAGAAGACACATGAACAGTTTTTTCTTCATTTGTATAATTGTACATATTATGTTAGGATAGTGAGTTCTGGTTTCTGGTTTATGGCCAGAAGTGAAGATCTATAGAGAGGAATTAAAAGTTGATGCCAATATTGGGAGGCTAATTATGCCTTTATCCAAAGATTCAACCACCATTTTAAGAAGGCAGAGAGTAGATAAGTTATATTCTGACTGCCCAAAATATAACTCATAGGATGGGGAAGGGGAGTGGGTAGATGGGAGTGAAAAGAGTAACATGTGGGCCCATCTGTGACACAAATATCATAAAATTTTAAGTATCTTGATTTTGGTGTGGAATTGAAGTTAGTATTATTGGACTATTAATGCATCTCTTTATATTAATTTGAGAGCCCTTGGTTGTCCAGGTGGGTAAGCATTGGACTGCTAACTTCAAGGACAGCAGTTCAAACCCACCAGCTGCTCTGTGGGAGAAAACTGAGGCTATCCTGCTCCTGTAAAAATGTACAGTTTTGGACACCCTATATAGGGTAGCAATTAGTCTGAATTGACTTAATTAGTGGCAATTGATTTGGTGTTAATAGCAAACTATATTTGGCTTTTGAATTAGGGTTTAGATTTCTTTTGTTTACCACATTATTCATGATACAAGACTTAGCTTCAAGGCTTTTTGTTTTTTTTAAGGTAGGAATTTTTTATTATGAATTTGGTGAGAATTAGGTTAACATTTCAGACTATCATCAACCCCTGTATTATACCAACCTGTATTATACTGACCCTATTTTATATTCCTCTCCACCCCTGATTATTTCTCTTCTCCCTCTTATGAGTCTCTGTTCTCCCTTTTACCCAAGCTAATTTGTAATACCTGTCAGCCTTCTTGTCCATTGGCTTAAATTTGATTGCCTCATTTGCTCTGAATAACCTTGGACACATACTTTAAGTACTATATGTTTTGGATTTTAGAATCTTTTGAATACTATAATTTGCAAAGCTTATTTCATAGTGCTTGATTATTGATATGTAAATTATAAAACTCCTAGATCTAGAAGCTTTTCCAGATGAAAATTGTGTCTTACTCATATCTCAATGAAGTAGCATAGTAGTAGGAGTTCAATAAATATTTTACTATGATTGTTATAATATTAATCATGGTTTAAAAAGTATATCACGTAGCTAAAATATTCCTACTTAAAATATGAAATTATTTAGAGTTCCAGTTACTAGTAAGTGAAAAGATTAACTTTTTAAATAGTTTCATGTATCACCATTTAGCATAACACATTTTATTGAATGTTCCTAATATATGAGGGGACTTCAAAAAGGTCATGGAAAAATCCAATTTTTGTTTTTGAAGTCCTCATATTTAAAAAAAAAAAA
>NW_022111373.1:30642327-30644683 GCF_000313985.2 Echinops telfairi | reverse complement strand
TTAGGAGTGTTTTCCAGTCCAGCCTGTTGGAGCATCACACCCTGGCCCTAAAGTCCACCTTCAGCATTCTGGGGCAGGACAACTTTCTAAATGCTTCTTTAGAAAAAGAATATATCTGCTTTTGAGTAGAGAAGGTACATTCTGCAGATACATTTGTAGTTTTTACCTGTGTAAAGTCTAAAGGCACCCAGATGAATTATTAATTCTCTTTAAAAAATACTTCTAGAGTATTTAAAAATTCTTATTTAGCAAAGAGAAAACTCATTCGGTTTAAGAAACATTTTACCATGTAAATTAGTGATCCGTAAGCCTTATGCACGTTAACATCACTTGAGGAGAATATAAGCCACTCTGGAATCAGGAATTTGCCCCCCACTGGAAATTCTAATGTATTTTCTCTGGGTTAGTACCTGGAGTCAAGTGTTAAAACTTCTTCGAAGAATTAATGTAAACATTCTGTTATCTTTTAATATTTTCTTCTGTGCACTTTTTGAAGCCCTACAGTTGGGAGAAAATACTCAAGTGCTACTCATAAGGTTTTTCATAACTAATGTTTCTGAAGTGGTGTGCTTGTTCTTTTTTCCCTACCTTTGTAAGCCCTGGTGAAACCTGTCCACCATGGGTGAAATACTTAAACCAGAGACTTAAATACCAGAGACTGAAATTCCAGCAGTCAAGCAATGTGCAAGCCACCATAGTTCAGCAAACTGATAGACAAAACTCTCCAAAGTCACTGCCACGTCACTGATTCTGACTCACAGGGACCCCATATGACAGAATAGAACTGCCCCGGTGGGTTTATGAGACAATGAATCTTTATGGGAGTGGAAAGCCTCATCTTTCCCCAACTGACAGTTGGTAGAAATTGATACCACCTGTGGAAAGAGACCCGGAGAAGCTAAATATCATTATCCAAACAAAAACAGACTGACTGTGGAACAGACCACAGATTACTTACATGTAAGTTCAGATTGATGCTGAAGGAAATTAAAGCAAGTCTAAAAGAGACAAAGTACAAATTCGAGTATATCACACATGAATTTAGAAGCCCTCTCAAGAGTAGATTTGACACAATGAATACTAATGACCAAAGACCAGAGGAGTCATGAGGTGACATCAAGAACATGCACAAGAAGAATTCGAAGGGTCATGAAAAGGACACAAAAGAAAAAACCAAAGAGACTGCAAAACTTTATCTTGAATGTAGAGTAAATGGAAGAAACAAAGGTAAAGAACTGAAGAGAAAACTTCAGAAGGCAGCTCAAGAAGACAAAGCATTATATTTTGGAAAGACCAAGAGTTAGAAAACCAAAGGAAAGTATACCTTCAGAATTTCTTAAGCTGAAAGAACTGAAGAAAAAAAAAAATCAATCCTCAAGTTGTAATATTAAATGATTCTAAGGACAAAGTGTTGAACCATGCAGGAAGCATCACAAGAAGATGGAAAGTTGATCCTTAACCCAAGAACAGTTCTTTTGATGTGGCTCAGCTCGATACTTACCCTCATGAAAGGACCACTGACGATATAGGTGCTATAGCAGAATGTGGTAAAGAAATCTGATGGTGCCTAGTTATCAGAAAGAAAAGCATCTGGGGTCTTAAAAGGTTGTCCTAAAACAAGCAAGCCATCTAAGTGACGTGCCAGCTAAGTCCATGTTGAAGAAGCATACCAGTCTGTGTGATCCAAGGATTATAAATAATAAAATCCAAGATCAGAGGAGGTGGTTTGCAGACATCTATGTCTATGGATGGTAAAGAAAGCTCAAATTCCATTTGCAGAGTTCCCACATGGATTAAGCGTCCATTCACTCCCCACTGACCACTGACTAGGCATGTGAATAACCTTCCCCTCAGACAAGAGTGCACTGGAAAGTGAATTAATGCAGTTATGCTTAGGTTAAACTTTAATATTTTATCATTTTTTCCCTTTTTGGCCATTTTTAATGTATTCTAGTTTTTATTATTTTCTGCTTTCTTTTGGATTGAAGTTTTTGTGTTAAAAAATTTTCTTTGGGGGGGTGTGATTTACTTTTAATGAAATTCAGAATCGGTAAATCTATAGAGATGGTAATTAGATTAATAGTTTTCTTATTCTTATAGCAGGGAAGGGAAGCTAATAATAATGAAGAAAATGTTCTAAAATCGATTGTGGTGATGACTGCATAGCTATTTTTAAAAAATTTTATTGGGGGCTTGTACCACTCTTTCACCATCCATACATCCATCCATTGTGTCAAGCACATTTGTACATATGTTGCCATCATCATTCTGAAAACATTTGCTTTCTACTTGAGCCCATGGTTTTAGCTCATTTTTCCCCCTTCCTCCCTCCCCCACCATCCCTCCCTCATGAACC
>NW_022111373.1:30632086-30642006 GCF_000313985.2 Echinops telfairi | reverse complement strand
ATTTGTAAGATAGAATTGGGGTCATGATAGTGGGGGGAAGAAGCATTAAAGAACTAGAAGAATGTTGTGTATTTGTCAGGGCTATACTGCACCCTGGTTGGCTCATCTCTTCATGCCAAGGAATTTTGTTCCATCACAACAATGTTTCTGCTCATTGTTTGAGAGTAGCTGGGAATTTAGCTGGGAAATCTTATCTCATCCTTCCATTCTGCATTATTGATCTTGCCTCTTCAGACTTTTTTTATTCCCCAGTCTCAAAAAATATTTATAAGGAATATAAATTGAGTTCTTCAAGATGGCAAAAATGCCTTTGACATGGTGTCAATTGAAGAGGTCAGAATTATTCAGAGAGGTTAGAGATGGAAAGACCACCTTAAGAAGTATACAGACCTAGATGGAAAATAAGAAGGATAAGTTGAGAAACAATTGATTCATATTTCAGTACTTTTGTATTGTGATTGGGTTACCATCCTTTGTTGATCAGTTTTTTTTTCACATTTAAAAAGACGTTTATTTAGCGTCATGATCAGACCATTACATTTAGCAATGAACAGAATGGGTGCAAAAAAAAAAAAAACTACATTAAAATCCCTTGTTAAAATAAAAGTTGACCAAAGTAAAAAAAATAATAATAAAAAAAAATAAAACCCCTTGTTGGACTGCTTTACACTTTCCACAGAACAGAAACTAAAATAACCTGTTATACAATTAGTCACAAATACAGTCCTCAAATTCTTTTGCCCATACACATGAGTATTGTCTGAAACATGTCTTCTTTGTAGCAGCTAGGCCCTGCCACCACTGTGCTTGGCTGAGTTCACAAATCGATCCGTTTTTTGTGAGCTAAAAGATGAATTTTAAAAAGAGGATACTGTGATTATATTTTGCTTAAAATAGAAATTTTATGTCAAGTCTTTTTAATAATATGTGATTGGGTTGGAAAATCTGAAGGTAGTGGGATTTGTGAGCAAATCATAATATTTGTAAGTGGGTGTATAGTTATTTGGTAATTTTTGATCTTTGTGTTTTCTTTTTTTAGACCGAAAAAGATGTGAATTGCCTTGAACCTTGGTTAATAAAGGAAATGGATGCTTGTCTTTCTGACATATGGCTTCATAAAGATGTTGATGCTTTCGGTCAGGTCTTTCACCTTATTTTAACAGAAAATGTTAGTGGTAAGTTTAATTTATTAAAAAACAATAGAACCTTTGTTTTTACTTGGGCTAGTAATGTAATTCAACTTAATATATGTATTACATTTTTACCCATGAGAACAGAGTAGATTGTAAATTTTTATGGATACATACAGTCTTATCTTTCTTCAGTGGGCGGGCTGATCAGTTTGAGCTGCCAGTTTTGCGGTTAGCAGCATGAATGCTAACCCCTGTGCCATTGAAGCTCTTTTTGACATAGCGGATTGTAGTTGGGCTGCTAACCACAGATCAGCAATTTGAAACAATTCACTGCTTCTCAGGAGAAAGATGAGGCTTTCTAAACCTACTTTATACTATAGGGTCTGCTATGAGTTGGAATCACCCGATGACAGTAAGATTATTTTCTTTAGTTGTTATTTTAAATGTACAAATCAAGATATTTTTAGTAATGTAATAGAATAAATATATACTGTACTACGTCAGGGATTCTTAACCTTTTATCTCCATAATAGTTTATGTGGTCCCTGAATACATGACATTTGTGTACCCATATGCATTTTTTTTATACCTCTGCATACTCATATGCTTTATTTCTCAATCTACACATTGGGGAGGGGAATCTTTATTTCTCTTTGGCTTCTTAACAAGATTTGTAATTTCAAAAGAAGGAAGGATAAGGAAAGGTAGAGTTTTCTGTAGATTATTTGACAAATGAAAATTTTTGCATATCTTAGTTACACAAGCTCATGTTCTAATTCACATGTACATATTTTATGTCATGTTTCTTATTTTCACTAATGAGAGCTGTCCTGGATTTTGTTAGTTGATTATGGTGGGGGGAAAAGGCACTCACTGTATTTGATTGGCTGTTAGTAATTCTCTGACTCCTGCTCTAGATCAACAACAAAATTATTATTATTATTAATCAAATGCTTACTATATGCCAGACACAATCCTAAACTCTCAGTATTTAAAATATTGTGTCTTAACTCCGAAGCATATACTGCTATTCCTATTTTACAGATAAAGGGCAAAAGATTCAGAGCATTTAATTTCCTTATGGACACATAGCTAATCAATGGCATATGCCCAGGCAATTTGGCTACAGAGATTGGGTACTTTTCTTAATAGCTGCTTTATTCCCTTCTCCCCCACAATTTTATTTATTGTGTTATTGAGAATACACACAGCAAAATAGACACCAATTGAACAGCTTGTAAATGTACAATTTAGTGACATTGATTATATTCTTTGAATTATGCCACTAGTTCTCACCTTCCTTTGCTACATTGCTCCTCCTTCACTAACATAAACTCGCCTTTGAACTTCCTATCTAATCTTCAAGTTGCTTTTGTCAGTTTGATTCCATGTAGGCGGTTATTAAAAAGCATGATGCGATATATGTGTGGATTGTGAGAAGAGTTGTATTGTATGAGCCCCCAATAAAATGATTTTAAAAAAAGCATAATGCTTCTCAAAGTAGACCATTCTCATTTGTTAAGCTTAACTATAGTTTGGCTTTAAGATGACTTAAGGTGATATCTTTGGTTTAAGGTTTAAAGGTGATCACAGGGCAAATAGTTTGGATGTTTCACCTTTTAAAAAAAATAATTTTTTAAATAATTGTAAGGGTTATCAAATGCTTTGAAATCAGGAAAGATATGTGTAAGGATAGTATTCTTTCACCATATTCATTCCGTTTATATCCTGAGTAAGCCGTTCAAGAAGCTGGACTACATGAAGAACAGTATCAGGATTGGGTGAAAACTAATTAACAACCTGTGATATGCAGATGACACAACCTTGCTTGCTGAAAGTAAGGAGGGCTTGAAGCACTTACTAATGAAGATCAAAGTATTGATTACACTTCAGCATAAAGTAAACAGAAATCACCACCACTGGACAGGCTTAATAAGCAACATTATGATAAGTGAAGTAAAAAATTCAATCAAGTTGTCAAGGATTTCGTTTTACTTCGATTTGTAATCAAAACCTCTAGAAACCACAGTCAAAGAATCAAATGATATATTTCAATGGGCAAGTCTACTACAAAAGATGTATTTAAAATATTGAAGAGCAAATATGTAATTTTGAAGACTCTGATGCTCCTGACCCACGCTATGGTATTTTTAGTTGCCTCATATGAATGTGAAAGTTGGACAGTGAATAAGAAAGACCTAAGAAGAATTGATGAATTTGAATTTGGCTATTTGCAAAGAATATTGTATGGATCATGGACTGTCAGGAAAAAAAAGCTATGTTGAAAGAAATGTGGCCAGAGTGTCTCTTACAAGTGCAAATGGCATACATTCATCTTAATGTACTATGGCCAAGTGATAAGGAAGGACGGACCCATCTCTGGAAGGACATCATTTAAATGTGTAGATCTTCACAAATTATGTGTAACATTGCTTGGTAAAGTAGAGGATCAGTGAAAAAGAGGAAGACCGTTAACAAGATGATCAAAATAGTTGCTGTAGCAATGAGCTCAAACAGAGGAACAATTTTGAGGATGGTGCAGGAATAGACAATGTTTCATATTCTTGTGAGCTGCAGCAGACTCTAGCATGTAACAAGAATGCTAAATAATTATAAGATACTGAATTACTTGAGGGATAGAACTAGGAAGTGACTAAATTTAAATAGGACCTTAATTATTTTTCTCCTGAAAGAATTTTATGGGAATAAACTCTCAGTGTTTTCTCCATTAAATATTTTGGGAACTAGTAGCCTGGAATGATGAAGGGAAAAAGGCCAAACACTACCAAAAAATCATGCTGAAAATTATACTTGAAGTTTTTTCAGTTAAACTTTTAAGCTTTAAAGTTTTGGATTCCCCCCCCCCCACCTTTATCATTATCATTCAGCGATTGAACCAACATGCAGTTTGGGAAAAGTTTTAAGGGTTCTATAAATTAGTTGCTTCTCTTTTCTGTCTTTACGTAGGTGAATTTATAACAGCCTAACAACTATCTTTCCTTCTACCTTCCAACTGATTGTTTCTATTTCATCCTGTTTATGAGCAAAGCCATTTGCCTGGGTTGCTGAGTGGAATTATAGGGCTCTTATTATGTAGGTATGTGAAAGGATAAGTAGTGGTTAATTCTCCCAGAATTAATTAATTCCCTTTAAAAGTTTTTAAAAAGTTAATTGATTTTAAATATTTTGGAAACTACCAGTTTTGTTTTTGTTTAAGTTGATTACAGGCACAGTGAAACAAGTGCGACGGCGCTGATGGTTGCTGCAGGACGTGGTTTCACAAGTCAAATAGAGCAGTTAATTAGTATGGGAGCCAATGTCCACAGTAAAGCTTCAAATGGCTGGTAATTTCTTTTAGATTATACTCATTCTTTGAATCTGTTTTGATAGCAACACATCTTTTTAGATTTCTTACAATTATTTCTATTGAAAAGTTATTGTGTCATAACTGTACAATTGTATTTTAATGATTAAATTATTTTGAATGCCTAGTTTTATAATCTTAACTTTTTTGTGTCTTAATTTGATGCCTTTGACTTTTGGTAGGATGGCTTTAGACTGGGCTAAACACTTTGGACAAACTGAAATTGTGGATCTTCTGGAATCTTACAGGTAAAAATCTCCACTGTAGTTTTCATCTCTTTTCTAAAAAGTGTAGCCATGTAAATCATAGAATATAACAAATGTAGGCTCTTTATAGTCTGTCATCTAAAGATTATTTTTTATTTTGTAAGTTAATAACATCTAGTGTGTTTTAATAGTTATATTTTACTCTGAAAAAAAAAAAAAAAAGAAACAGCTAGAAGGATTGAAAGAACTTTCTAGATAGTGTCACTTAGGAATGGAGAAGGTTTTTTGTTTTATTAAACTCTTATTAGCATTATATACATGAATTACTTTGATTTAAAAAAATTAGAAATGTAATGCTTTCAAAATCTTATTAATCTTATCTAATCATTTAAATAATTAAAGAGTTTAAGATAAACTTAGATTATTAAAGGTTTTAAATGAGATATTTGTAGAATGCCGTAACCATTTATTATAATCATTTTATTAGGGGCTCTTACAACTCTTGTTACAATCCATACATCAATTGTATCTGACAAATTCGTACATACATTTCATCGATCTTTTCTAGACATTTACTTTCCATTGAACCCATGGGATCAGCTCCTCTTGTTTCCCATCCGCTCCTCCAACCCTCATGACCCCTTGATAGAGTGTAGATTGTTAATTGTTTTCAAATCTCACACCGACCGCTGTCGCCCTTCCCCTCTGGTTTCTGTTGTGTTCCCCCTGACTGGGGGTGTGTGGTTCTGTGCCATTCATTGCTGTCTGTGCTGTCCTCCCTCCCCACGTCCCCCTCCTTCCCCTACCCTTTTGGTATCTCTATTCCCATTCCTGTTCCTGGTTCCATGTGTTGTGAGTTTTTTCAGTTGCCTGTACCTATGTACATGCTCCTGTTTAGTCTTGATTGGGAAGCAGCATGACTGGGGTCATGATAGCCATGTGGGGGGGTGTTGGGGGAGGAGGCCTCAAGGGCTCAGAGGTATATCGCGTGACCCATTAGTGCTCTACTGCACCCTGATTTACTCAACCCTTCCCTGTGACCCTCTGGGGGGGAATGTTCCATTGTCTATAGATGGGCTTGAGTCTCCGCTCCAAACTCCCTCCATTCTCACCAATGCATTTTTGTTTGTTTATTGTTTGTTGTGAGTCTTCCGATGCCCATTGTCCGGTCTTATTGACACCTCACAATCGCACTGGCTGGTGTGCTTCTTCCATGTGGGCTTTCAAGTAGAACTTACTTACTGATAAAAATCAAGGACTGCAGCCTTCAATGTGGATTGCAACTCAATGAACATAAAGAAAACCAAAATCCTCATAATTTGACCAAGAAATAAACAGAAAAGATTGAAGTCAAGGATTTTATTTTACTTTGATCCATAGGCAATGCTAATAGAAGCAGCAGTCAGAAAATCAGACAATGTAATATATTGCATTGGGCAAATCTGCACAACACCCCTTTAAAGTGTTGAAGAGTAAGGATGTCACTTTGAGAACTAAAGTGTGCCTCACTCACTCAAGCAGTGGTATTTTCAGTTGCCTCAGATGCATGTGAAAGTTGGACATTGAATTAGGAAGATTATAGAAAATTAACGCATTTGAATTATGATGCTGGTGAAGAACAGTGAAAGTACCATTGGCTGCCAGAAGAACAAACAAATCTGTTTTGGAAGATGTACAGCCAGAATGTACTTTAGGATTGAGGATTGGCTCATGTACTTTGGACACGTTAACAGGAGAGACCTTCCCTGGAGAAGTACATCATGCTTGGTAAAGTGGAGAGACAGTGAGAAAGAGGAAGACCCTCGATGAAAGGGATTGACGCGGTGGTTGCAACAATGGGCTAACATAAAATTTTGAGGATGGCATAGGACGAGGCAATTTTCATTCTGTTTTGCATGCGGTCTCTGTGAGGCGGAACCAACTCGATGGCACCTAACAACAATAGCAATGTGTGTATGTATGTGTGTGTGTGAGAAGTGGAACTGCTGTAGCAAATGGCAACTTTTTAACATTGTGAAGAGCTACCAAAATGTCCTTACCATTTTACATCTTCCAGCAGCAATGCACGAGGGTTCCAGTTTCTCATATTTTTTTGGTCACTACCCATTATTTTCTGTCCGTTAAATTTTAGCCATCTTAGTCGGTGTGAAGTAGAGTGTTAAGCTCTTGTGATTTTGATTTGTATCTTCTTGGTTGCTAATGATGTTGAATTATTTGGTTATGTTTCATTCATTTTTTCCTAAAGTACTTACTACTAAATTTTACTTTGAGAAATGTGCCCATAACTGAAGCCTGAATTAAATTATAGCTAGGAAGAAATACATTTAAGAGTTACATTTCTTTTTTTTTTTTGAATTATATTTCTTAATAAAAATCAACTTTATCTATTTTTAGTGCTTCATTGGAATTTGGAAATTTAGATGAAAGTTCTTTGGTTCAGACAAATGGAAATGACCTCAGTAATGAAGACAGAGAGCTCCTGAAAGCTTATCACCATAGTTTTGATGATGAAAAAGTCGATTTGGATTTAATCATGCATCTTCTATACAATATCTGCCATAGCTGTGATGCTGGTAAATAAGCATTGTTTAAGAACTGAAAACAAACAAATGAGAATTCTTTGGTTTAAAAATTGATCTTTTTTGTTTATACATTTTTATATAATTCCATTAGTAGCAAAGCTTGAATAGTGTCATAAATATTGTTAACTATACTTTTAAACACGTGGTATAGTTTTTTTACAGTAAGTTCTGTTGACTGGTCCTGAATTTAAGATTAAATTTAAAATTTAAAAATGATTTTTTCTAAGGTGCAATATTAATTTTCCTACCTGGATATGATGAAATTGTTGGATTGAGGGATCGCATCCTGTTTGATGATAAGCGATTTGCTGACAATACACAAAGGTAAAAGCTCAAGCTTTATATTTGTTGCTTTACATAACAGACCAATGTTATAGTACAATTTCTCATTTATTTGCCAACAGATATCAAGTCTTTATGCTTCATTCAAATATGCAAACATCTGATCAGAAGAAAGTATTAAAAAATCCACCTGCAGGTGTTCGAAAAATAGTAAGCTTCATGTAAAATCTTTTTTCCAATTTTGATTGTCATTGGTTGTATTTTCACATTAATTATAAAATAACATTCTGTTACAGATTCTTTCTACCAATATTGCTGAGACCAGCATCACAGTCAATGATGTTGTCTTTGTTATTGATGCTGGTAAGATGAAAGAGGTATGTTTGGGTAAATTGTATTTTTATATACATAAAGGTAAAATTCCAAAAAAAAAAAAAAAAGGTAAAATTCCATTCCAGTAAATGCTTTTGCAAATAGAATGAATAAATAAAAGTAATAGAAAAACTATGGTGCGTTTTCCCCTCCCTTCCTCTTTCCGCCATCTTTCCGTGCGGCCATCATGGTGCGCATGAACGTCCTGGCCGACGCTCTCAAGAGCATCAACAATGCCGAGAAGAGAGGCAAGCGCCAGGTTCTCATCAGGCCATGCTCCAAAGTCATCATCCGGTTTCTGACTGTGATGATGAAGCACGGGTACATTGGTGAATTTGAAATCATTGATGACCACAGAGCTGGGAAAATTGTAGTGAACCTCACGGGCAGATTAAACAAGTGCGGAGTGATCAGCCCGAGATTTGACGTGCAGCTCAAAGATCTAGAGAAGTGGCAGAACAACCTGCTCCCCTCCCGGCAGTTCGGTTTCATCGTGCTGACGACCTGCGCCGGCATCATGGACCACGAGGAGGCCAGGCGAAAACACACGGGAGGGAAAATCCTGGGCTGCTTTTTCTAGGGATGTAATGCATCGAAACAAATAAAACGCCGAATGGAAAAGAAAAAAGAAAAACTACTAAGTCTAAGTGAATTTAACTTAGTAGCAATGGTTGATTTCACTGAAATAAATACATAATCTATCTAAAAAATTTACTATATAGAATATAAATTGTTATAATTAACAAATTACTTGGGAGAGATGTAGCAGTCTGCTCTGTACTCAGCCGTTCTACTCTGTTCTTTACTGTCTTAATGAGTTGGAAATGACTAGTTCATAAGTTGTATTAACAAATTATACATAAAATTTAGCTTCTGCTCATTCAATACTAGTAAAAAAGTAAGGGTTTCGCTAGTTGTAGTGAAACTATATCACACAGCACAGGAATTTGATTACATATTTTACATAGGAGGGGCCTTCAAAAGTTTATGAAAAATTTCCAGTCCTGAATTTAAGATTAAATTTAAAATTGAAAAACATTTTTCCATAAATTTTTGAAGCCCAATGTGTTTTTTTTCTGTCAACTGTCCTTTTTCCACGCAGACTGTTCCTTTTTCTCATTGTTCTACCTTTATTTCCTTACATAGGCCCTAAATCCAAATCTACTGCCTTCTAATCCTTATGACTCATAGTAACTCTATAAAGCACATTAGAGCAACTCCATAAGGTTTCTGAGATTTAAATCTTATGGCAGCAGTCAGCCTTATCTTTTTCCCATGATCCTTAAGCATAGTTAATGTTAAAAAATGTTGTGGTTCAATAGAACCACTCTGAAAAAAAGCAAACAAGCATAAACCTTAGCAAATTATACTGAAGAGCCAAACTGGCTTACCACGTGATTTTGTAAATAAGCTTTCATTGAAACACAGTTAATGCCCACCTTTTATGGCTGCTTTCATACTATAATATCAGGTTTAAGTAATTGTTACAGGGACCTTGTAGACCTCTTAAAGCCCACTGTTTTGGTTGATTCTGACTCAGCAACTCTATAGGGCAGAGTACAACTACTTTAAAGGATTTCTGTAAAGATAGACTGTAAAGATAGCTGCATCTTTCTCTCAAGGAGCACCTAGTAGGTTTGAATCTTGGATTTGTAGCTTGATCTGGTATACCACCACATGACTATACTCTGGCCCTTTCTATAAGACATAGAATGTGCAATATTCTCTGATATAAGCAAAAGGAAGCATGTATTTCTTTTTAGCATTGCAATGCTCAGCAATTATCAGCACCCCAAACTTTTATTAGAGCCTTTCCCTGAAAGAATGGAATTGATCAAGGGCAGAAATATTACACAGTTGAATGAACTTTGAACAATGTGGGAGTTAGGGATGCCAGCCCTCCTACACAGTGGAAAATCCACCTCTTGACTTTCTAAGAACTCAACAACTTAGTAGGCTACTTTTGACTGTAATAAACCTT
>NW_022111373.1:30629097-30631684 GCF_000313985.2 Echinops telfairi | reverse complement strand
AAAAAAAAAAAGTCCACATTTAAATGGACCCATGCAGTTGCAACCCATGTTAAAGGTCAAGTAAACATGTTTTAGGGGAGCATTGGTGCTGTAGTGGTTAGATTTGGGGCTGCATTCTGCAAGATCAGCAGTTTGAAACCACCAGCTGCTCTGCTGGAGAGACAGGGCTTTGACTCCTGTAAACAGTTGCAATCTTGGAAACTTGCAGGCGTAGTTCTATCCAGTTCTATAGGCTCATTGTGAGTCAGCATCAATTCAATGGCAGTAAGTATACACATTTCAAGGAGTTTTGGTGTTGCTGTGGCTAAGGTGTTGGGCTGCTAACCACAGAGCTGATAGTTCAAACCCATCAACCACTCCTGATGGAGAAAGAGGAAACTCTCCTAATGTAAGGATTCACAGTCTTGGAAGCCCTATATAGGGTCGCTATGAGTCTGCATGGAGCAGATGGCAGTGGGTTTGGTTTTGGGAATACAGTATATGTTTTAGAAAGCATAGAATATATGTTTTAGAAAGTATAGATAAATAATTATTTTTACTGTGAAAGTAGCGATTATTTTGCGTTATTGTAAATATAGCAGAAATATCTTTAGAATATTGAGAAGTATTTAGAATTTTAAGAAAATTTTACAAAATAAAATTATGTAATTTGAACATACTGGGTTGGTCATAGTGTAAAGGAGAGATAAATTTGATTTCTTACAAAAGCACAATAATGAATATTATCACTTAAATAATGAGGGGTGAGACAGTGAAAATTCAGATTTTTCTCACCATGAAATTATCTAAAGGTGAAGCGCATTTTAAATAAATATTTGAGAAGTAAAATTAGATGTTATTTATATGGTAAACTTTGGTTAAATCATGGTGGTAGTGTCAAGCTAGTTTGGTTTTTTTTACATACAGAATTGACAAATTAACATTAAAAACGAAATGAGCATCGTCTTTGATAAACAATTTTTAAACCTGTTTTTGTTTGCTCTGTGTAGTTTATGAAAGGAGAGGAAAAGGATAATTAAATGTTTGAAATATTTCGCCTTGTTGGGACTGTATTATTTTAACATAAAATATTTCTTTATAATAAAGTTTCACTTTTGCTTCTTTGAGGAAGTAAGAGGTAATACATTTTTGAAACATTTTAGGTAGACTAAGTTCTTCATTGGTAACTCAGTAGGGGATTAAATGGGAAAGGTTACAAATTCTTTTTGGGTTAGGATTTTTATGTCCTTATTCTTAACCTCCTAAGTGAACTCTCATTAATTAAATATATAGATTTACATTTAATTAATTTCCCTGTCCTATTTGCTGTGGGTTAGGCCTTGAACTCACAGTAAGATTGTTAGCTAAAACCCAGCAGCTGCACCAAGGGAGAAAGATAAGGTGCTCTGCTCCCATAAGTGTACACAGTTTTCGAAACCCTTTATGTAGCGTCCCTGAGTTGAAATGGGCTTGATGGCAGTGGGATTTTTCTTAGTGCTTTTCTTTTTTCCTATTCTGCAAAATTCTAAATTTTATAGAAGATAAAAATAAAACAGATTTTTTTTTTTTTGCATTTTGATACTTTATGAGAGCTGCCTGGTGTCATTATCCAGTAAGATTTTTCTTAGTGCTTTTCTTTTTTCCTATTCTGCAAAATTCTAAATTTTATAGAAGATAAAAAAAAAAAAAATTTTTTTTGCATTTTGATACTTTATGAGAGCTGCCTGGTGTCATTATCCAGTAAGATTGCAAGTTTTGTATAGATTTTGAGTTGTTTTTTTAGGTGTAACTATTTAGTACTCTGTTGTACTTACTTAGTCATTAGAAGGCTTTGAATTAAACTTGACATGTTAAAATAGGTAGATAACGTTTCTTACTATTTCTTCTTTTTAACAAAGATTTATTAAATATTACAGAAGTCCTTTGATGCACTGAATTCCGTTACAATGTTAAAAATGGTGTGGATTTCCAAAGCTAGTGCCATACAACGAAAGGGCAGGTAATGTATATTTTAATGGTTATTCAATTGGGTAAAAATTATAATGTTTTCTTATGTATTATTATTTAACATATATTCCATGTTCTATAAAAGTTTCATATTCTTAAATTTACAAATTTTCTTTGCGTAAACAATTTTAGTAAATTTTTCAAAAGGTAAATTTTGGCTACATGAAAATTAAAAACCTTTACCCAGTATAATCCATACTTAGAAGATGTAAGATGCTAAAAAAACAAAAGCAAAATTCTAAACAAACCAAGAACCAGAGCTTGAAATAGAATGGTGGACTTCTCAGCCAAGGAAACAAGTAAAGCTGAGTGATTTGGGGCAGGCGGCTGGCTTGTGGACTAGCGTGCCTCTGAGCACTTAATTGGAGGAGCTAGACTTGCTGACCCACAGAGTTTGAGCTGATTGCCCTCTGGTTGAGGTTTATACGCAGAGTGGTATTGGTGTGCCTTTGGACATTTTTATTAGCCACCTTGAAAGAACTTTGTAACATGTCCTGATGAACACTTTTAACCTGAGCATTTCATATATACTTTACATACAACCTGTTAACTTCCTTATTATTATTATTTTTTAAAACATTTTATTATGGGCTCATACAAC
>NW_022111373.1:30617296-30626295 GCF_000313985.2 Echinops telfairi | reverse complement strand
TCAACTAATTCTTTTTGAGATAGTGACTATATATTCCTTCTATCTTCTCTTCATGTTTTTTGTATCATTCAGTATTCGCCGATAGAATCCTGTAATATTACAACTTTAAATTTGTTTTTTCTTTGATTCTTTAAGCTTGAGAAATCCTGAGTTTTTGAAAAATGCTGAGCATTTTCTTCCCTTTTGGTTTTCTAATCCAGGTCTTTGCACATTTCATCATGCTTTGTCTTCTTGAGTCAGCCTTTGAAATCTGCTCAGCTCTTTTACTCCATCATTTGTTTATTTTGCTTTAGCTTCTCTATATTCAAGAGAACTTTTCAGTGTCTCATACCAGTTTTGGTCTTTTCTTTCTTGTCTCTTTAATGACCTTTTGATTTCTTATATAATTCTATCGATGATATTGTACAATTCATCTGGTCTTCAGTTATTGGGAATTCATTGAGTCCAACCTGTTAATTGAGGTACTCTCTAAATTCAAATAGGATATATTTACAGATTACATTTTCATTCTTATGGACTTATTAATTTTCTTCAGCTTCATCTTGAACTTGCAGTTGATGGTTTGTTTGTTCTGCATTTAGCCCCTAACTTTCTTCTAACTTACGATATTGAGCTTCTTCATTGTCTCTCTTCACTGATGTAGTTGATTTGATTCCTATGTATTTCACCTGGTAAGATCCGGGTATCTATTCACTGTTTTTAATTGATGAAAAGATATTTGCAACGAATAAGGCATTGGTCTTGCAGCATTTTTTCAAGTGATCTTTTTTGTCATTTCTGACACCAAAACCATGTTTTTGAACTGCTGATCCTTTTGTTTTCATTTTTGCATTCTAATCACTAATAACTATTAATGCATATTGATTGCATGTTTGATAAATTTAAGATGGCAGAAGCTGGTAAAAGTGTTCATTTTTGGATTTGGTACATAAATTTAAATAATGGCCATATCCACTTGTTTTCCTTGTCGATATATGGGTATTGTCCTATCATAGACAAGATACAACATAGCCTGTTGTGTTTCTGGTTAGATCTTGGAAAAAAAATTTTAACAGTAACTGGGACATCATTCCTCTTGAATTTATCATTCTTGGTAAGTAGACCATATAATTATCTGATTCAAAATGGCCAGTGTTAACTCCATTTCAACTCACTAATTCTTAGGATATTGATCTTTATGTGTTCCATTTAATTTCAGGCACTTCCAGTTTTCCTAGATTTATACTTTATACATTCTACATTTAGGCTATTGATAAATATTTCCAGTTGTTTCTTATCATTTTGAGTCATGCCATGTCTACAAATAAAGGTTGAAAAAGATTTGCTTCATTCACACCATTGTGGTTTACTCTATTTGAAGAGACATCTCTTCATTAGTTCTAGTTTGCATGCCTTTCAACCTAAAGGGCTCATCATCTGGCCCATTATCATACAGTGTTCCACTGTTAATCATAAGATTTTTAGTGGCTAATTTTTCAGTCTAGTTTGTCTTAGTCTTGAAGCTCCACTGAACCTTGCTCTTTGTAGGCAATTTACCCTGCTGTATTTGAAATACTGGTGGCATAGCTTTTAGCATGAGAGCAACACACAAGTTACCATAGTATGACAAACTGACAGACAAGCGGTGGGAATTTAAATTACCTTATATTTATGAATGCTTTGTTTTTCACTCATTTTCATGTGTGTGATTTATTTTTATTTTTACTATGACTCTAGAAGGTATAGTAGGTAGGTGTCATTAATGAATCTCACTTTGTAAATACAATAATAGAATCCCAGAAAAATTTTCATAGTGAAGAAGTATCAGTGATAGGATCCAAAATCAGATGTCTTGATCTTGTTTAATTGTTTTGCTTCTTTAGACTTCATTGCTTTTTTACAGTGCTCTTAATCATTCTAATCTTGATTTCTTGTTGAGTATTAATTTTACACTTTATTTCTAAGGGCGGGACGATGTCGACCTGGAATCTGTTTCCGTCTGTTCAGTAGACTCCGATTCCAGAATATGTTGGAATTTCAGACTCCAGAACTATTGAGAATGCCATTGCAGGTAACTCTAAAGAATGTGTATGTGTGCCTGTGTGTGTGTATGTGTAGAAGAATTTTAACTCCTGTTGATTGAACTGATTATAATACTTCAATGTGTATTATCAAGGACATTTATGTATATTAGAGAAAATTTTCTTCTATAAAAGAAAATGCAATTCACATGCCTTCATAATTTTTCAGAATTACTTGAGGATATTTAAATTATAATGCAGTTTACAAATATATTGGAACTTACATGCAACATTTTAAGAATTTGTCAATTGTGTAGTGTTTATCATTTGAATTCTCAGTAATGATTAATAGTCGTATTATTTAAAGTCCAAAGATAGTGCCAAAATTTATTTCAGGTGCTGAAACTATTTTGATGTTATAGAACCAAGTGCACTATTGATTATTTTCAAGTTTCACATATGTCACTAATTTTTAGGCGTTGCTATTAGAGTACATGAATGTGAATCTTCAATGTGCTGGATTGGATGCTGTCTTCTAAACCTTTAAAGGCATATGTATGGGTCAAACATTTTTTGCATTCATGTGCCTAGAAGACCTCTCTCTCCCCATTTATGTGTCATTTTAAAGATTTCTCTTCAAATAATCCAAAAGTACTAATAGGAGCCTTAAATGACCTATTCCTGCTGATCTCCTTCTTTATTTCCTGCCATTTTTCCACTTCCTACCACACTAGTATTTTAGTTTCTCAAGCACGTTTTGTTTGCTTCTCCCTCGGCCTTCATATGTGTGGTCGTTTCTCCCTTGAGTCACTCCGCCTCCTTTTCTAATTAATTTGTGTTCAATCTTTTCAGTCTTAGAATAAAGTGATTCGTAGTTTAAGGATTACCCAGTGCCATCCCTCTCTTGCTGTTGTCTGAAGATGGATAAATCTCATCTTACTTCTTTTAGTTTACCACATCCTTCATAAAATTTATCAAAACTGCAACTTTGTTATATTTAAGTCTCCTTTTCATACTACAATATAAACTCTGTGAGGGTAGGCACTTGCCTGCTTGTCTCCTTTTTCCTTAACTTGCTGTGTAGTCTCTTGGTAGTTAGTAGGTAATTAAATATTTTTTGAAAAGATCAAAGATTCTAGACGGTAGTGTAAGGGGAAAAAGGATTAATTTTAGAGATAATTTTAAAAATTACCTTCTTATATTGTGACTAAGCAGTATTCTTTCAAAAACTGTTTACCTTTTGGGCAATGACTGTGAGGAGACATTAGTGGTTGATGAAGGTTTGTATTAAGATTTTTATGTGTAGAAGAAAATATGAACCTGTCATTCCTAGAAACGTATTTTACCGTCTACTGTTCAGTCTAATCAGAAGCTACTAGTCATTGTTTAGGAAATGTAATTCCTATGATTTCTTTAAAAATAATAGTTAATAATATGTGTTCTTTAAATTTTAATGCCTTCTTCACAGGAACTGTGTTTGCATACCAAGCTCTTAGCCCCAATTAATTGTCCCATAGCTGATTTCCTTATGAAAGCTCCTGAACCTCCACCGGCTTTAATAGTAAGAAATGCTGTGCAGATGCTTAAGGTGAGTGTGCTAAATAAAGTTAAATTTTACCGAACTCTATTTTTGAAATTTAAACCAAATGAGAAATACCTTTTGACTAATTTTGTATTAAAAAAAATCTTACACTTTGATAAAAAACTTTGAGTAATAATTCTCTGATGGTAATTATAGTAGTTACAGTTTGTCTATATATTTGAAATAAAATACTTTTTTATGATGTGTGATATCAAAATACAGTTCATATTCATGCTTTTGGTTTTTAAATGTGTAGTTTGGCTAAATGTAGTTTTGGCTATATCACATTCCTTTCTATCTCCTGTTATTTAGACCATAGATGCAATGGATGCCTGGGAAGATTTGACTGAACTTGGGTATCATTTGGCTGACCTGCCAGTAGAACCACATCTTGGTAAAATGGTCCTGTGTGCTGTTGTTTTAAAGTGTTTGGACCCCATCCTTACTATTGCCTGCACATTAGCCTATCGAGACCCATTTGTACTGCCAACACAGGCCTCTCAAAAACGCGCAGCTATGGTTTGTAGGAAACGTTTCACTGCAGGAACTTTCAGTGACCACATGGCACTTCTCAGGGCATTCCAGGTACTATTATTACTGTCATTTTGTTTCTGGAAACGGTAATGATTAAACTCATTTCATGGACAAGCATAGTAATAAAAAAAAAGATGTACCAAATAATTTTATTTCATAATGAAGTCCATTTAGTGAATAATCCAGAAGAATCCCTTTCTACTGCCAATATGTTAAAATGACCACATTTTCCTTTTTTATCATGTTCTCAATATTTTTATTATGACATGTAAGTATGTACATATATGTTTATTTACATTTTCATTGATTTTTTTAAATATCTAAATTCCTTAACTTTAAATCATGTTTTGTATGAGGAAAGCTCTAAAATTTTAGTTACGAAATGTATTATTCAAAGAATATCTAATAAGGCTTGGAGTGATATTGTCTTGAATTTACTACCAATTGTTTAGAATTTATTCTGGACTGTTCTAAGAACTTAATTTGATAGAGAAAAATCCAACAGTCATTTGAAATCACTTAAGATAATAGGAAAAATTTAGGGAAAAGGCATATGGGTAAGTACAGTTAAGGAAAATGGAACTTAAGGAAGAGAAATTGAGAATTGTTTCTTGAAAAGATAGCAATCTTATTTAAATTTTCCTGAATATAGGCTGATCCTGGCCTTTTTTCTCAATTTCACTTTATGTATGTAGAAAATACTTTTTCAAGTGTATAGTATTTTTTTAGTAAATACATAATATTTTTAGAGTAGTGGATTCTTTTGTGAACATTATTAAACAATGAATTATGCATCTTTGTTAATTAGGTCTATTTGGTAACATGCATTAGAGTAGATCAGTTGAATTATAATTAGAGGGAAATTTTGAATAGGATTCTTCTCTGTACTTTCTTTTTCTCCAGCTCCTTCAAAAGCTGAAAGGATAAATTACTACTTTGATGTTTCAGTTATACTCTAAAGAAAAGAATTGGTTTTCTAAATAGAAATTATATATATATATATATAAAATCATAAAGGCAGTTTGTAAAAATCCCACTTTTCATTCTTAATTGAATTAGAAGGTTAATAAGTTATTTTATAGAGTAACAAACAGGATTCTTAACTATCAGAGGTTTTATGATGGTGCAGTTGGAAACCGCCCACATTTTTATTGAAATGATTATAAGCATCTTAAACAGTAAATATTTTTACATAGCTGGTCATTGGGTTACTTAACACTCAGTTTTAATTGGGAATTTGTAATGAATTTCATAGCATGTGCATATAAATTTGCAATAAATCTTATGTGGTTAAAAAAGTCTTAGATTTTATAGAATGATTAAAATAAGAATTGGCCCATGTGGTTATATAGTATATTTCAGACACTTTGCTTCCTAAGATGTGATTGGTTAATGTGTTTTCCTATGTAATTACTCTATAGGCATGGCAGAAGGCTCGAAGTGATGGGTGGGAGAGAGCCTTTTGTGAAAAGAATTTTCTTTCACAAGCTACGATGGAAATAATCATAGGCATGCGAACTCAGTTACTTGGTCAACTCAGAGCATCAGGTAACATTTACCCTAAAGAACTGATTTAACCCATTTGAAATAGCCGACTTATACCTCAAAGTACTTCAAGTGTTAACTAAAGCCATCTTATTGATAACATTTCTTATATGTCTTGCAAAATCATTTATATGACTTTATCTTTTTTATTAAAAAAAATGGGTATTGAAGAAACTGTTGTTGAAAACCATAAATAGAACCTGAGTCCCTACTGATACTGTTGTCCATGAGCCATTTACTTCTTGGCTAAGATCACTTCAGGTTGTAGACAGTTCTACCCTGTCCCGTCGGGTCTCTGCGAGTTGGAATCAGTTGGATGGCAGTGAGTATTCATAATAGCTAAAAGATGGAAGCAAATGCCCATCATTAGAAGAGTGGACAAATTATTATATATACACACAATGAAATACTATGCCATGTTACAGAGTTGAAAGGAATCTGAAAAACACCTCCTAACATGGGTGAACCTGGAGAACATTATGCTCATTGAAATAAGTTAATCACCAAAGGACAAGAATTATATCACACCACTATTATAAAAAGATAAGGAAAGGTTTTCACACTGAAGCAAACTTCCTTTGATGTTTACCTAGGGTAGAAGGGGAGAAGAGGGAAATTAATAACTAGAGGATAAATATATATTAAATTGAATAAAGGGAAGACAAAAATAAATTTTAAAAATGGACTTGGCTAAAAAAAGTATTGTACAAAGAAGGTATTGTCTAAAAGAAGGAATTACAAGAATCAGATTGACATGGATGTTGATCTTTATACTTTTAAAGCAAATAATTGGCATATAATTGGTTATCACTTGAATATTCTTGCGTTTGTTTTTTTTTTTAAGAAGGACGCCATTATTTCTACTAACCTTTAGAACTTTTTAATTTCTTTTTGCAGTGAAGTTACATTGAAGAACTGGTCAGAAAGAACTTTAACTTGGACTCTCAGATTAGCAAAGTGTCATAGTAATATAAAAAATTAGCCAAAGGATTTAGAGTTTTCTCTGATTTGGGGAAATATGAAGGAATTTTGAAGTTCAAGTTATAATACTCTATAAATAGTTGACTGTATCTTTAGAATTAATGTCTGTCATAACTGAAGTAGTAGTTATACTTGTCAGAAGAATGACTTACAACAATGATTCCAGCTGTGAATTTAATACACTTATGATAGAAACTTATGAAACACTTAATAGTGAGAAATTCTTTAAAAATACTGAAACTTTTTAAAATAACTGATATTATGTTTTAAACCTACCATAGGAGATTCTTTTAATTGCTATAGATTTTGAATATCATTAAAATGTCATATTAGGTTTACAATGTTTATAAAAACACAAATTTAAAAGCTGGATTTGTACAGTAGAAAAAGTTGGTGTGATTTTTTTTCTTCTGTAGGTTTTGTTAGAGCGCGAGGTGGTGGTGACATTCGAGATGTTAACACAAACTCTGAGAACTGGGCTGTTGTTAAAGCTGCTTTGGTGGCAGGCATGTATCCTCATTTAGTGCACGTGGACAGAGAGAATGTAGTATTGACAGGGCCAAAGGAGAAAAAAGTACGCTTTCATCCCACATCGGTTCTCAGTCAGCCTCAATATAAAAAGGTAAAACATTTTTGATGCTCTTAGGCCCTGAATTAAACTAATCCATTCTAGATAGTTGAAGATCTGTCTTCAAATACCTGCCTCCTTTAAAAATTTGTGTGTATATGTATAAAATTAAATAGTGGAACACATTTTTATTGAATATTAGTTGGAAGAGCTAATATGTTAAACAATGTGAACTTTCCTACATATTGTATGAACAATGACTTGCCTTAATTTTTGCAAAGGTGCTAATAAACATCATCTGTTTTATCAAAGAACTTTTGATATTTTAAAAATGTTTTAAATAATGTATCTGATAGATAAAATCAAATTCACAGCTATCAAGTTGATTCCAACCAGAAATTTTTAGCTGATAGTTAAGGTTAACAGTTAACTCATTTTTTCCCTAACAGATTCCTCCAGCAAATGGTCAAGCTGCAGCAATTCAGGCACTGCCCACAGATTGGCTTATTTATGATGAAATGACCAGAGCCCATAGGATAGCTAATATTAGATGTTGCTCGGCAGTGACACCTGTCACTGTGTTGGTATTCTGTGGACCAGCTAGGTTGCCAAGCAATGCTCTTCAGGAGCCCTCTTCCTTTAGAGGTAAGTGTATTGTGTATTGCTTATTGTATGTTTTAAAAGAATAAACTATTTGGAACCAATTATTTTTCTACTAAACCAAGCAAATTGTGAAATTTAAAAATTTTATGTAGTAGCAGACTCCTTTTATATTAAAACTTTAAGAAATAGGAAGTTATACAGTTATTCTTGAGATTTCTAAGATAATTTTAACACTTATTTGTGCATTTTATATTAATCTAACTGATGGGAAGAAGTTTGCTCTTTCTCTTCCACTTGTATTTACATAATTGTTTAAAGGAAGTAGTCATTTGCATGAAGAGCTCTCTAAAGATACAGGTGCTATAGCAAAGTGTGGTGAAGAAAGCAGATGGTGCCCAGTTGTCAGAAAGAATAGTATCTGGGATCTCAAAGGCTTCTTTTTAAAACAAGCAGCCATCTAAGTGAGGTGATAGCTAAGCCTACACTGAAGAAGCACACCAGACTGTGTGATAAAAAGATTAGCAATAATACAACCCAAGACCCCAGATGGGAAATGATATTAGAGCTTAAATTCTGAGCACTTGGTTTATAGAAGGCTGTAGATCAGTGGTTCTCAACTTTCCTAATGCCGCTCAACCCTTTAATACAGTTCCCCATATTCTGGTGACCCCCCCCAACCATAAAATTATTTTCCTTGCTACTTCATAAATGTAATTTTGTTACTGTTATGAATTGGGCAACCCCTGTGAGAGGGGCATTCGAGCCCCAAAGGGGTTGCGACCCACAAGTTGAGAACTGCTGGGGTAGAGGTACCTCTGTGCATTTCCAATACTGTAATGCCATATGGAAGTAAAGAGCCCATCTTTCTTCTATGAAGCAGCTAGTGGTTGCAAACTGCTAACCCTCCAGTTCGCAGCCCAACTCCTAACCACAGCTCCACCTGGGCTCCTGAACATAGCCATACTGTCTGTCATCTAGCTTCTTTGATTGGTTGTTTTTAAAGTATTATAGTGAAGGGGTAATCTTTGTCACTTATCTGCTGAACTTGTTTAATAGAAAATTATTATGGAGATAAATATCTCTTATTTACCATGTTCCATAACTAAGATTCTTTTTTTAAAAAATCATTTTATTACGGGCTCATACAACTCTTATCACAATCCATAATACATCAATTGTGTAAAGC
>NW_022111373.1:30615845-30616999 GCF_000313985.2 Echinops telfairi | reverse complement strand
AGTATCACCACTCACCACTGGTCCTGTAGGGAATCATCCGCCCTGGGTTCCCTGTATTTCCAGTTCCTATCTGTACCAGTGTACATCCTCTGGTCTAGCCAGACTTGCTAGGTAGAATTCTTAATACCATGAGTTTTCTATTTATTAAGTCATATTACCTTCAGACGGTAGTATTTTATATGTTACCAAAATTTATAATTTTTATATCTTTTCAAGATTTCTGAGAATGGTGTTGTTAGCCCACTTTGCTTTGTTAGGAGCCATAGTGGCATAGTGATCGTGTGTTGGGCTGCTAACCACAAAGTCAGCAGTTCAAAACCACCAGCTGCTCCTGGGAAGAAAAGAGAGACTTGCTACCTCTGTAAAGAATACAGACTTGAAAACCCACAGGGGTTTTATAGGGTTTACAGGGGTTTTATAGCGTTTCTGTGAGTCGGCATTGACATAGTGGCAGTGAGTCTCTTAAATTTGAAAGCTTTAAAATTTAAAATTGTATCATTGTGTATGATGTTAATTTTTAATCTTAGTACAAGTCCTTTTTGATTAAATTAAGGAAAACATTTTGTGGTTTTGTAGTTTCAAAAGTGATTGCTGAATTTACTAGATCACTTTAAAAATCAGAATTTGTCTAGTCTAGGGAGTTATCCTTTATAGTCTAGTCTAGGGGTCTATCCCCTTAGACAGAGTGGGGAACTTTTTTTTCTGCCAAGGGCATTTGAATATTTATAACATCATTCAGGGGCCATACAAAACTATCTACTTAAAAAATTAGCCTGCTTTGTTTCATCAAGCATTTAATTAGTTCACCTCTGAAGTAATTACTGGACTTGCTTCTCTTTGGTGAGGTATGTGATGTTAGCTGATATTGATAATTTCTACAGCCTGTGGGCTGGTATTTCCCCACCCTGCCTTAGACTAAGTAAGATTTATAGGGGCATTAAAAAGTCCATGGAGCAATTCCAGTATCTTTTAATTATATTTTTCCATAAACCCTTTGAAACCCCTTTGTTTTACATTATTAAAATTTTGTTAAAATTTTATTTTAAACTTTTTTATTTGTGTTTATTAGTGAGTCTGACTTAAAGGATATGTCTTTACACTTTCATGCCTGTGTGCAATTGTACCCATTCAAGATATCTTTTAAAAAGCAAGTT
>NW_022111373.1:30605487-30614139 GCF_000313985.2 Echinops telfairi | reverse complement strand
ATTATCCGGTCAAGTCTGATGGGGGCCCCGCCTAGCTCCACAGTCTATTTTTGGTATTCCCTGGGGACTTCATTGCTTTGCTCCCCTTGCTGTTTCATTGGACACCCTTAGTGTTTTGCCCCCTGTGGTGGGGTCAGATAGGGCGCAATTCCTACATTGTGTCTGGAGTGCTGTCCCCCGTAACATTATGTGTCAGTGAGGGACCTTCAGGTCTTGTGGTGGGGCTGGGCCTATGGTCCTCTCAGTCCATTGGCTGCTCTGAGTAGGAATATCATCCTTTGTATTTTTATTCACATTTCTGATATTATACTTTCTTCCTGCTTTATGAAAGCTTTGTAATTTAAAATTTTTAATCTTTTCCAAAATCTGAGTTATGGTTTTAACTATTGTTATTAGCATCTTTTCTTGTCTAGTTTATCTTTTTTAAAAAAATATTTTTTTCATTGACTTCTCTGGTATTCTAAGATTTATACTGATAGGTAGTTTTTTTCTTTTTAATTCTAAAACTATAAATTTAAATATTACTTTCACCATATTCTATAATTCTCAATGTATAGTATATTCAGCTCTTTAATTGTACTTTTCATTTTCTTATTTACACAGTTATTAAAAGATTGTACTTTAATTTTAAGTCTTTTGTCTTTTATTTTGCTTTGTTGCTGAGTGATTTAGAGAATATAGTTTTATAATGTCTTTAATTTTTTTCCCCTTTAAATAATTATAGTTAATTTGTGATTTGTTTAGTTTGGAGAACACCTCGTGTAAGTTGGTAGTAAATCAGGAGGATTTGTATTAAAAGTTGCTATTCTGTTTACTTTTTCGTTGTGATAGCAGATAGTAAGAGTGAGAGTTTTTTTCTTTTAATATGTTTGAACAGCAGATGGTGTTCCTAATGATAGTAGTGATAGTGAAATGGAAGATAGAACTACTGCTAATTTAGCAACTTTGAAACTGGATGAGTGGCTCAGTTTTAAACTGGATCCAGAGGTAAGTTGCTTTTTAGTAGTAAAATGACTTTATTTTAGTTAGCAAATGTGAATTGATATACAATATTTTTAAAAATTATATTAAACATTATGCCCCTAGTACTGCTTGATAATTAATTTTCATAGGTTCCTCATTTATTCTCTGCTGTATTGGAGCTTATTTAATAAAAGACTTGAAAACTTATTTGTTGTTCAGTATTTAAGCTTTGTAATACTTTAGTATTTTTGTGTATATAAGAAATTATTGAAGAAGAACTGCCTTACAGAAGAACTTACAGAAGAACTGCCTTTATCTTGTATAACATTCTTAGAGAAATAAGTTCATTCTGTTTTGTCTTTTCATATACCTCTAAATTCTCTCTCTGCTTTTAAAGATTATTCCATGTCCATTTCATTTTCTTTTTTTAAGCAGCCAGGCTTCCAGTCATTAATGCTTTCTTTTTTTTAAACTTTCACTTATTTATCATCACTTCAACCATCTTTTTCCCTATTGACCGTTTACTTCACTGAAACTGACTGTATCTGCATCAACATCCTCCATGTTCTCCAACCCAGTCTATTGTTTTTGATAAGTCTGACCTTACTTTAGTATCTGACAATATTATCTTCCTTGAAACTCTCTTTTCCCATTTTCTCTTCACCTTTGCTCCAAATATGATATTACCCTTTCTTGATTCTTCAACTTTCTTTTTGGCTATTTCTTTTTAAGTTCTTTCAGTAACTCTTCTGTGTGCACTTCTTGTGCCTTAAACATCATATGTTCCTTAGTACTCTGTGCTTTGCACTTCTCACTCTTAGGGAACCTTGCTCTTTGTATATATTTCCCACATGGGTCCTTCTCTTGAGCTTTGGATCTATGAATGCAGCTGCCTCTGGACACCGTCATTTGGATGTCCTATAGGCACACAAATATCGTATGAGAAGCACTAAATGTGTTTTCCTTTATTTACTCTGCTGACACTTTTCTAGCCTTCATCCCTGTATCTCTCGTTGAACTATTCAACTTGGTTCTGTGTCTTTAGTGGATAACATATGGCAGGTAAGTTTATTTCATTTGTTAAGAAAAAAATGAAATTAATATAAAATGGAAAATATGTTATTTGGAAATAGTTGCAGACCTTAACTGATGAACAAATGGGTGTCTCGTGTGTGTGAAACACATTTGTTTGTAATATATGTGAACTGTTTATTATAGGCAGCCAGCTTACTGCTACAGCTTAGACAAAAGTGGCACAGCTTATTCTTACGTCGAATGAGAGCTCCATCTAAACCTTGGTCTCAAGTTGACGAAGCCACGATAAGAACAATTATTGCTGTTTTAAGCACTGAAGAGCAGTCAGCAGGCTTACAACAGCCATCTGGGATTGGCCAAAGACCAAGACCTATGTCTTCAGAAGAACTTCCTTTGGCTTCCTCTTGGAGGTCAAATAATAGCAGAAAAAGTTCAGCAGATGCTGAATTTTCTGAAGAGTCTACGGCTGTGGAAAGGTAAACTTAATAATATTTTATCAAAATTGGAGCCAGTTTCTCCAGGAAAATGAATCACATATATAAACTCATGTGCTTTAGATTATTTTTAAATTACCTATTTTTATAAATATTAAGATACTATGAAGGATTTAAAACTACCAGTATGCATGAGTTATTTAATAAATTATTTTGGTTAAGAAGATTCACAATGTTTAATTTCTATAGTTTAAAACTCAGGACCTGTTTAAAATATAGGAATACTTTATTTTACTGTACATTGACTTGATAGATGGTAACTGACGTCTCTCCTAGATACCCTGCTGTGAAATATTTTGGCTATGGTCATTTACAGGAGCCACTTCTCCACAATTTGACCTTGGTAGCAATATCATTGGATAGGACTTTCCTACTGAAAGTACTTGATTCGTTAATTGATTCAGTGATGGATGGACAGCCTGTTGTTTTAAGTGTGGGCGCAGTCACATACGGATCAGGCAGCCATGAATAAAAGAAGCTTGTGGGGAAAAAATGACAAGGTCTCTTCCCTCAGAGAGTTTACATTTTATTGGCAGTAGACAAAACAATAAATAAGTAGGCAAGTTTATTGTTTGATGGTGAAATTTCTGTCACAGTTTAGCTAACTAACCTGTGCCCTTTTTAATACCTCTCAGTTACAGAGGCCTGGTTGTATAATTGTTAAATAATCCACTGCTAACCAAAAGTGTGGTGGCTTCAACCCATCAAATGGCCCATAGGAGCAAAGACCTGGCAGTCTAATAGATCATTGGCCATCTTACACAAATATTTCTGGTTGTAAAAACATTTGCTAGAATGTAGTGTTTTTTTTTAATCCTGTAAAAATTAATACTAAAGCCAGGGGCTTAAGTGAACAGCAAGTGTTTTAAGAATGATGAGGGAAATGAATGTACAAATGTGCTTTACACAATTGATGTATGTATGGATTGTGATAAGAGTTGTATGAGTCCCTAATAAAATGATTTTAAAAAAATTTAAAGGCTAAAAAAAAAAAAATTGATAATAAAGACCACATTTTGCCCACGGTGCTGTTTTGGCATTATTGATTGAAAGCCTAGTACAAATATGATTCTATAATTTTAAAATTGAAAATAGAAACAATGGAAACATATGTGAATGTTACTGTTTTTGAAGAATAGCATATGGGTTTTTAATAAAGCATATAACTCAGTTAAAACTTCAGTTAAGATGGAATAATATATATTGGCCTCGAGAATCTTCAAATACTACATTTGAGTAATAATATAGCCATTTGCCAAGAAAACCTTCTTATGTGACAAAGCCTTTTTTTTGCTGTAGATCATATGTTGTCAAATGAGAAAGGGAAAGTCATATTCTGTATTTAGAAACTCCTTTTTAAAAAAAAATAATTTTATTGGGGGCTCAATTCTTATCACAATCAATACATACATCCACTGTGTCAAGCACATTTGTACATTTGTTGTCATCATCATTCTCAAAACATTTGCTTTTCTACTTGAGCCCTTGATATCAGCTCCTCATTTTTCCCTCTCCCTCCCCATTTATTTTATTTTTTTCCCTCTCCATTTAAATGCTAGTGGTTTTGTTTTTTTAACTTCTGATACCTGTTCCCATCTACACTTCATGATCACACAAGCTTGTGTGCTTCTTCCATGTGGGCTTTGTTGTATCCCTGCTAGATGGCTGCTTGTTTGACTTCAAGCCTTTAGGCAATCAAATAGATGTGAAGGAGCATGGACAGAGTGGAGGCCCAAAACCCACCTGAAAGATCATTGGTCAGCCCCTCACAGAAGGGCCATGGAAGGGATGTTTAGTCCAGGATGCGCTAAAGCACTGATGAAACACACAAGTATCTTCTAGTTCTTTAGTACTTCCTCTCCTCACTATTGTGGTTCTTGTCTTACCTCATTAACTTACTTGGACATGAGTATGCCCATGTGTATAACTAAGATTGTCTTATAAAAGCCAAGATAGATAACCCTTCAGAAACAGTAACGGAGTAGTAATTCCCGAGGGCATGGGAAGAAAGCGTGGTGGGGTGGGGAAACAGTGCAATGATGACTGTATAATCCCACTCGAGGAGAAGGAATTACAGAATTGTAGGTGAATGGATATATTAGACAGTGTAAGATGGATGATGATGATAACAATAATAATTTATAACATCTATAACATAACAAGGGCTCTGGGGGGTGGGGTTGGAGAGGGAGGGGATAAAAAGGAGCTGATATCTAATAGTTGAAGAAGAATGAAAATGTTTTGGTCTAAGGTGGCAGCAATTGAATTACGATTATTACAACATCTGTAAGCTCCCAATAAATGATTTTTAAAAAATAAATTAATTAAATAATACATGTTAGTTGTTTATAATGTGGAAATACATTTTCACAGAAGCTGTTATGCAATAGTGTTATTCCTAGAGCAGCCTATAAAAAAACTTGTTAGCTTCATGAAATTAATATGACTGGAGTTGAGGAAGACTCATTAAGGAGCTGAACTAGGCAGTTGGTACAAACTTGCTTGCTGAAAACAAAGAAGACTTGACACATTTACTGAAGACGATCAACGTCTACAGCCTTCAGTGTGGCCTACACTTCAACATGAACAAACCCAAATGTTCACAGCTGGCCAATAAGTAGCATCATGATAAATAGTGAAATCATTGATGTTGCCACCACAAATCTGTCTTGGAAAGAATAGCCAGAGTGCTCCTTAGAAGCAACGATGGCAAGACTTAATCTCATGTACTTTGAACATATTACTAGGAGATACAAATCCCTCAACAAAAACGGCATTTTTGGTAAAACTGGAAGGTCAGAAAAAAAGAGGAAGCCCTTCTTTGAGGTGGATTGACACAGTGGCAGTGGCCCAAGGATTGTGAAGGTGGTACAAGACTGGGCAATGTTTCACTGTGTTTAGGTTGCTACGAGTCAGAACTGTCATGACAGCACCAACAACAATATACATACACTCATTTTTAAAAAGAAAGCTTTTTTCTAGTTACTTACTCTCTGTGGATGTTTCTATCCTGGCTTTCATAGACAGGAAAGCATTTGAAACACAAACAGGAAGCAAGCAAAGTAACAAAATCCAACAATGACAAGACAGAAAAACCTCAAGCAAAAAGAAAGCAGAAAATATTAAAACTAAAGAACTTTAAAGTGGATTAAAAGGGAGACCAAATGATAAGGTGTTACATTTTCCATAATTGACTTTACAGTGCTCTCTGTCTGGATGGCAAGGCTGTTTACATCCCTAATTATGATCAGAGGAGAATCACCATAGGCCTAATCTACATGAGCACACTGCCATCCATAGCCTTATGCAAACCGCGTCTTCATGATTTAAGCTCTAAGACCATTCCTTCCTTAACAATCCTTGGATCCCACAAATGGATGTGGTTCTTCCTTGTGGATTTAGTTGACACTTCACTTAGATGCTGTCAGGGACCTGACCGAGGAGATTGGGGGGAAATGAGCTAACTACAACGAACATGAGAAGAAATTGTTCTTAAATTGATTGTGGTAATGATTGCATAAATCTTAATGTGATTTAATGATTAAATTGTATGTTATATGATGTACATGCCAATAAAACTATTTAAATTAAAAAAAATAAAGCATTTTTTCTTTTTATACTTATTTAACAAAATAGGGAAATATAGGAGAAATGCATTTATTAAATACAGTGTTAGTCATATTTTAGAATCTGATTGTAACCATTTTTTCGGTGAATGATAACACAGTTAACTTTTCTTTGTACGGCAAGCTTCTTTTACTATTGATAAATAGTTAAGTTTTTTTTGTGCTAACCTGGCCAATAAACACGTGGGATTAACTGAAGGGCAGCGAGATAAATGGCTCGGTGAGCCTCACCTTTCTAGTTCGTGGGTCTCTTGCTTTCTGATGGTCGGACCAGGATGCATCTGCCTTAGCCAGTTCCCTGCTTCAGCTGGCAAGGCTCACTTCCTAAGAGACATCACTGAAGAGTAGCCACATGGACCTACCTTGACACAGCCCTGGGTGCTGGAGCAGTCGTGTGGAGACCCCTGCCAGTGTTGAGATGTGTACACGCTCACTGATTCAGCTTTCCTCCTGCAGCTGGCGTCATTGCGTGTTTTTGTGAGATTGAGGAGGACTTTGTAGATTGGTGTCGGACATATGGACTAATGTTGGACTTATGGGCTTGGACAGCACTGGGTTAGGATGCTTTTTTAATGTACACTTAACCTTTATATAAAACTCTCTTGTATACATATGAGTTCCTGTGGATTTGTTTCCCTAGTTTACCGAGGCTAACACCAATAGTTCTATCAACTTGTAGATGTTTCCTTTCTAGTAGCTGTTGGGCTCAACCATCAACCTTTTGTTTAGCAGCCAAGCACTTTAATCACTGCACCATAATCACACAACTTTATTTACTTTAGAATGTAACAAAATAATGGAATTCCCTTTTTTGATTATTCCATAAATCATGTCATTTGGATCAAAATGACATTAGCTTTGTATTGGAAACTAAGTGTAATTTTTGCTTTCTCTTTCTTATTTAAGAGTTTTAATGAAGTCTCCATCTCCAGCATCCCACCCACCTCAGAAGTACAAAGATAGAGGGATTTTACATCCTAAACGAAACACCGATGACCGATCAGATCAATCTTCTGTGAAATCTACAGATAGCAACAGCTACCCAAGTCCTTGTGCCAGTCCTTCTCCGCCATCCTCAGGAAAGGTAAAATATCTAAAACAAAGTAAAGAACAGATTTATAGCACATCTAATGTTAAATATTCAGGCAAGATTCCAAAATAAGTCTGCTTTTGAATTACTAATTATGGTTCTAGATATATATTGAAGCTGACAAACTTGAGACAGCTTGAATAAATTTTTTAATGTTTGCCAGGGATTTCTAATTTATTACTCTCTTGGAGTGTTTTAAAACATGGACACTGATGACATGTAATTATACATTTTGTTCCTTTTAACTTTGTAATAATCTTTTGTTAAAAATAAACAAAAATATTTTAATTTTAGTTTATAATATTACAATTGAAAATGAGTTTCTTTCAATTGTTCATTGTTTTCTGCAATTCAAATATTATATTAAAAACAATGTTGGATGAGATTAGGAGAATGAGAATTGTTGATATGGAATTGAGACTGTATTGCTTTTAAAAATAAAGTTTATATGAATGATTTCAAATGTTTAAAATGTGTTTGCTTTTACTTTCCCATGTTACAAATACCTTTGATTTTGATTCAAGATTATTTTTGTACTGTCCTTTTGATGACATGTCTACTTACAACAGGAGGAAAAATATTTGTATGAGCTTGTTTTCCTAGGAGTTGTAATTATCTAGTGCTGCTATAACAGAATTTTCATAAAGTGGATAACTTTATGAACTAACAGAAATGTATTCTTCCACAGTTTAAGAGGATAGAATTTCGAATTTAGGGCACCAGCTCTAGGCGAGGCTCTGTCAGATCTGTGGGAAAGTCCTTATCAATCTTCCCCTGTGCTTGCGGGTTTCCCAGCACAAGGACCATGGGTCCAGAGGCTCTGCTCCACTCCAGGCTCTTGTTTTTCTGTCCCTTTGATCAATGCTTAGTTGTTTGATCCCATTTATATCCAAAAGAATAGACGCAAGATATAACCTGATCTTGTAGATTGCATCCTTCTTCATTAACATCACTGTCTATAATCTTTTCTCATTAACATCACAGAGGTTATTTATAATCTAAAGGAACTCCTAAAACATGGGATAATTATATCAGATCACAAAATGGTGTCTAATTACTAGAATGAGGATCATGACTGCCAAATTGACACATATAGGAGTAGGAGTGGGGGACACAATTAGTCCACAACACTAAATGTTTTTAATTTATTATAAACACTTTATTAAGAGATAGTTTGTATCCCCACATTCACCAAACCATATAATTGAAAGAATTAAGACAAATAGATACAATTGTAACAACTACCATTATCATTGTCATGTCAAACACCTCTCTTTTTTTTTTTTAAACATTTTATTAGGGGCTCATACAACTGTTATCGCAATCCATGCACACGTCAATTGTGTAAAGCGCATTTGTACATCATTCTCAAAACATTTTCTCTCCACTTAAACCCCCGACATTAGGACCTCATTTTTCCCCTCCCTCCCTGCTCCCCCCTCCC
>NW_022111373.1:30591047-30604154 GCF_000313985.2 Echinops telfairi | reverse complement strand
AGTCCCGTTGTTTTCTCCTCCAGGTTGTTCATCCAGCCTGTCCTATCCAGACAGGCCTGCGGAGACAACAACATGCACAAAAACAGGACAGAGCAAAACCAAGCAACAATGTACAACAAAACAGCAACAACATCAAGCCACTGCCGAATCAAACACCTCTCTTATCCCCTGGAAACCACATTTTGTTTTCTGACCCTAGAATTTTTTTAGAATTCAAATAGAGTTACAAATATGAATTTGGGTCAGTCTTATGTCACTTTACCATAGTTCTTTTGAAATGGATTCATACTGTTGAGTATAGCATTAGTTTGTTACTTTTTATTGCCAAGTAGCATGTCCTTTATATTTTATATATACTTGTGTATTTTATATCTATTTTATTAATATATAAAAAGTTGTTTATTTAAGATTTTTTTAACTTTTAGGCTATTGTGAATAAAGTTGCTATAAACATTCAAGTATAAGTATTTTCATGTGGAAATATCTTTTCTTATATTGGATAACTACCTAGGAGTAATGTTGTTCTGTGCCTCATGAGTATGTTTACCTTTACAAGAACAAGCCAACTTCTTTCTTGACAACTGTTGCATTCTCTCAGTAATCTAGGAAAGTTCTTTTGCTTCGTGTCCTTGACAATACTTGGCATGACATTCAAATTTCATTGTTGAAGTTTCTGTTCAAATTTGTTAGCCATATTTTTTGCTCATGTTTTTGTTTATTGGCTTATATGTTTTTATTATACTTGTAAGTGTTCTTTACATATTTTGGATTGAAGTCTTATACATGTTTGTAATTTTCTAGTAATCTGTGGGTTACATTTTTATCTTCTTTACGATGCCTTTTTTCTATAAATGTATACCTAACCACACATACAATTTTCATCAATTTCTACATGTATACTTCAGTAAAAGTGATTATATTCCTCAAATTATATATCCATTTTTACACTGTTTCCAAACTATCCCACCACCATTAATATACCTACAAGGTACTCTAACCTATTCTTCCCGTTGCTGATATCCATTAATTATTCTTGGTTTCTTTATATTTGTTTATTTCATATAAGTGATTTTATGCCATATTTTCCCTTTTGTGTCTTTCTGTGTGTGTAGCTCAGCGTAATGTCCTCAAGGCTTAATGGTGTTGTTTGCATAAGGACATCATTTCTCTCTATGGCTGAATAATATTCCATTGTATGTGTATACCACATTTTGCTTATCTAGGCATCAGTTGATGGACAGTTCCATTGTTTCCACCTTTTTGGCTATTGTGAAATAGTGCTTCAATAAATATTGATTTGCATAAGGCTGTTTGAGTCATTGCTTTGAATATTTTGGATGTATACATCATGTATTTTGTGGACCAAATGTGTTTTTTTTTTATTTAGAAATTTTTATGGCATCCATTCATTTATTCCATTCTGTTCATATTTTTGCGTGTGTATCATGAAATCATTGGCTTAATCCATGGTAAAAATGTTTTCTTTCCGAAGTTTTGTAATTGGAGATCTTATTACTTAGTATATGATCTATCTAGAGTTATTTTCCACCACTTGCCCATTAGTTTGTCATAGCTTGATGGCTTGCATGCTGCTGTGATGCTGGGAGTTATGTCATCAGTATTTCAAATAGCAGCAGGTGAACGGGTTTCATTGGTGCTTCCAAACTACAGACTCTGAAAAAGGAATAGGTTGTTCACATTTAAGGAATGAACCACTGAATATGAATAGCAGTCAAGCCTTATCAGATATATTGCAGGATAATGAGCCCTGCAGGTTGAAAGTCACAAATACAACTAGGGAAGAGCTGCCTTCTCAAAGTAGAGTTGATCATAACACCATGAATGGAGTAAAGTTTTCCAGATCTTTATTTGCTGATGGTGCATGAAACATCTATAAACACCCATTAATAATTAGAATGTGGAATGTATGAAGTTGGAAGTAGGAAAATAGAAAGTCATTAAAAATTAAATGGAGTGCATAAAGATCAATCAGTGAGGAGAAATGAATTGGTATTGACCAATTGCATTCATGGTCAAAGTGAACATTTTAAGATCTATCTTGAAGTGCAGTGCAATCTGTGATAGGATAATATGTATACCTCTACAACAAAATTCAGTTAATACAACTATTATTCAGATTTCTGCATCAGGTCCTGAAGCTAGTGATGAAGATAACGAATTCCACTAACATCTTCAGTCTGAAGTTGATCAAACATACAGTCAAGATGCATTGATAACTTGATGATTGGAATGCAAAAGCTGGAAACAGGAAAAAAGAGTAGTTGGAAATATGGTGTTGCTAATAGAAACAAAGCTGAAGATTGCATGATGTACTTTTGCAAGACCAAAACCTTCTTCATTGTAAATAGCTTTTTCAGCAACGTAAGTGGGACAGTACATGTGGAATTTTCCAAATGGAATACACAGGAATAAAATTGCTTACATTTGTGGGAGGAGATGACAGAGAAGCTCAATATCAGCAGTCAAAATGGAGGCTGACCATGGAACATATCAACAATTGTTCATATGTAAGTTCATCTTGAAGTTGAAAATTAAAAGACGTCCATGACTGGAAGGCTAACAGGTCATGACTTGTGTGATAGGAAAGTGGAGGTTCATAAGAGGATGAAGAGAAGTCAAGGGAGGCAGGGTAGGATAGAATATAGGGTTTGGGGGAGGTGGTAAGTAGTTTGAACTCTTGAATGCAGAGTCGTTGGTCTCAAATGCAAACCTTTTCTACCTAATTTACAATAAAAAGTAAAACAAAGCCAGTCCACAAGAGCGCAAATAAAACATTGAATATTTTCCACTTGAATTAAGAGAACATTTCAAGAGCAGATTTGACACATTGAACACTAATGACAGAAGACTTCACAAGCTGTAGGATGATGCCATTAAAAAGAGGAAAGAAAGAAAAGACAAAGTAGACGTCAGAGGAGACTCTGAAACTAGCTTTTGAGTGTAGAACAGCTAAAGAAAATGCAAGAAAGGAAGAGAGCTGAACAGAAAATTTGAAAGGGCAGCTTGAGAAAGCAAAGTAGTATATTGAAATGTGCAAAATCTGGAGTTGGAAGGTCAACAAGGAAGAACACCATCAGGATATCCAAGCTGAAAGAACTGAAGAAAAAATTTGGGCTGGCGTTTCAATTTTGAAGAGTTCCTTGGGCAAAATATTGAATGATGCAGGAAGCGTTAACAGATGAAGGAATACACAGAGTCACTGTATCAAAAAGAACTAATTGACATACATTCAAGATATACCAATGGTATTGAAGGAAGAAGTCCAAGCTGCGCTGAAGGTATTAGTGAAAAACAAGGATCCAGGAATTGGCAAAATACCAATTGAAATGTTTCAACAAGCTGACAAAGCACTGGAAGCTGCCAAGAAAGCTGCCTGGAAGACAGCTACCTGGCTGACTGACTGGAAGCGACTCGTATTTGTGCCCATTCCCAAGAAAAATGAACTAATAGTGTGGTAATTATCGAATTTACTTGCATTAATATTTCATGCAAGTAACTTTTTGCTGAAGATCATGTCACCTGTATATTGAAAGCTATTAATAAGCCTTCCTCCAATCCTGTTGGTGCATTCTTCTTCATATAGTCCAGATTCTCTCTCATTAGCTCAGCATATGGATTTGACTATGTCTAAAGAATACAACCCTGATGCACACTTTTCTTGATTTTAAACCATGCAGGATTCCTTTGTTCACACTGCCTCTTGTTCCATGTACAGCTTCCGCAAGAGCTCAGTTAAATGTTCTGGAATTCCCATTTTTCTCAAGGCTATTCATAGTTTGTTATGACCCCCATAATTGAATGTCTTGGCATAATTAATAAAACATGATAAACATCTTGTCCGGATTCTCTGCTTTCAGCCAAGATTCATCTGACATTAGCAATGATATGCTTTGTGCCACATCCTCTTCTGAATTTGGCCTGAATTTCTGGCAGCAATTTGTCAATGTATTCAAGGTATTCAAACTTTGGAACCAAACCCATTGGCACCATGTTGATTCCAAGTCATACTAACTGTATATAGGGTTTCTTAGGCTGTAAATCTTTATGGAAACAGCTTCATCTTTCTCCTGAGCAGTGGTTGGGGATTTAAACTGCCAACAACCCTGCCCTGTCTCTTTAGACATCTCCATAAGCTGTAATTAATATCCAAATAAAGACATTAATAAAATCATATTCCCACTTAAACATGATGTAATTATAATGTATACAACCAAAAGCATACAAATTTTTCTCTAGAGTGCATGCAAAGTGTGTGGGTGATGTTCGCTCTTTTACATAGCCTGTAACTTCAATATTATTGTTCTCTACCCTTAAGTAGACCTTTGACTCAAAATAACCTTTACAAAACAGAACACAGCATACCCTGGTGCTGTGCTATCCCCCTGATTGGTTACATATCGGTCCTTTGTGAGCCTTAGGATTTACAGTGATTGATTTGGGGAAGTGGTTTGTCTGGTTTAGTGGTGTGGACGCTCTCTTAAAATTTGTTCAGCATCGGAAAGATGAGGTTCACACGATGTCTCAGGAAGAAGTACACTATACTCATAAAAATCTGCTTGAGTTTTCTGTACCAGCAGAAGCCTGGGGAATATCCATGGGAATGGTTACTAAGGGTGTGGGATACTGGGGAAAAAATTTGTTCAGCATCATAACAACTCATCCCATATTTTGTTTGGCCTCAATAAGTACCTTAGTTGACTCTTTGTTGATAGAGTGACCTAAACTTTTAGTTCAAAAGGGCCCTCCCTGGTTTGGGTTGTTAAAATCTTCTATTTACTTTAATCACAAAGCAGAGTATTACTAAGAAATGTCCAAATGCGTCCCCTGTATTTCAAACATATTCTTTCGTACTTTCATTCTGTATTAGAAGTGCCATTTCCCTTTGGTAATCGGAGTCACACCAAGACAGTAGAGTAAATCCCTCCTTTGCTTGTTTGTTCAAAGGCATGAGGAGCACAAAGTATCCAGATGGCAGCCTTAACTTCCAATTTAATGGAATTATTGTTGTGTCTCCTGGTAGAAGCATTGCCTCCTTTGGGACTAAGACCTGTAGACTAGAAGAGTGTAGGGTCTCAAGGAGAGGAAGCACACATTTTGCTAGTGGGTCACTTAGGAGTGATGGTGAGTAGTGATATGCCCATTTATGTTTTCAATACATTTGGACTATTAATCAAAGTTGGTAACTCATGATCTTTACTTGATAAGGGTTTTTGGAGTGCTCTGAAATGAGTGCTTGGTTTTGGTCATTTAGCCTTATTTTAATTGGGTTTGTATATGTTTTCAGACATTTGCATTTATTGGATATTTGGTAAGATATTTTGGTTTATGTGTTTATGAAGATGTTATTTAATTCAGCCTATTGATTTTGAAAGGTCAAATTGCCTTTCAAGAATTTATGCATTTTTTTGTAGGGGTCAAAATCTCCTTCACCAAGACCAAACATGCCTATTCGATACTTCATAATGAAGAGTAGCAATTTGAGAAACCTTGAGATTTCTCAACAGAAGGGTATCTGGTCTACAACCCCTAGTAATGAGCGGAAGCTAAACCGAGCCTTTTGGGAAAGCAGCATGGTTTACTTGGTATTTTCTGTTCAAGGATCTGGACATTTCCAGGTGAGCCATCCTGAAACAGTATGGGTTCTGGCTGCAGCTTAGACAACAGAGATTTTCAGGGGACCAAAAGCAACAACCCAGCGTTTTGTTTTATTGGAACGTAGGAAAGGATTTTGCTTGACTGAGAATATGGAATTGTGAACCCTTTGTTTTTGCTTTTTTACTAGAGCCTCCCCAGATTAACAGTTTCTTTTGAAGACAAGTTTAGATTTACTAGTAACCAGGTAAATTAAAAGTAGTGAAAAACTGAAACTTCTGATAAAATGCCCATTTAAACAGGTCAGGGAAGTTAGTGCTGAAAATTAAGATAAGTGTTTCTTAAGTCATCTTGATTTAATATACATGTACATAAGGATTTATAAAACAATTCTCAGTAGGATATTTATTAACGTTTTTCAGAAATGAAAGATTATATCTTTTTATTGTAGAATAAATGTGGACTTAGAGTTGTTTTCCATTTTTAGGAAATATCTCTTTATTTGCAGTTGTTAGAAGTCTAGAATTGGCCTTTTGCTAAAATTCAAATATCGTTAACTCATTCTTTTTATAGAAGTATACTTAATATGCAGCTAATTTTTATTTATTTTACGTTTATATCCTATTTTTAAAACCTTAAAATGTAGAGCATTACCAGGTAAATTGAGTTTAACTTAATGTATTCCTTACCCCTACCCCTCTCCCCATTTTATCGACAGGGATTTTCTAGGATGTCTTCTGAGATAGGAAGGGAGAAGAGTCAGGATTGGGGCTCAGCTGGACTAGGAGGAGTGTTTAAAGTGGAATGGATCCGAAAAGAAAGTCTTCCCTTTCAGTTTGCACATCATTTGCTTAATCCCTGGAATGACAATAAGAAAGTCCAGATAAGCAGAGATGGACAGGTATCTAATGGCATTTATAATGTTTTCTTAATATTTGTTTTTGCTCAGCTTTGCTGTTACTCAGTGACTTGTTTGGATAGTATTGTGTATTCCTTATGTACATGGGAAACGGTGATTCAAATTTGTCGAGGACCTTTGAAAAGCCTACTTTCAAGTATGTCTGTTAGGGAACATTGCTTTTTAAACTTTTTAAAAAAGTTTGGCATCTCTGTCATTGCATATATAAGGGGGTACCCCCCAAAATGGAATGTTTTTCTCCCCAAAGCTATGTATTTAAATTTTTTTTAACAAAGCAACCTTATCACTTTCAAAGTACTCTCCATTATACTTAATACATTTGTCAAATCTGTGATTCCATTCTTGGAAACATTTATCAAATTCATCTGACAGCACCTCCCTCGTTTTTTTCTTCACTTCTTCTATGTCATCAAATTGCTGTCCTTTCATGTCCCTCTACATTCACAGAAACAAAAGGAAGTTGCACAGAATGAGATCAGGGTCTGGTGAGTCAGGTGCATGGGGCAAAAGGCATGCTGTTTTTTGCACAAAACTGGCACACTGACCTGCGTATATGTGAGCAGGTGCATTGTCGTGGTGGCAAAACCATTCCCCTTCCTGCCACAAATCAGGCTGTTTTTGTCACATACTGTTACTCAATCTTTTCAGAACCTCTAAATAGAAAGCTTGATTAACAGCCTGACCTGGTAGAGTGAACTCCAAATGAACTACGAATCGACATTTTTGCCCAAAGTTAATGGATGTCCAGAACAAGGTTTGTCATCAATTGACAGCTCACCTTTTTGAAATGAGAAAGCCACTTGCACAAATGTTTTTTTGTTTTTTTTCCCCCATAGCGCTGCCCTAGTAAGTTGTGTTCAACATCACAACAGTTTCTGTGGCATTTTTCCAGAGCAGGAAAGAAAATTTCACAGCCACACGCTATTCTCTTGCAATGTCACTGGGTACACTAACTCAGAGTGAGTTGCATGATGCTCACCTAGCTGAAAAAATGCAGACTACAAAAGTTCTGCTCCAGCAGCGCAGTTCCGGTTTTTTGGGGATATACACTCGTATAAAATGGTTCATACAGGGACTTTTTGTCTTACTAGACTAAAGATAAGGCCCAAATTGAATGTAACTCTGAATTAATTTGGCTTAACTCTTAAGAAGAACATAGTAATCTATTTCTACATAACTTTAACTTTATATGTAGTAAATAACAACATTTTAATATTCTAGTATTTTGCTTTTAGCATTACCGTGTTTCTCTACTGGCATAGATTTTTAACTAGTTAACTGACATTGAGTTGATGCTGACTCACAGTGACCCCATGGAACAGGGAAGAACTGCCCTGTGAGTTTGCAAGTCTGTAAATGTTTATGGGAGTAGAAAGCTATCTTTATCCTGAGGAGTGGCTGGGGTGTTTGAGCTACTGACCTTGTAGGTAGCAGCTCAACATGTAACCATTATGCCACGAGGGCTCCCTTAAGCTAGTTAAGGTGATGGTAATTAAAATATGTTGATACAATACTGTGCTAACTGCCTTATGTAGTCTGATTTAATACTTAAGAGTAAAATATTTGACCAATTTTATGTAGGAGAATATAGACTCAGAGAACTTAGTTTTACTTAAGGTCATTCACCTAATAATTTGAAAAATGTGACTCACCTCAAGTACCTATCAGAAGTATGTCACAAAATTATAATAAATCAATCAGTTTTTTCAATTGTTTAAAAACATATAAAATTGTATCCTATAATAATAATTTTCAAATAAATCTAAATAATTCTTAAGAATACAGCCACCTATATAGTTTCTTAGAAAACAAAATACATAATTGGTTTACAGTAAACTTTTGGACTTTCAAAATGAGCGTTTGCTGTTATCTCTGTTAAAACTATCAGACTTCAGGTAGAAATGTTTCCAAAAGTGTTCCATAGAAATCTCTCATTATTTCGGCACAAAGTGTTTATATATTTTCAGGTTGGCAGTACAAAGGTGGACATCAAGTCCATAAACCTGAAAGCATAGAATTAGGGCAAGTCATATCTGTTTTAGGCTGGGTTTTACAGAGAGCAAACAAACAAAGTGACATGCATATATGTATAAGAGAGAACTTTATATCAAAGGCATCCTGGCACAGCACAACTCAAGTCCATGGGTCCAGTGCTAGCCAGAGCCCTCTTCAAACTCATGTAGCTGCAGGCCAATGAAATAGAAAGATGAAGTGGGAAGTGGGGCAGTCATAGGCTGATGGGTGTATAGTCTTGTGGAGCAAAGATCATTGGGAACATGGCAGGGCTCTGACAGCTCCCAGGTTTGGTGATCCTTATGGGGTGGCCTCTGGCTGCAGATACAGAATTTAGGAAAGCAGGAAGGTAATGGACAAGAGAAACAGTGTGAATAAGAGAGAAATTCGCAGTGTCTCCTCTAAAAAACCATATCATACCAGGAGGCATCATCAGGTTGTGACCTGATAGATAGGTTAGATTCCACCCCTGTTCTTTCATCCAGGTATAAGTTGACATAAAATCTAACCACTACAATATCATATCATTTTAGCATGTTTTTGTAGAAAAATGAAATGTAAAGCAATTTAAAATTTTTGGTGATTTAAAATGCAAACACATTTCAATCTAATTCTTTTTATGTTTACTTTGGTTTTCGGTTTATCTAGGAACTAGAACCTCAGGTTGGTGAACAGTTGCTGCAGTTATGGGAACGCCTTCCATTGGGAGAAAAAACCACAACAGATTGACATTCGGGTTACAGAATATTTTACTCTATGTACTGGTGGTGTATATGATCACTAAGCACATCTTCAGATTATTTATGTTGTCTTTCCCGCCCCCGCCCCCGCCCCCAGACCTTTTCGCTGCTGAAGAGCATCATGCCATTTAGAACCACTGAGTGCACTGACGTGTGAAATCTGAGATGAAGTTACGTGTTACAAATGGGCTTGTTAGTTTAGAATGTTTTAGAGCTACTCGTCTTAATTTATAAAAGGATAATTTTAATTTTTATAGTGCCCACAGTGAGTTATCACTTAGTAGTGTTTATAATTGTAGGCTTTTCATTGAATAAAATAGTAGTTTCATTATCAACATAGAACAGCTTTATTTTAAACATACTTAGTTCAAAATTAAGCATTTCATTTTTTAAAAATACTGACTTGTAACTCTTACTAAGTTCTTTTTTTTATAAACCTGAACCATATAATTACATTTAAACACAGTTTTATAACACTCATCTCTTAAGATATATCATTAAAAACAAAAGGGAAGACAACTAAATTCTAAAATTTTACTTTACAAAATAGTACATGGCGATAAGGGCTATTCATTTTTTTCAATATTGATCCGAGATCCAGTAAGGGAAAGAGGAGAGATGTTCTTTTTCAACAATTATGAATTGCAGTGAAATCTGAAAAAGGTAGAGAGTTCGTCCCTGCTATTGATCAGATCAAATTCAGCATTCAGTTTTATTCCTGGTCTTGTTTCATTTAACCTGTTATGTACATACCCTTTCCTCTTCTCACTTCAGCCTTCACGTGTCTCTTATATGAGTACAGTAATTATGACCTCTGTTTTGGGGGCAGGGAAATTTGATTTAGATAAGTTTAAAAAGTGCTCAGTAATTACTCAATAAAGTGCTCAATAATAAGCAAGCTTGATTGCTGTCTGTCTTCCAAACTAAAGCCTGCAAGCAGCACCATTGTAAATGCCTTCTTTCACTTTTCTTTTCAGTAGTTTTCTCTTATGTTGTTGGAGTGGATTTTCTTCATTGCCTTTATGGCTTAGTAAATGGGGAATATTTTTTGTAAATCTTTGCTAATACCAACTCTCATATTTCTTTACCTTCTCAGAATTATTTGATTTTGTGTGTGTACTGTCACTGTCTACAAAGTTTCTATAAGGAGTTTTTGAAGAGCAAAGTACAAATACCGGAATATGAAAGAAATGTCTTAGTAACTGAGTTCTAAATACAACAGATTTGGTAGTATTTTACGTGCTCAATTTGGGTCATTGTTTAAAAACAATTGTGAGCCTTCCTTAAAGACAAAAAGGAAAATTCTAAGTCCTCCAATTCTGTGTTTGAGAACAAAGAATCACGCGTCAGCATAAAATCTCGAGTGTTCTACTTTCTCTGGGAAAGTATTATATGCTGGTGCGTTTGTTGACAATACTAACTGATTTTAGTCTATATTTATGGTTAATTAGATTTTGAAACACATCTATAAATTAAGCCTATCTGAATTATGTTACACTGTGTGCTGAGTATTATTACAGTTTTTTTGGTTAGAACTTATGTCTTCTTGATAATGTATGCATTGTTTAGGTATGTATTTAATAGTTCCCAGTGTTCTACCTTTAAAAGCAAGGATTTTTACAAAATAAAAGTTCTTTTAATTTTCATCTGTTTTCTAGTATCTGGCTCTGTATGTAAATGACAGGTTTGTTGGTATTTTGAATGAATACAATTTGAATGTAATAAAAATGCTGTTTTTGAAAGATGAAATTTAAGTATACTTATTAAATAAAATTTTATTGAAATATTCAGATTTTATTATTTCTGATATTATGTAAAAGGACTCTAAAGTAATCTTTATGATAATCCTGTATTCTTACCCTCCTCTAATTGGGAAGTTAACAGGATTAGAGAAATTAAGTTGTTTGTTTAGGGTAAAACCACAGGTAGAGACAGGTGGAGGTAGAAAGCACTGGTAGAAACAGGATTCAAAGCTACATGTGCAAAGATGGATTTTGTGAGAATCTTCAGCCCTGAGATCCTGTGCTTCTGTGTTCATCTCTGAGAAGCAGCAAGAAGGGCTTGCCCATCCGAGGGCCTGTGCAGCATTGAAGAGAGCATTTGTGGGTGTCAACCATGACCAGCTAAGCCCTGCGAAGTTAGTTCTGTGTGAAACTACAATGTATTATGAAATGGAAGCATTCTTGAATGTGGATTAGTACTATCTAATTTTGGAAAAATTCCTACAGTTTAGAGATACACTAAGATTAAATATAATATAAATTAACCGTAATTTAACATCAACTGAATTTGACCTGAGGATTCCAGGTGGCATGATGAGATTTATGTGGTGGTCTACTGACCACAAGGTCTGCAGTCGAGAACCACCAATGCTTCATCGAAGAACGATGAAGCCTTTTATTCCGGTAGAGAGTTACAGTCTCAGAAACCCACAGGGGCACTTCTGTCCTGTCCTGTAGGCTTGCTCTGAGTCAGAATCGACTTGATGGCAGTGAGAAGGCCACAAGATCTGTATCCCCTTAGATAATATTGCATTTCAAACACCCTGAAGAATATTAAATTAATATCATAGGTGATGGTTTCATTTTCAAAAATGTGACTTGTTAAGTACAGTTGAGCCGGTTTCAACCCATAGCGACCATATATACAACAAAACGGAACACCCCCCTGCCCTGGGCCATCATCACAATTGTTCTTGTGTCTGAGCTCACTGTTGCAGCCACTGTGTCAATCCATCTTGCTAAGGACCTTCTTTGTTCGTTGCCTTTCTACTTTACCAAGCATGATATCTGTCATCGGACTGGTCTCCTGACAACACGTCCACAGTCTATAAGACCTGAAGTCTCACCGTCCTTTCCCTCTTAAGGAGCACTCTGGCCATACTTTTTCCAAGACAGTTTGTTGTTTTGGTAGTTCATGGTACTTTCAGTATTCTTTGCCAGCACAACAATTCAAGTACCTCTATTCTTCTGTCTTCTTTATTCAATGTCCAGTGCCTTATTAATGAAAGGGAACAGTACAAATCTTAAAGCATATGCTTAGTATCTTCTAAACATAACAAACAAACAAACAAAAATCCCCGCTCACTTCTATTGAATCAATACTGACTCATAGCGACCCTATTGGACAGGGTGGAACAGCCCCCGTGGGTGTCTGAGACTGTTTACGGGATAGAAAGTCTTTCTCCTGCTCAGAGGCTGGTGGTTTTGAACTGCCAGCCTTGCAGATCGCAGTCCATTGCATAACCACTATGCCACCAGGGCTCCTAAGTACTAATTAAGTGTTCATAAGCAGGAAATCTAGACTGTTACATTGCAACATTCTGTGTATTATAAAGAATACCTTATGCTTGAGAAATACTAGTCTTTTTCCAAAAATCTATATCAAATTTTTGTCTAAACACCCAGGAGAACATAATTTATCATATAACTTTTCAGTAACCCTGTTTTTAGCCGAAGAATTTAGGTTTTTTTTGTTAGGTATTTTATGTTTCTATCAGCTTTCTAGACATTCATTTCAAAAGCACAAAGCACCTATTCACCAAGTAATGTCCACGGGTTTCTATGTAGAAAAAGTACGTTAGATACTTGTTCTCCATTGGGCTTTCATCTCAGCGAGGACAGTTTACTCTCCTTTATGATACATGATTTTGAGTTTCATTTACTGCACCATATTAGATACACGAAGTGTGTTCTTGCTGTCAGTCTTTTGGATAACACTTTTCTTTGGTTTCGTGTGCTAGCTGCCATCAAGTTCCAACTCCTGGTGGTTCCATTGATGTCCGAGTAGAACAGTTTCCAAGAGGCAGATTTTTTTTTTTTT
>NW_022111373.1:30578564-30590639 GCF_000313985.2 Echinops telfairi | reverse complement strand
CTGAAATTGTAACTTTATAGAAGTAGAAAGCCCCGTCTTTTCCCTGAGGAGCTGCTGGTGGTTTTGAACTACCGACCATACATTTGCGGCCAAATGTAACTGCTACACCGTCAGGGCTCCTACACCTAATATAGGTACCATAAAATTGCCATAGACCACGCATTTAAGAGATGGACAATTCTGAAGGCGTACTTCATGGTGGAATGACATTTGAGGATGTCATTAGGAAAATGTTGCTGTTAGCTCTTATGAAGTTAAATTCTGGCTCCTGGTGATGATCCATGCTCAGTGAAACCAAATGCCCCCTGATCCGGTACCATCCCTGGATCTGCACCTTTCTCCAGTACCTTGACATGTTATCAGTAAAGATCAGTCTCTGGAAAAAGACATCAGATTCGGTAAAGTGGAAGGAAAGAAAAATAGAGATCTCCATACAGAGAGAGCGTGACAGTGACTGACTGCATCAATGCGCTCAAACATAGCAATGATGGTGAGGGTGGCACAGGATGGCCACCTGTTTGGGGTATTTGGGGTCTGTTGTATCTAGGGCTACTGAATGTTGGGACCAACTCCAGAGCATAAAACAACAAAGCTCCATTTAGCTTTTGATGGCTTCCTATCCATATTCTCTTTTTATTTTTTAGTTAAATACTTTTATTGGGGGCTCTTACAGCTCTTAACACAATCCATACATTCATCCATTGCATCAAGCACTTTTGTACATATATTGGCATCATCATTTTCAAAGCGTTTTCTTTCTACTTGAGTCCTTGATATCAGCTTCTCATTTTTCCCCTGCTCCCTCATGAACCCTTGATAAATTATAAGTTATTTTCATATCTTATATTGTCCGCGGTCTCCCTTCATGTTCTCATTGTTAATTGATGCTTCCCACTGTGTCTTTTCATTTTGAGTCATGAGCTCCCCAAGGGAATGAGGGTCTGATAGCTTTACTCTATCCACATCATTAAGCTGGATTCCACTTTAAGGAGGCAGCTCTTCCTCAGTGGTATCTTGAGTGTCTTCTAACCTGCGAGGTGCATCTTCCAGCACTGTATCTGACAAATTTTTGCTGTGAGTCTTAAGATTTTCAGTGGCCAGCCTATTCCTTTGTCATAGTCTATTAGTTGTTTTACTGGACCCTATTTCATCATGGGTGACCCTACTGATATTTGAAACACTAGTTTCGTAGCTTCGAGCATCGCAGCAGCATGAAAGCCACCACAGAAAGACAAACTGCCAGACAAGTGGTGACTTTAAAATGAACCTATAGTAAATTGGATTTGGGTGAGCGTTTGATTTGTGGGTTCAACACTGGGCTCTTAGCTTCAGGGTTAAGTGGTTTAAATCCCCCAGCTGCTCTCTTGGAGAAGGATGAGGGTATCTACTTCAGTAAAGATGTGCAGCCTCGGAGAGCAGTGCTACTTCATTCCATAGGGCCCCTGTGAGCCAGAATCAACTTGACTGTAGTGAGTATAACTCAAAAACTCAAGCTATCGGGTTCTGACTCCTAGTGACCCTATAGGACAGTGAAACTGCCCCTGTGGGTTTCCGAGGCTGTAAATCTTGACAGGAGCAGAAAGTCTCATCGTTTTCCCCAGGAGCAGCTGGTGGTTTTGAACTGCTGACCTTTTGGTTAGCAGCCCAATATGTAACCCAACAGGCCACCAAGGCTTCTCATAGTGGGTTTAGTTACATGAATTTTAAACATGTTTAGGTTTATCTAATTTTTACCATCCTCAAAAAACTTCCCTCAAACTTCCATCCACCCCTAACCCTTTCCAGCCAGTGATCTCTGTCTTTTTAAAAGCGAAGTCTATACTTCATACCTTAGTTTATAAACACAAAAGTAAACCAATATGGGTCAAAAACCCAATTTTTTATCTAAAATTATTAAGTTCTTGGAATAAAACAGAAGGGTGAAGCGATGACCTAATTTAAATGAAAAAAAGAGGATAGATTAGCAAACATAACAACTGCATGAGCACCAGAAGACAAAATAGATTGTTGGGATCTTATGTAAGCAAAATACTTAGGTTCATCATGCTCAAAGCTAGTGTTTCAAATATCAGGGTATGAAAAAGGTTTCATCAAAAGTGTGAAAAAGACTGGAACATATCTTTGGGAATGAGACCTCTGATAGTATAATATATATATAACTTCTACAACCCAACAACAAAATACAAATCAATCAATCAAATCTAACTATGCACATGAACAAGCTACCTCCTTTTTCATGAGCCCAGAATAGCTAGATGGTACCCCAGTACCATTTGTGAACATTTTAATAAAGAACTCAACAGGTGACTTGAACAATACGCGAGAAACAGTGGAACAAAAAGGAACAATAATGGGAAAATAGTGGAACGAAACAATCATGGTCTTGCATACTTCAATGCCCTATATGCTGTATTAACATATATATTATTCTGGCAAACCTGTGACTGACATTCTCAGTGAATCTTATTGTAAAATTTCCCTGACTACTCCTATTGTTTGTGTAAATAGCATCCAGCTATGAAAGGATTGATTCTGTTTAAGTGAATAATTCAGGGACTGCAATATGGAGTTAGCCTACATTGGCCCAAGATCCCCCTTTCAACAGGGCTTTAAAAAATTAGTACCAGGGGCTAATCAAAGACAATATTGTGGAAGATCTTTATGCTCCAGATCAATAAGACTTTACCAAGGAGCTTTTGAAAGGAGCCAAAGGCAGATTGAAAAACAAACAAAAAAACCTCCATAGATCCAGGAAAGGGTTTTGGATTCACACTAAATCCTAGCTCCAATTTAAGAACAATTGGTTCTTACATCATGGCTCTGCTCGATACTCATGCTCAGGAAGGAAACACAGAAGATAGGGGTGCAACAGCAAAGCGTGGTGAGGAAATTAGATGGTGCCTACCTCTCAGATAAAATAGTGTCTTGGATCTTAAAGGCTTGTTTCCAAACAAGCAGTCATCTAACTGAGATGTCACCTAAGTCCACATAGAAGAAACATTCCAACACCAGTGACCAAAGGATTGCAAACCATATAATCTGAGGCCAAAGGAGGGAATGGTATCAGAGCCTAAATTGTGACAATGTGGTTTGTAGAAGGCTATGGATGACAGTGGGAGCCTAAAACACATGTGTGAGATCTACATGGAAAACAAGCCTCCAGTGATTTCCATCTATCCATAATAGAGGGATGGGAGGAAAGGAGTGCATTGAAGAGATGACTACAGAAGAGCAAAAGGATAAACCAGACATGAATGATTAAAGCCTTGTCAGTTGATCCCCCCTCTGATGCTCATTAGGCCTGAGCTGGTTTCAAATTTTTCTGTATTTTTTGGTGTTTTGTTTGTTCATATTTAGGTTTATCTCAGATGTGTTATGTGATTGGGGTCACCCTCTTGAACTTTTGTAATATGTTTTTCTATTTTTCAGTATATGAAACTCAGGATTGATGAACCTATAGGGACAGCAAGTAGAATAAGGGTTTCTGGGGACTACAGTGAGGTGGGGGTGGGGGTCGGTGGGCAAAAGGGAGCTGCTATCAAGGAGTTCAAGAAGGAAAAGAATGTTGAAACTGATTGTGGCAGCAATTGTACAATGCTTTATGTGATTGAACTACAGAATGATATGATATCTGTATTAACTCACAATAAAATGGTTTTGGGGAAAAACACTTTCTATTTAATTATAAGGGGTTGGGTACTTTCAAGAGATTTATTGGAAGGTTGTCAAGAAGTTCAAAGCATTGATGGGTCAAGAGAACCCATATGGTCATGGGCAGGGGAGGGAGTGGATGGCATCAGAGTTAAGTGGGCATCAGAGTTAAGGAAAGTGTGGGCATCAGTACTTCACCACTACTTTTGCTCCCCCTGGATATTCTACTGCTGTAAAGAATTGCAGTCTTGGAAACTCAGAGGGGCAGTTCTAGGCTGCTCTGTAGGGTCACTGTGAATCAGAATCAACTCAATGGTAGTGAATTTGAGTTGGAATAGCTAATGTTAGTCCTTTACCTGCCCTCTCCCCCACACACCAAATTTCAGCCTGCCTTGTATTATTGCTCTACCTTCCCAAGAATCAAAGTCTGGTGGGAGTAAATGACTGTCCATGCAAGTATCCTTCCTGCCAGGGAGGAGGGAACAGATGAATCTGGCCTCTTTTGCATGGACAGCGGGACCCCATTTCCCACCAACCCTAATGCAATGAAATACCCACCCCTAATCATATACAAAAGGTATTGATAAATTAACAACAATAACAACAAAACTCTAGAGGTTGGTGAACCTCAATATGATTGAGCAGGACCAAGGAGGACTTCATATTCTCTGATATACTGTGTACAAAATTTTGATGGTCTCCATATTTTGGGATGGGAAGTAGAGGTGGATGGGGGGGTCCATAACTTTTATTAGATTCTTCAAAGGGACCACAAACAATGACAAGTTAAATACTACTTGGAAAGAGTTCTGCATAATTACTTCTTAAGATATTTTACTTCCCTTACTGTCCCTCGTACTCCATTTCCTAGTATTACTATCTTTTGTCTGCTAGAGGGTGCTATTGTATAGATTTTCCAATACCAATTAAATGCTTTATTGTTAAGAGTTGAAAAGCACCATGATTTAAAAGACACATCTTGAGAATGCATTTAGGGACGGAAGGAATTTTAGAGATTACATAGTTCAATCTTGTTTTGTAGGTAAAGAACTCGATGCCCAAGCATGTAAGGGAGAGTTTCACTGGAACCAGGCCTTTTGAAAAGTCACAAAGAAACATCTGGAGTTGGGGCTGTCCTTGTCTAATGCTCATACGCTTTAAAGATGTCTGGCTGAGGAACTCGGGGTGCCACTGGTGTGGACTTTAGATTCCTTTAGACATGAGACATTTGAGACATATGTTTCAATTTCCATCAGACTTAGAATCCAGGCATACTTTTATCAGGCAAAAGACCTGAAGAAGGAATGTTGAAGACTTTAGTGGAGGGAGTTTGCACAGCAAGTCCTTCCCTCTGACTTAAACCTTCTCTTTACTTCTTCCATCTCAGGCTGCTTTAAAAAGATCTGATTATGTGAATTCTGTTCTTTCCAGAGCTACCAGTATCCCCTTAAAAGTTTTGCTGACACACAAGAGACATGCTGAAAATATTGGTGTTTGGTCACTCAGACTTGAATAGAAGAGAAAACATCAAGTCAAACAGGGGAAACTTTGGTGAAGTGCCTGGGCAGATTCTCACAGGCAGAGAACTTTTTCCAATAATGCAAAATTCTGTAGCACCTCTCTTTACAGACACCAAACCAAGGGGCAAAGAAGAGCCATGCATATGCTAAGGATCTACCTCTTGGAAAGATAGATAGACAGACAGACAGACAGTTGGAATCCAGTTGACTCCAACTCACGATGCCCTTCTCTTGCAGCTGATCCCTCCTGATGATGTGTCCAAAGTAAGTAGGTTGGACAGTGTTTTGTAGTTATCTATAGGTTTTCATTGGCTGATTTTCAGAAGAGGAGGCCTAGCGATAGACTGGATATAGCATTCAGCTTCTCACTTAAAGTTTGATGGTTGGAACTCACTAGCCATTCCATGCAAAGTGTGGCAGTCAGCTTAGATAAAGATTCCCATTGCTGACAAGTTGATTCTGAATCAGAGTGACCGTGTAGGACAGGGTAGAGGCTGCCCATAGCGTTTCCCAGGCTGTAATTTTGCTGGAATCAGACTGCCACATCTTTTTGCCAGGGAGCAGCTGGTGCTTTCAAACCACTGATATTTCAGTTAATAACCAAATACTTAACTACTGTGCCACCAGGGCTCCTTATGTAAGAACTGCAGCCTTGGACATCCTGTGGGGATAGTTTTGCTCTGTCTTACAGGGTTACTATGAGCTGAAATCAATTCGATGGCAAAGGATGGGGATTTTCAGAATTAGATTTTCTTAATCTTTGGGAGAACATTTTGGCAATCTACTTCCTTGAAGATTGGTGCCAAGAAAATCCAGTGGTGTAAACTGGGAGCATAGCTTCCAGCATTATAGCGATAGACAAGCTACCACAGGATGACAAACTGACAGATGGGTGGCGGCTCTGGAGGAGACTCAGAGCCATGGAGTGGATTCTGACTCGTAGCCAACCTATAGGGCACATCAGAACTGCGCCTTAGGATTCCCAAGACGGTCAAACTTTACAGGAGCAGATAGCTGCATCTTTCTCCCTTGCAGCAGCAAGCAGGTTTGAACTGCCAACGTTGTGGTCCACTGTTTACTCCACTGGACCCCCCCAGGGTCCTTGCAAATACCTTTTCAGCTTGCAGAAGATATTCTGTTTCTGTTTCCTTTACTTCTCTTGTCTTTTAGACTGTGGCAATACATTCAGCTATGCCCTAACGAAGACATGACTTGGCAAACATTGTTATGAGTGAGATTAGCCAGTTACAGAAGGACAAATATTATAGGAGGCTACTGTCATAAAGAAAAAAGAACAAGACAAAGCCTCTCATGCCAAAGGGAAAAATAGACTTTGGCGGTTACCAAGTGGAGGAGGGAAGGAGGAGAAGATGACAGGAAGGCTGACAGGTATTTACATGGGTGAAGGGGAAGATAGTAATTCACAAGAGGGAAACAGATACTGAGAGAGTAGTTTGATAAGTAGCTTAAACTGTTGAATACAAAGTGGATGATCTGAAATGTAAGCCCCTACATAATTTACAATTTTAAAAAGCAAAAAACTTCAAAACACCAAAAAACCCCTAACAAAACCAAAACCAAAAATGTTTTCACACTTCTTTTCACTAATGCGAATGGTTTTGAATCAACAGAGTGCCTTTTAAGAAATAACTTTTATTTGTATTAATAAACATGCCTATACTTAAAACAATACTGACCTTCACTCAATTGCTAAGGCCACTATTATGGATCGACTGTTCCTACATATCTGTAACCTTGTGTTCTGGATATGAACCTTTATGCATTCTGACTTGCTGTTTGGTTTGGCAAATAGGAGGCACAGGCAAGAGATAGAAAGGTGAGAGGAAAAAGAATTGGGATAAATTTATTTCTGTAGGTCTCTTTTTGCTGGGTCACTGGGAAGGGTGACCATCTACAATCTGTGCTAAGGGCCACAGTTCCTGTCAGACAAGAAACATGTACAGTTAAAAGACTCTCTGGTTTCTAGTATCTTCTTCCTTCTTCTTACTAGTCATGCCTAGAGGTGGCTGTAGCTTTCTGCTATTGACAATCATGGGACACTTAATCCTCCCTTGTTACATTTTCTTAACCCTACTTCCAGAGTTACAATCTTGGACACCCAAATGAACAATCCTACCCTTCCCCTTCAGGGTCACTATTAGTTGGAATAGGCTTGACAGCAGTGAATTTTTTGTTTACCTCCTCTATTTCATTAAGATATCTTCACACTCTTAATCTGTTTTCAGCCTGTACAGAACCTTCTTAAATACATTTTTTTTGCAATGTACTTCTGTACTACTCATTGTTAATATTCTTTTACATTTTTACGTGTTTGATATTTCCATGATAATATAACTAGAGAGAAAGGGTAGCTTGAGAAAATAAAGTAAGTTATGATAATGAAATGTGCAAAGACCTGGAGGTAGAAAGCAAAGAAGGAAGAACACACTCGGCATATCTCAAGTGGAAAGAACTCGAAAAAATTCAAGCCTCAGATTGCATTGTGTTGAAGGAGTCTATGGACAAAATATTGAAGGCTACAGAAAACACCAAAAGAAGATGAAAAAAATATATGGAGTCACTCTACCAAAAATAATTGGTTGATATTCAATCATTTCAAGAGGTATCATATGATCAAGAACCAAAGATATTGAAGAAAGAAGGCCAAGCTACACTGATAGCATTAGCAAAAAACAAGCTCCATACCTTGACAGAATACTAATTGAAGTGTTTCAGCAATGCAACACTAGAAGGTGCTCATTTGTGTATGCCTAAACAGTTGAAAGGCTACTACCCAGCCTAATGACTGGAAGAGATCTATATTTGTGCCCATCCTAACAGAGTGTAGAAATTATTGAACAGCTTTATTAATATTCCAAGTAAGTAAAATTTTACTGAAGGTAATTAAAAAATTGTTTCAGCAGTACATTGACAAGGATATTCTAAAGATTCAGGCTGGATTCAGCAGAGGACATTGAACAAGGGATGTCACTGCTGAAATCAGCTGAAACTTGACTGGAAGAGAATACCAAAAACATGTTTACTTGTGTTTTACTCACTATAAAAGGACAATCACAGTGTGGATCATTAAAAACAAACAAACAAAAACAACTATGGATAACATTGGGAAGAACTTGAATTCCAGAACACTTAATTGAGCTTAGCAGAGCTGGGACATAGACAAAGAAGGAGTTGTTCGAATAAAACAAGGGAATATTGGATGTTTTAAAATCAAGAAAGGTGCGTTTTATGATTGTATCCTTTTATCATACTTATTCGATCTCTGTGCTGATCAAATAATCAGAGAAACTAGACTATATGAAGGAGAATGTGGCATCAGGAAAAGAGGAAGGCTTATTAACAACGTGAAATAAGCAGATGACACAACCTTGCTTGCTGAAGGCAAAGACTTGATGCACTTGTTGATTAAAAAGCAAATACTTCAGCCTTCGGTATAGGTTACAAGTCAATGTTAAAATAAATACCTTCACAACTAGGCTATTACACAAAATTATGATAAACAGAGAAAAGATTGAAATTATCAAGGATTTCATTTGACTTCAATTTCCAACCAATTGTCATGGAAACTGCAGTAAAAAAATTGAAGTAGGAGGAGGAGTAAAGATGGCTTCCAGGTAGAATCATCCGCCTGGTGCTCCTGTTGTTAGATCAGAAAATCAAGAGGTAAAAAGGCCAATATTGGGAGGCTGGCTGCTAGAAACAGAGTCTGGTTCAGACATCCTCCTGCGATGTTCACCCTCGGAGAACTTGGTGAAATGCTCTAAATTCACTGCTTTTGCTTGAGGGCTCTGCTAATCCCTCACCAGATCCAGTGGGAAGGTGTCTGCCACCCCTTCCTACATCCAAGATCTGAGACTTGCAATGTGCAGTAATTTCCCCAGGCTGCTGTCTAAAGGTGGTCATAATCCCAGGTTGGAGGAGAGCCTCTGAGAACTAGCCACAAGACCTCACTCCCCAGCCAGGAACAGTGACTATATTGGCCATCCCCTTTCCTCTTTTCCTCAGCTCTGAGCCTGCCAGCATGGGTAACGGTGATTAGTCACTAGTTTGCAGCAATTGAAGTACCCCCTGGATATTTACCTGTAACATAGCTGTGCAGGAGAGAGCTGGGAGTGACACAAGAGTGCAGCCGGGGGAGAATTCAGATCCAGATGTCCCCCCAAACACTCTGCTAATCTGGTACCCCTTCCCCGGGGGACAGCACAACACAGCCCTGATACCAGGGCACCCCACAAGACCATTATTAAAATAAATAAATAAAATAAAACACAATTCCAGGTTGTGTTCCTTTGTGTAACTTTGAGTGTAAGCAGTCAAAACCTGGTCCTGGTCTATTAGCATAATCTTAACATAAGAAGACAGGCAGAACTCTAATCTCCAGACCACAACCTAGGATTGTAACATAACAAAACAGGAAAAGCCAGGGGTTGAAAGTCACAGCCCAAGCCCCAAACTATCTCTACCAGTTTGGGGCTCCACAGAGAGTCTTTAAAAGACTGCAAATTGTGGCCAGACAGTCCAGACCATCCTGTGCCCATGCTGCAGGCCTGCCCCAACCTGGCCCAGTGGCATATCTACAGTTGCTGGTCTCAGCACACCTTCCAAGGCCTCCCATCACCTCTGGCCACTGAGTCATTGTGGCACTTTGCCTACATAGCAGCCTGATCCACCACCATAGTAGGCCACAGGTAGTCTCTGAAACCACTCTTAACAGTCCCACAGAAAAAGAGCTCAGGGCCCCTCAGTTTCCCAGGGAACATAGTGCCCAGTTCTTTCAAATGAGATGCAGACAGCAATATACCTCAACACCCTCAACAAGAAAACAAGAAAAACGTGACAGCAGAAGAAGTCCTAAACTTAATGACACTCATAGAAGAAACAGATGTTGATCTGCCACAAAAAGAAATCTTCAGTATGCTGCTTGGAGTGATACAGGATATGAGGGAAGCAACACAGATTAAGGACACAATGTTAGAGGAGATGAAATCCACGATAGAGGGGATGAAGTACATGCACCAAAGGGAGATACAAGAACTAATGGATGAGATGACAGAAGCAAAACACAAGGTAACAAACCTCACCAACAGACTAGAAGAGGAAGAGAACCGTACCAGTGATCTTGACAAGCAGGCAGACTTCAACAAATGGAAAAACAATCAAACAAGATAAGCAAAGAAGCAGAGGAAAGCCTAGGAACAATGATGTGCTATGAAGATGAACCAATATTCAAATAATTAGTCTTTCAGAAAAGACACAACGAAGAAGTCAACAGCTACATTAGCAAGGGAATTCCTAGAAGCACACTTCCCCACCTCAATGAATGAGAATCAGACATTCATACAGAAGCAGAGAGGACACCAATTAGACTAAACCCCAGGAAGAACTCACCAAGACATCTAATAGATTAGCCAACTTCAAGGAAAGAGAAGCTTGTAAGAGCAGCAAGAGAAACAAAGGCGGTCACATACAATGGTGCTCAGTTAAGAATATGCTCAGAACTAACAGCAGATACCATGAAGAGGAGGAGAGAGTGGAGGAACTGGGACAAACCTGAGAACCTTGGTGCAGGGAATACATAGGTTAACTGTAATATGGAAGGGTAAGCATACAGATGAAGCTGAAATCAACACATGGGATATATACTAAGGATAAAATACCTCTGTGCGTCAAAAGACTTCACCAAGAAAGTAACAAGAGAACCCACAGACTGGGAGAGGATTTTCAGCAATGACACAACAGACAAAGGGCTTACTACTAAAATCTACAATATCTTCTTATCCTGTAAAAAGAAGAAAGCAGTTAACCCCCTGAGGAAGTGGGCAAAGGACCTGAACAGACGTTTCACTAGGGAGGAGACCTGAATGACCAAAAAACATATGAGAAAATGCTCCCGATATTACCCATCAGAGAAAGGCAAATTAAACCCTTGAGTATAGCCCAGACTAGAAAATCAGAGAGCAACAAATGTTGGAGGGGATGTGGCAAGATAGGTTCTCTCTTCCACTGCTGGTGGTCGCATAGATACATACAGCCACTGTGGAAAGCCATTTGGCAATATTTAAAGCAAATGGAAATTGAATTACCTTACAATGCAGCATATACCCAGAAGAGGTAAGAAATAGACCACAACTAGTTGTCTGTGCTCCTATGTTTATTGTGATGCAATTCACAATTGCAGAGAATTGGGAACAACTTAAATTTCCTTCCATAGATGAGTGGATTAGAAAGCTGTGGGGCACACACACAATGGAGTACTACACATCACTAAAAAGCACTCATGCTCACATGAAGCACATCGTCTCGTGGGAGGAGTTGGAGGAAATTATGCTAAGCGAAGTTAGTCAGTCACAAAAGGACAAGCACAGCATGGGTCCACTGAGGGAAGTGTAATCAGCACAGTAGGTATAGAAGAAAATCCATTCATCTCACACTTTGCGGGCTGAGGTGCAGGCAGTCAGGCAGGGGCCAGACCAAGCTCAAGGATGTATGTGTCATTCCAACAAAAAGAAGGGGAGAGGGGAGAGGGGGAGGGAGAAAAGGGGGATAGAAAAGAGGGAGACGATGGCACTGGGGGAGCAGGGCACTAGTCCAACCAGGGGAAGAATATTGTTTGTGTCTCCACAGAAATGAGAGTGTGAGTGCAGACTCTACCACAGTGCGCCAAACCTTGAGAGCAACGTAACCTCATGGAGCACCTCATGAACACAGAGGTCTACAGGGCTGGCCCCAAATTGACACTCATCCACCCCATTAGAAGTATGTGCTACAGAGGACAACACTAAACCTACAGGTTGGGGGGAGGAGCTGGCCTGCCACACGCATACAGAAGCAAACCAAGAAGGAAACAGATCAAAGAAGGGACTAGCTCCCCTAGTGGCATCCC
>NW_022111373.1:30575340-30577039 GCF_000313985.2 Echinops telfairi | reverse complement strand
AACAATGGTGAGGATGATGCAGGACGGGTGGTGTTGCTTCACCTCACATACTTTGAACATGTTACCTGGAGAGACAAGTCCCTGGAGAAGGATGGCATGCGTGGTAAAGTGCAGGTAAAGGGAAAACGAGGAAGGCCCTGGACAAGAAGGCCCAGGGCTGCAACGATGGCTCACACATGAGAACAATGGTGAGGATGATGCAGGACGGGTGGTGTTGCATTCTGTTGTACACAGAGTTGCTGTGAGTTAGAGTGGAGTCAACAGCACCTGATAACAATAACTTTAATGATCATTGCTGTATAGGAGTCACATTGTTTGTCTGTGATGGTTACTGTATAGGATTCACGTTACATATCTTTGATGGATTGCTGTATAAGATTCATTGCTTTTCAGTGATTTTTTTTAATGTACGGATTTCATAATGCTTACCAGTGGTGATTGCTGTAATGGTTATGTTTTATATCAACTTGGTTGAAGCAGTATTGTCCCATAACGTGACCTAACTTAATGCAATCAACTCTGTGCTGGGATCTTCTGGGATCTGACAGCATCCAACAACAACAACAACAACAACAACAACAACAATTTTTTAGCTGGAAGTTGAGCCTTGGGGGTGAATTCAGTTCCAAGTCTGAAGAGTGACAAGGGCCAGATTCTCAGCAGGGGTTCCACTAGTCTCTCTCAAACCTGTAAGTCTAGTGTGACAGTGACATTCTAAAGCATGTAGCTTGACAAGAAATAAAAATGAGGAGCTGATACCAACGGCTCAAGTAGAAAGAAAATGCTTTGAAAATAATGAGGGCAACATATGTACAAATGTGCTTGACACAATGGATGGATGTTATGGATTGTGATAAGAGCTGTATGAGCCCCCAATAAAATGGTTTAAAAAATAATTAAACTATTCAATATTTATGCTTCGAAGAAATATCTGACCCCTGATTTGGACATATGATAAAAAGATGAAAGAAAAAATTCTGAAATAATTTGTACAATGTATGATTTACTTCAATTGGTTTGAAAATTGTTTTCCTATTATTATTCTGTTTTATGTTACTGGTTCCATGATACATAAACACTTTAATACATGAAGTAGCAAGTGGAAGTGGTGAAGCAAATTTGGAATATTGCTCCCAAATTCCACAGTTTAGGTAATTTCTCTTTTCTAAATGCTGTGAATATAGAGATCACATAGACAATCTTTGTCACGAAGTGCTTTCTTTTTCTATTTCTAGGGTTTCTAATGCACCAGAGCTAGCAGTCTTCGCTCACCAGCATTCCCAGGAATGTCCTGCAGCAGAAAGGCGAGATCTTCACTTCTGGCTCTGCTACTCACTTAGCTGTGTGACAGACAGATTGCCTGACATGTTTAGATCTCGCGTTTGTAAAGTGAAAATAATATGTACCCTGTGAGGTTGTTGGGAGAATTTAAAAAGGTATGGAAAACCTTTGGGTCAGAGCATGGGGCAGATAAAGCACTCCTATAATAATCTTATTTCTTCTTCAATGAAAAGCGCTCACATGTAATGAAATATGACAATGCCAAGAGGAATGATTATTTCACTGAAGAATTTTTTCCCTCCTGGGTAGTAGCCCATCCGTCACATCTGTTACATGACTCTATAATCTTTAATTAGCACACCATAACGTTCTACTAGAAAGTTTATGGATGGAAATAATTAAAAGTCTTATTTTTAGT
>NW_022111373.1:30569328-30575240 GCF_000313985.2 Echinops telfairi | reverse complement strand
TTACTGGTTCCATGATACATAAACACTTTAATACATGAAGTAGCAAGTGAAAGTGGTGAAGCAAATTTGGAATATTGCTCCCAAATTCCACAGTTTAGGTAATTTCTCTTTTCTAAATGCTGTGAATATAGAGATCACATAGACAATCTTTGTCACGAAGTGCTTTCTTTTTCTATTTCTAGGGTCTCTAACGCACCAGAGCTAGCAGTCTTCGCTCACCAGCGTTCCCAGGAATGCCCTGCAGCACAAAGGGGAGATCTTCACTTCTGGCTCTGCTATTTACTTGGCTGTGTGACAGACAGATTGCCTAACATGTTTAGATCTCGCGTTTGTAAAGTGAAGATGATATGTACCCTGTGAGGTTGTTGGGAGAATTAAAAAAGGTATGGAAAACCTTTGGGTCAGAGCATGGGGCAGATAAAGCACTCCTATAATAATCTTATTTCTTCTTCAATGAAAAGCGCTCACACGTAATGAAATATGACAATGCCAAGAGGAATGATTATTTCACTGAAGAATTTTTTCCCTCCTAGGTAGTAGCCCATCCGTCACATCTGTTACATGACTCTATAATCTTTAATTAGCACACCATAACGTTCTACTAGAAAGTTTATGGAAGGAAATAATTAAAAGTCTTATTTTTAGTCCAAATAATGACCTCGGAGCATATGGAAGTCTCCTAATTCATTGGCAATGAGCTCATAAATTCCATTGGATCTACAGCTGTGAGCCTACAGTACACATCCTCTGAGCATTTTCCACAGATTGTCACTTTTTGGTAATTAATAAATTAATAATTGGTGCTAAAAGAATCCAATATATCATGAAAAAAGAAACAGAAATAGCAAGTAATAAATGCATTTATCTATTTTTTAATATAAAGGATATGCTTTTAGGGCTAGCATATTAGATTGATTATACTTCCCAACTTCTTGTGATTGGAAAATAAGTGTCTCTTATTTAAACATTTATCACTGGTGCTATGGAAGTTATCATGCTCTATTAAAATATTCCAATTATACCAATGCCATTGATATGATGTGGATTCTTGAATTACTCATTATTAGTGCTCCAACATTAAATCCGTGTAAAATGACACCTCCAGGCTTTGAAAGAAAAGTAATCCACACATTCTTTGTCGCTGTAAAGAGTCACATTCATCTACATAATTATTATTCTTCAGTAAGAAAGATCTTTGTGTGTAGTACCTTGATTAGTCTCCATAAGTTAACTAATATTTAATAAAGGTAGCCCCCAATAACAAATTTTCAAAATCTATAGTATGTTTTTAAAGTGTTTCCTCAATTTGTTTTTCATGATTTCTTATTGACATAGTGTCCAGGGATTGGGAATCTTTATCAGATTATAGGTTGTAGTGACCTTCAGACTCGAGGCCTGGCCTGAGAGTGCGGTGGACCCTGTAAAAATAGCTCCTCTGGCTTCATTGACTTCCTGGGGAAACAGAGAAAGGCATAAGAAAGCTGTACAATCAAGGAAATCTTATTTTCATGCCTTTTCTTTCCTCTTTTTGTGATAAGTTCATAAATGTGATTAGAGTCCAACTTAAGTTCAAGGTCCACACTGCCTCTCCATTTGATATGTCAAGGGAAACTTAGTTTTATTTCATCCTCCCCAGCTTGCATACCTTTTATTTCTTTCTTGCCCAATTGTCTGACTTGAACTTCCAGTACTAGGGTGAATAATAATGAAAGTGGGCATCCTTATCTTATTCCTGATCATGGGGGAGTGCTCCATCTTTCACCATTGTGTTTGATGTTAGCTGTGGGTTTTCCTAAGTATCCTTTATTATGTTGAGGAAATTCCCTTCAATTCCTAGCTTCAGGGGCATTTTTATGATGAAAGAATGTTGTGTTTTCTCAAATATCTCTTCTGAATCAATTGAGATACTCATGTAGCTGTTGTTATGACTATTTTGTTAATATCGGGTGGAATATGAATTAATTTTCTTATATTGAATGCATTCCTTCAATAAATCCTGTGTGGTCATGTTGGATTCAACACGTTAGTATTTTGTGGGGGATATTTGGATATATATTCATGAGGGATATTTGCCTATAGTTTTCTTGTTATACCTTTATCTCATTTTGGCTTCAGGGTTATGCTGTACTCAAAGAATGAATTAGGAAGTACTTCCACCTCTTACATTTTTTAAAAGTTGTGAAGGACTGATTTAATTCTTCTTTAAATATTTGACAAAATTCCCTAGTGAGGACACTGGGTACTGGACTTTTCTTCATTAGGATGTTTTTGATTATGGATTTTACCACTTTACTCATTATTGCTGTTTAGGTTTTCAATTTTCTTTTCATTTATTACTAATTGGAAGTTAGTACATATATCATGTCATTCCAGAGTTCAATCACATCAAACAGTATTACACAATTGCTACCACAGTTCCAAACACTGTTTTCCTTCCTGGATTCCTTGACATCATCATCCTTTACCCCTAGCCCCGCCCCCTGCACCACCACTGTACTCTCCCCCTCCCCCCGAAACCCTTATTCTACTTGCTGTCCCTACAGGTTCCTCAATGCTGGGTTTCATATACTGAAAAGTGGGAAAACATAACACATTTTAAAGAGGGTGACCCCAATGACATAATAATTCTGAGATAAATCCTAATTTGAATAAACAGAAAGGTTATGATACAGAAAATGTTGAAAACCATATCAGGTCCAGCGTGCATCAGAGTGGGGAATCAACTGACACAGTTTAACTGTTCAAGTCAGGTTGATCCCTTTGATCTTCTGTGCTCATCTCTCCAATGCACTCTGCTTAGTGACCACTCTCCTCCCATGCCTCGATTACGGACGGAGGGAGATCACTGGAGGCTTATTTCCTATGTAGTTCCCACAGATGTATCTTGGGCTTCCTCTGTCATCCCTGTCCTCTGCAAAGCCGATTCTCAAATTTAGGCTCTGCTATTAATCCTTCCTTTGACTTGAATTATATGATTTACAATCCTTCGTGACTGATGATGGTGTGCTTCTTCCATGTAGACTTAGTTGACATCTCACTTAGATGGCTGCTTGTTTGGAGACAAGCCTTTAAGACCCCAGACCCTATTTTACCAGCTAGCCAGGCACCAACTAATTTCTTCACCACATTTTGCTATAGCACCCATATCTTCTGTGTTCCCTTTCTGAAGAAGATGAGTATCGAGCAGAGCCATGATATAAAAGCTAATTGTTGGAGCTAGGATTTAGTGTGAATCCAAAACCCCTTCCTGGATCTATGGGGTTTCTTTGGTTGGTTTTTTTTTTTTTAATTTGCCTTTGGCTTTACTTAGGTTATATGTGTGTTTCTATGAACCTTTCCATTTCCTCTAGGTTAGCTAAATTTTTGGTTATATATATGTTTATAGTTATCTCTTAAGATTTTTTATATTTCTGTAAGATTGGTAATCTTGCCCCTACTTTTATTTCTGAGTTTAGTTACTTGTGAATGCTGCCCTCTTTGTCAGTTTAATTAAGGGTATGCCAATAGATACATGTCCCAAAGGAACTTAATCCTGCTATCAGCTTGAAAACACTCTCTAGCTCCCCCAATTAAGTGCCTGGAAACATCCAACTCTGCAAGTGAGCCCCTGCTGACGGCACTCAGCTGTGTTTGATGCATGTGTGTGGAAGCCCATTGCATTCTCCTGTGGACCTTTGGAATACCCTTAGCATCAAAAGCATGTGAAGAAGATATGTTTTAAATGAGCAAAAATATTTGTTTTACTCAATAGAAGAAAGAGAAAGAAAAGAAATTATGATAAATAGAAAACTCATGAGAAGATGTAAAAAATGTTGCTACAAAGTAATAGAAATCTTTATTAAGCAAATATATAAAAACATGAAGCCCCTGTTTCCTGACCTGTTCCCCACCAAAGTCTATTAACTTCTGAAGGCAATGTTTTCATCTCTCCGATCCTTCCAGGAAGAAGTGTGTGCGCTTCCTTTTGCACTACATAAAAATGGCAGAGGGACTGAGTGCACTTTCCTTTGAGATGCTCTTTGAAAATCATTTCAAAAAGAAATCTGAAAGGGCAAGACTTCGGGTGGATGGGCAGAGAAAGGGCAGGGCTATCGGGTGGATGGTATAAAATTTCTCAATGAAATACTTGTAGTAGAGCCTTTTTTACCCTTAAGAATCAGCACAGACATTTTAATGATGGAAACAAGCACAACTCTCCTGGCTTTTAAAATCTCCACCAATGTCCTTTTTAAAATTTTCTTAAAACTTCTTCATCATAAGCTCTCATGATGGCCTTGTGTTCTTCTAGAAAATCCATCAAAATAACTCTGAGACTACAGAACCACACAAATCCCCACCCCCACAATTCTGAGACCAGAAGAATTAGAACAGTGGTTCTCAACCTCCCTAATGCCACGATCCGTTCATATAGTTCCTCATGTTGTCGTGACCCCCCCAACCATAAAACTATTTTTGTTGCTACTTCATAATTGTAATTTTGCTACTGTTATGAATCAGGTGACCCCTGTGAAAGGGTTGTTCAACCTCCAAGGGGTCACGACCCACAGGTTGAGAACTGCTGAATTAGCAGGTGCTCAGCCACCACACCTGTCACTTCAGAAGTCCCTGCAATTACAACAAAAAATACAAGACTTCCTGGTTCGACCGTATAACTCTTAGTCACTCTTAATGCATGGAACTGAACTCACCTATGTGGATCAATTTTGAGCCAAACAATAGGTAGGTTTTAAGCTAAACAATAACACTGTAGAATAATTAATCATTTGAGATGTAAAGGGCAGTGTTTCCCCAAGGGCAACGTTTACAAGGCAGGAAGGGCTAGGGGAAAACGTGGAATGGAAACAGGAAACATGGGGAGGAATTGAAATAATCATGACATTGAACAAGATGTGCATGGATTATTAAACAGAAGATGGATCTGTTTAGTAAACCTTCACCCAATTCCTAATGCAAAGTAAAATAAAAAAGAATCCCTTTGGGTTCCCTATTGTGAATTCTCTGCCTTGAACTTGAGTGGCCAGTGGATCCCCTGGAAGCCACTGTTTTGAAGTCACTCCAACAAGACTAAGACAAATATACTACTGAGAGAACCTGTATGCAGTCATCAGTTGATTACAGAAATATCCTTAAACATGCGTTATCTGGTAAAAAAATATCTGCATGCATGAATTAGAGCCCTACTAGTAATACTTACTCTCATAAGTAAGATACTAGAATGAAGCTAATAAGTTTTATTGTAATAATGTTAATGGGACAAACTTACCAAACAACAAAAAAGAGCCTTTAGTTTTTTGGTAAACCTACAGTTCCCCCCTCCACTCCAACCAAGTAATGTGTTTAAAATTAAAGAACGTCGAGAAGTTGAAAAAATGTTGTAAGACAAAGATGAAGCATGAATGAGATAATAGAATTTAAAGTGCAAAGAAAAAAACAAAAAACAACTCAAAAACTCCATAAGAAACAAAGAAGGATGTTTATATAAGAAACAAAGATGGATGTTTATACTAATTAAAGGATAAATATATAATGGTAATATAGTTATCATAAAACTCACAACTATAGTTCCAAGTAGAAAAACTATTAGCTAAAAGAATCTTTGGGTGAGTCAGCATTAACAATTATAGAAAGACCTACATTTCAAATAATATAAATTATTGTTATAAAGTCTACCTTCAGAAACTCATATATAAAGAAATGTCCAGACACACAGAGCCTCTCATCAAAAAGTGGAAGACATATTGGTGAAGACATTTAGGCAAATCTCTGACCAATCACTATCTGTACTAATCTAACATCATGGTCCACATGTTACAAATGACTATAGTTAAAGTTAGGCTCGAAGAAAGCTAACCCCACCACCAACAGAAGTAGCAACAATAATAATAAAACAAATATCAGTAAACCTATAGTGG
>NW_022111373.1:30546725-30567702 GCF_000313985.2 Echinops telfairi | reverse complement strand
CACTTCACAGCCATGGAGTGGAGGTAGACTCACTGAGGTAATCTACCTGGAGGAACAGAAAGATAAAAGGAAAAGACATCAGATGAAGTTAAAATACCAACACAGACGTAGTGAGAATCCTGAAAGAAGAGAGAGAGAATGAACAGAAAGTGTATTTGAGTAAATAATGGCATGGCTAAAAAACTTCTACATATAATGAGAAATATTATTATGCATATCCTAGAAGTTAAAAAACATTCACATAGGAGGAATGCAAGGATCTCCATTGCTAGGCTGTTATAGTTAAACTACCAAAAGCCAAAGATGAGAGAATATTGAAAGCAATAAGAAAAAATGTAACTCATTACGCGCAAAAAATAATTAACTAGATTACAAGATTAACAAGATCATAAGATTATAATGAATTATATGAATGAATGAATTTGCAGCAGAATTCATGGTGGTCAGAAGATAATTGGATAACATATTCAAAGTGCTGGGGAAAAATACTGTAAACCCATAATTCTATATTCAGCAAAACTATTAAAAAATGAAGGTGAAATTAAGGCATTCTTAGAAAAACAAAACTGAGACAATTTGTCACTAGCAGACCTGCCCTTCAGGTAAGACTAAAGAAAGTCCTTTGGGCTGAAATAAATAGACCATAGAGAGTAATAGATCCACATCAAGATATAAATATCACTGATCAAAGCAGCTACAGAGGTAAACGTAAACAACAAAAGATAAAGGTATGTTTTGGACTTATTTCTTTTTTCAAAAGAAGGAGGTCCCAGAGAAAGTCGATAGATAGTTTGGGGAGTGGAGTCGAAGCGTTTGTGGCAAAGTTATCCTTACCAAAAGGAAGAACAACTTCTAGGCAAAGGGAAAGAGGAAAGGAGAAATCCTTGTGGGCGTTTTGGGAAAATTGTGAGGGAGTTCTATCAAATGGATTCTATTTCTTTCTGAAACAAAGCATGGATGATTTCCTGAACAAGAGGGTGTTGGTAGGGTTGGAGGGGAGTCAAGTGTAGAAGGTAAGTTTCCGATGATCTTATTATTCTTGTTCTCTGGCTCTCTTCTCCCTACCACCAAAGTGCTCCCTTTTCCCAAAGAGTGCATTCACGGAAAACAGTAGAGTAGGTAAAAGTTGCTAAAAGGCTAATTTATGTCTTTCAGAAAGGTCAATCCAAGAAACCCTATGAAGATACATCCCACTTCTCTTCCCATTTGCTAGGAAATGGCCTACCAACCACATATTACCTTCAGGGACACGCCCTGTGGTAGTTAGATGATTTTATATCAACTTGAAGATTTATGAAAGTGTAGCGGTGGAATCCAACCTGTCAATCAGGTTACAGCCTGATGATGCCTCCTTGGGGTTGAGACCTTCTTATAAGAAGAGAACCTCACTCTTTTTCTCCTACTTCTCCTTCCGGCAACTCTACTGCTGACTCTGGGAGCTGTTGGCACCCTGCCATGTTTCTACCGATTTTGGGATCATCCATCTCTGCACCCAGCGCTCATTGACCCGTGATCTTCCTGCTTCCCAGTCCACCACTCTGTGTCTCCAGCATGTGACGCCGTGAGTCTGAAGAGGGCCTTAGGACTAGCATCAGACTTACAGTCTTGAGTTGGACTGAGCTGGGATACTTCTTGATATAAAGCTCTTTTTATACATTGATGAGTGTCACTGGCTTTCTTCGTCATATTTGATTATTCACCCACTTTGTCTTCAGCGGTTGTGTCGGGAAGGTGAGCATCATAGAATGCCAGTTTAATAGAAGAAGGTATTCTTGCTTTGAGGGAGTACTTGTGTGGAGGCCCAATGTCCTTCTGCTACCTCAATACTAAACCTATAAATACAGGCATATAGATCTCTTTCCCCATCCTCATATAGATATAGTTGTATATGTACATGTCTTTATCTAGACCTCTACAAATGCTCTTTGCCTCCCAGCTCTTTCCTCTATTTCCCTTGATTTTCCTCCTGTCCCATTATCATGCGCAGTCCCCACCAGGGTTTCAGCACTTCCTCTTTGTTACATCCTGGCCCACCAGGCCTTGCGGACGATGACCCCAATTAGAGCAGCCAGTCCACAGAGAGGACCACATGGCCAGCCCCACTATGATACATGATGCCCCTCACTGACCCATGGCCCTGCGGGGGACAGCACCAGAGACACAGTGTGGGAATTGCACCCGATCTGATCCCGCCACACTGAGGCAAAGCACAGGGGGAGTGCAGTGGAAAAGCAAGGGAATGGAGCAGCAAGGCCCCCAGGGAATGATGAGGGTGGACTTTGGGGACAGGGCGTGGTGCCCCAACAGACTGGACTGGAAAACACTCCTAAAGGCCAGCGATCCTTGAACTAACTACAAGCTTTTCTTGCGTGTTGTGTTTTAATTTGTTGTTTGTCAGTGGTTTGTTGTTGTTTTGTTGTACATTGTTGCGTGGTTTTGCTCTGTCTTGTTTTTGTGCATGTTATTATCTCCACAGGTCTGTCTAAATAAGATAGGCTGGATGAACAATCTGGAGGAGAAAACAATGGGACCGACAGTTCCAGGGGGACATGGGAGAGAGGGAGGTGGGGGAAAGGAAGAGGTGTTAACAAACCCAGGGACAAGGGAACAACAAGTGATCCAAATTGGTGGTGAGGTGGGTGTGGGAGGCTTAAAGTGGTTTTTGAGGATAAGTGTACTCAATTGTGGGCTAGAGAATGATATGCCACACATGGCAAAGTAGTATGTAGTTGGTGAGCAAGAGAGAAGGTTGAATAAATTCATCAATTTCTGTCTTTTCTATGGATCCTGTGGCATTGCAATTTCTTTATATTCCACCTGCATGTGTTCCAGGGTACTTCACAGGCCTCTGAGACAAGGCCATGGAGAATGCGTGGACACCAGGTGGACCCTAACAAGAAGCTTGATCTCCACCAAAGCATGAAATCAAGAGATAAAAGCAAGCAGATGAAATACACCACATCACCGGTTTCAAAGCATGGAAAGACACCAAGGTTGGGCAGAAATGAAAGGGCAGTGTTTTCGAAAATAAGATGATGAAAAATAAATTGTTCTGAAAGCACACTGTAGAGGGAAGTTTCCTGTGACCCTGCACAAAGCCTGTTTCATAGCTGAAGGACAAGCAAATAAGAAAAAAAGAAAAAAGAAAACTGTTAAATGGCCGATGAGAACAGAACACAGGTGCCACTAAACGGAGTGAGTTGTGAATGAGAAGGAATCCAGCAACATCTGCTGGGGAAGGTTTTTTGTTGGTGTTAGGTGCCATGGACTTGGCTCAGGCATGCTAATCCTATCATGGATAGGACTGGGGGAGGACAGAGAGTGAACTAATATGCTGCTTTTTTTTTAACATCTGGTTCCCCAATCTTAGATTTGTCCTATTTTTGCAGTTTAGAAGCAGCAGCTGAATTGAATTCCCTAAGTTCACTTCCTTTTGGCCAGGTGTAGGAGTCCTCCTCTGTGCTTGCTTGCCTCCTTCCTCCACGAGGTACCTCTATTTGGCATGGACCCACTCTTCGGGGGAAGGTATCGGGAAGCAGCTGTAACAAGAAACAGACAACCGAAATAATTAATATCTAGGCAAACAGATATAAAGTACAAAAAAGTGCCTTATTGCAGAATTAATTTAAAAAGTTATTAGTTTTTATATTTCAAATTCAGCCAAGTTCTGACATTGTAGCAGGCACTGAGCTAGGAGCTTGCACATATATTATTTCATTTCAGCCTTAGCATCATTATTTCTCCAACGTTCCAGAGGGAAATTAAGTGATACTCTAACCATTTGTGGGCGGAATGGCTGCCAACTGTTAAGAGGAAAACGGCAGAGCTTTAATTTGTGGTTTAATTCTAGATGGAGCTGAACCAGCCCCAAAGGCCTTCCGATTCCAGTCCAGATTGCCCTGTTTTTGCCTCTTTCCTTGGGTCTCCCACAAAACGTCTCAAGTTTGAGGTCTTGTCAGCCCAAACGCTTGAAGTATGTAAACACAATGGAAATGTATGAATTCTCAGGCACGAGGAGTGACCCACCATTGTCAAAGAGTCCATTTATTACATCGATTCAGCTAAAAAGTGTGCATTGTCAGATAACTTTATTTTGAAAGCTACAAGCCCCTTCAAACCCCCAAGAAAGCATAGCAGCGTATGTGGATGTATACAGTAAGATTACGACAGGTGGAGCCATGCGTCCTTTGAGTCAGCCATCATAGGAGACGGTGCTGGAAGTGGGCGGGGGGGCAGGGTGACTATCGAGCATGTGTGTCTGTTAGGTGACTGCGCTCAACATGTGTTTCTAGTCACATTGCAATTCCGGACAGGAAGCATTTGTTAAACTCACTAGGTTTAAGGTTCAAGTGGAAGGCCTCATGCCTTAGCTTGTAACCCTCATTCTGAATAATTATATGGCAAGCCATTTGAGCTCAGAGGGTGTATGATACTTCAGTGACAGGGTCAGGTCAGACTTACTGGTCTGATAGAGACTTGTGGAACCCTTGAGGAGACTGGGGGTCTTTGAAGCCCTTCAAATCTAGAACTGATCACCTTTCAGCCAAACTACAGACCTATCAAGTAAACTGCAACATTGATGAGGAAAGTATTCTTCAGAACAATTAACTATACAAGACTACTAGGGCAGCATTTGCCCAAAACACAGCTCAGAAGACAGGAAGGGGCGGGAAAGGAGGAGGAATGGATCTGGGGAACCTAGGGCAAAAACATTAAAATGATATTACATTGAGACAATTGCACTGAATCATACAAAACAGGTGTAAATTGTTGAATGGGAAGCTAATATGTTCGATAAACTTTCACCCAAACCACAGTATGTTAATACAAAAACAAACAACACACAACCAAGACAGGGTCAATGCCGATGGTCCTTGTGTGGCTTAGTACAAAGACAGAAGCTAGAGGGAGACATGAGAAGGCCTTTAAAAGGGTCAAAACCTCAAACAGAACTCACTGCCATTGAGTCGATTCCAAGCCATAGCGACCATGCAGGACGGAGTAGAACTGCCCCTGTGGGTTTCTGAGACTGTGTCTTTGTGGACTTTGAAAGCCTCATCTTCCTCTTATGAACCACACTCAGTTGCATTAAAATATTTTAACATCTTTAATGTCATTTCCCTTCCCTAGTGAGGGCGGTGGGTTGGGAGATCCCGCTTTTTCCTCTTGCCACTTTACTTTGTGATGTTCTAGCTTCTTCTGAGTCTTTGATGGTCACTCACGGTGACCCCCCCCCTGACGATAAGGCTCTATCTGACTGTCAGCAACCTTCTCAGAAGGCAAAGACCCTTTGTGCTCAGCCAGTCTCGTGAAGGAAGCAGAATAGAAGTTGCCATATCTGACTGGAAGCATGACTACCTGTGAAGAACCGTGAGCACCAGGACACGCAGAGGAGATGCAGAGGCAAGTGCCTTAGCAGCATATTTTGGGTGTCCTGGGTCCCTATAAGGCACTGTGATGGCACTGTGGTTAAGCTCTTCGCTGTGAACGGAAAGGTTGGGGGTTTGAACCCACCAGTTGCTCTTCCGGAGGAAGATGTGCTAAGGATTTCAGTAAGCGGTTCCCCCTTTCTACCCCACCTTTGCTCCACCCTCGGGTATCGCCACTCTCACCACTGGTCCTGAAGGGATCATCCCTCCTGGATTCCCTGTGCTTCCAGTTGCTATCTGTACCAGTGTACATCCTCTGGTCTAGCCAGATTTGTAAGGTAGAATTGGGATCACGATAGTGGGGGGGGGGAGGGTGTGGGGGGAGGAAGCATTTAAGAACTAGAAGAAAGTTGTATGTATCATCATTGCTACACTGCATCCTGACTGGCTCGTCTCTTCCCCGCAACTCTTCTGTAAGAGGATGTCCAGTTGTCTACAAATGGCCTTTGGGTCCCCACTCTGCACTTCCCCTCATTCACAATGATATGGTCTTTATTCCTTGATGCTTGATACCTGATCCCTCGACGCCTCGTGATCACAAGGCATGTGTGTACTTCTTCTACGTGGGCTTTGATGCTTCTGTGCTGGAAGGCTGCTTGTTTATATTCAAGTCTTTAAGATCCCAGACACTTTATCTTTTGATAGCTGGGCACCATCAGCTTTTTCCACCACGTTTGCTTATGCACCCGCTGTGTCTTCAGTGATCGTATCAGGAAGGTGGGCACACAATGATATGATTCTTTGTTCTTTGATGCCTGATACCTGATTCCTTCCACACCTCATGATCACACAGGCTGGTGTGCTTGTTCCATAGTGGGCTTTGTTGCTCCTGAGCTAGATGGCCTAAATAAATATCTTTAATTCCAGTGAAATGATCTCCCAAGGATAATGGATTCTTCTAGACTTTTGCCCATGTTGTCAAGTAAAAATTTCTTTTATTTGTAATAAATCCAACTTTTTAAACAAGTGCTTCCTCCTTCACTTTCTTTTAATCCAACAAAGGAAATGAGAAAGATGTTTTTACTTTCATGATGTGTACTCATTTTTCATAATGAAATTGTTTGAAAGTGTCATGGTGAGATTTATTATTTACAAAAACATGGAAGACTTATTTACCTCAGTAAAGAACAGATGATTTTTTAAAGTTTCTGATTATTCGCTCTCACTGTGAAATTCAAAGCCCTCTCTGAAGACTTCAAGTTTGGGGATCATTAACTTCAGTAAGGATTTCATCCTTTTGGGGGGCATGACTAGGATGGCACTTATTGTAGATATTTGGGTTCTATTTTTTTTTGAACCGGGCAGTTAAGGTAACCAGCTCCTTGCTATTCCTGTATGGTAAATGTCTATTGTTATGTATGGAATTGTGACCCCCTACCCACAAAGATATGCTGAAGTTCTAATACCAAGTACTTGTGAACGTGACATTGCTTGGAACAGGGGTATTTTTTGAGAGGGCCCTGGTGGTGCAGTGCTTACACATGGGGTGGCTAACTGCAAGGTCAGCAGTTGAAAACCATCAGCCACTCTAATGGAGAAAAACAGGGCTTTCTACTCTGGTAAAGAGTTCAGTCATGGACACTTCACAGGGGCAGTTCTACCCTGTCCTATGGTCCGTGCTCTGGCGTGGCAGTGACATGACGGCCGTGAGCTTGAGTTTCTGAGGGTCTTGTTATTAACGATGCTATCACTTGGGTTTACATGAGCTCATATAGAGTATGTGGGTCCTAATCCCTTCTGAGTGGTGTCTTATGGAAGCAGATGTCAGACCCAGAGACACACATCAGAGAACGATGTCAAATAATGCCAAGGAACACCGGGGGCTACCAGAGTGGAAAAGGGAAAGTAAGAATAATTTCTTGGAGCAGGCACAGAGAAGTCGGCCCTGCTGACTTGAATCAGACTGGATTTACCTACTTCTAAGCTGTGTAAGTCATTTCATGATACAAATCTATTTCTATATACAAAAATAGATGAGTGTTCATTTACCTGAATAATCTTGTGGGAGTTGTTCTCATATGAAAACTACTAAGGTGGGGTGTAATATCTGGGAGGAGTGAAGGCACTTACAGTTAGGCCTTTGGGTTCCTGTGACTCTCAAATACTAGTTTTCACTCCAGGCCCAGTGGATCTCTCTAGTGCAGGGATGCATCTAACGTTTTGGTATTTTATTCTTAAATGCACCGCATACAGCAGGCACTCAGTCTCTAAAAGCTATTGATGATCTTGGCCTGCATCAAGTCTCATGTGCTCCCTGGCTAAAAGCTCTTGGATGACTCACCCACTAACTCACTGCCATTGAGTCGATGGTGACTCACAGTGACTCTATGGGACAGGGCAGACTTGGCCCTGTGAATTCTCAAGACTGTACCCCTTTCTCCTGAGGAGCAGCTGGTGGTTTCCAACTGCTCATCTCGTGGTTAGTAGCCCAACGCATAACCACTTGGAGGACATGGTATAAATCCTACACTATTTACCAAATATTAAGTTTAATGCCAAAATTGGTCACATTAAACTGGTAAAATAAAAATGAAAACGAACCATGTTGACGAATGGCTCATCACTGGCATCAGACATAGTATGGAAAACAAATCACTAAGTAAAAAAATAGGTAAGAACAAATCCTTCTTTAGGTAAATAATTTGTTGTTAGGGGTAGTTGGGCTTGGTCTGACTCATAGCATAAATATATACCGCGTGATAATCTCTTCTTATCTCTTGGATCATTTCAGAGTCTTTGGCTTCATTCTGGCTGAGAATATACAGATCCAATATGGAAAAAATATGCATATTGGGAATAATCTCACCTAAAATATTTGTCTAGAATGACTATTATTTTGAAGAAAAATAAGCAAGAAAATGGTAATTTGGGCCAAGTTGTCAATTCTAAGCATTAGTGTAACTACCTGTGTGGATCAAGGAAGGAATCCTAATGGCCGTGGGTTAAAATCTCTCCGCCAGTATGCAAAAGCTGGTGCTTTGTACCCATCAGCCACTTCATGGGAGAGAAAGATGGCAGTCTGCTTCCGTAAAGACAGCTTGGAAATCCTGTGAGGCACTTTGTCTTTGTGTATCGGGTTCTCATGAGTCAGCATCAACTCTAGAGCAGTGGATTTGGTTTGGTGACTCCAGGCAAATGTTCCACTGTATAAGGAAACATGAAACATTTTTCTGAATGCACCAAGACCCAGCACCAGTGCGGTACCATCCGATTCTCTATAAACGTAATGATTCATTTGAAAATGTTCTCTCTCGAAATATAAAAAAAAATATGAATCTCTTCTGCATACCTATATCAAGATTACTTCAAAACGTCACCTCTTCCTTTTCTTCTGTAGGGTTAATATTTTATAGACCTTAAAGCTTTAAATGTTTAATCATTCCTTTTAGAGATATTCTTTGAAAAGGACAGATCATTCTAATGGCTTGAAAGCCTTACTTACAGGAATTAAATCCAAGCATATTGCTTTTGCCTTTTGCAGGGACATGTATAGTGTGATAGTCTGGGTACTTTAGAGAAACAAATCCACAGAAACTCATGTATATGAGAGCGTTTTATATAAAGGGTAAGTGCACATCAAGAAAACATCCCAACCCAGTGCTGCCCAACCAAGCCCACAAGTCAACATTAACCCATATGTCTGACACCAGTCCACAAAGTCCTCCTCATCTCACAAAACAGATGCAATGATGCCGTCCGACTGCAGGAGGAAAGCCGATTTAGTGAATGTGTACGCATCTCAGCGCTGCCAGGGGTCTCCACACAGCTGCTCCAGCTGCATCAGGGTAGGTCCATGTGGCTGCTCCTCAGGGATGTCTCACAGGAAGTGAGCCTTGCCAGCTGAAGCAGAACTGGCTAAGGCAGCTGCATCCTGGTCCAACCATCAGAAAGCAAGAGCCCCAACAACTAGAAAGGCGAGGCTCACCAAGCCATTTATCCCTCTGCTCTTCAATTAACCCCACATGTGTTTACAGGCCAGGTTGGCACAATAAGCTAACTACCTTATACACTTAGAGGAGACAGGGCAAATTTGTGGATTTTTGAAGTGAGAACAGTTGCTAAGTTCTCATAGGCACAATCAAATGGAAAAACATAACCAAATATCCAATAATGCATTTTCTTCTTTTAAGAAAGTGAGTTTCGGGAACCTAAGGGGAAAGCAAATTTTGAGAATGATGAGGGCAACAAATGTATAGGTGTGCTTCACATAATTGATCTATGTATTGTGATGAATTGTATGAGCCCCAATAAAATGATTAAATTAAAAAAAAAAGAAAGTGAGTTCATTTTAATGGGAGAAACCACAAGGCAAAGGTCTAAGAGTTTTAATAAACCAAACATAAAATTAAACCAAAGAGGCTAGAACTTGAAAATAAAAATATACAGAAACAATTACTGTCCAAGTATTGGTTCCCAAATTTTATTGTGCTTTTCCATCACCAGGGAAACTTTAGTACCTAAATCTTTAGAACCTTCAGGTGCTCAGACCTTGTGATTTAATTATTATCGAGTATCAAGGGTCTTAAATGTTTCTCAGATGTGTCTAAGATAAAAGGAGCTTAGGAATCTCAGTGTCAAAGAATATTTGCCCAAGAAAATGCTTCATGGTTCTATGATAGGACATTAACTGTTAAGGACATTAATCATCAAAGGCTGCTGCAGCCGTAGAGCAGATGTTAGTGAAGGATCAACTTGATAAAGGCTAGCTTCTGGCCACCAATGTACCAACCACAGGGCAGCTCTGTGATTCAGGCTCACACTCAGGGAATGGAGCTGGAGCAACAGCGCAGCAGGCCATACTTTGCTAAAGCTCACTGCATATCTATTAGGTTAAGCTGCTCACTGAAAGGCTAGTGGTTCAAACTCACCGTCTGCCCCACTGAAGCAAGATGAGGCAAGCTGATCTGGAAAAACTTTGAAGTCTCATATGAAGCAGTTCTACTCGATCCCCTGGGATTGCTATGATTCAGAATCAACTCAATGGCAGTGTTTTATTTTGTTTTGTCTTATATCTTTTAGGGTTTTTTCAGTTCACACACACACACACACACACACACACACAGAGTCTAGTTGGCCTCCACTAACCTGCTAAGTAAATGACTGACATCTCAGTGGAATGGCCAATGGCTTAATCAGTGGACTGGATGGTGTCAATGTGATAGTTCCTTACCTAATTCTGTTCCCCTCCACTGGGGCTCAGACAAGCTCCCTTCTTTGGGGGAATATAGCAGCAGCTTCAGGCATGTGTTCTTCAACTTCAACTACACTTGACTCAGAAGTTTAACAATCATCTCCGGAGCTTCATTGGTAGTGAGTGGCCAGATGCTAATTCATTAAGATGCTAATTCATTAACTGATGTCTGTAGTCACACAATACCACATATTGATTGGTTTAGGTAAGTGTAAATTGAAAAAGGTTGCTGTTGCCAGGTGCCATGTAGTGAATTCTGAGTCTTGGTGACCCCATGTGTGCGGAGTGGAACTGCACTATCAGGCTTTCAAAGCACATCATGAGGCCTAGCTTCCAGTGCAGGATGGGGTAGGTTTAAACTGCTAACCTTTTACTAGTAGGCCAGGCCTTAATTGTTTGTGCCGCCTAGGCACTCCAGTATAAAAGCTACACTCATACAGATGGATGCTGCCATTCATGAAAATCTGATTGTCTCTTAGGGTTACATTTGAATTACTTGGGGTTCTGATTAATAGGAACTTATTATTACCCAGAAAAACGCCCTTGTTTTAGTTTTTCTGATCTCCGTCAGCTAATATTCATGAACTGTCTTTTGGGAATTTTCCCTTTTTGTTATGGAACTTTCTCTTGGCTGAAGGCATGGCACTGGATAAAATCTATCTTTACAGGATAATAACTTAGAGGAACAGGGCCACATGGTGTTCTGAAACGGCAGAATGGTTACACCGGACAACCCTACTGGGAACCACATGGTTTGGAGTCTGATCGTGGGTCCACGTATGACAGCAAGGACTTCAGCCTTCAGGGTGGATCACAACTCAAGGCAATGAAACCCCAGCTCCTCACAATGGGACCCCAGGGTAGCCTCATAATAAATGGATAAGAAACTGAAATTGTCAAGGATTTTGGTTTGCTTGGATCCACAATTAACGCCCATGGAAGCAGAAGTCAAGAGTTCAAACAACAGATTGTTTTAGGCTGCCCAAGACCTAAGTAAAGTGTTAAGAAGCAAGGGCGTTACTTTGAGGGCTTGAGGTGTGCCTGAGCCAAGCCATGGTATTTTTCCATTGCTTCATGTGCATGTGAAAGGTGGACATCGAACGAGGAAGCTGGAAGAAAAATGGATGCATTTGAACGATGGTGTTGGTGAAGTCTCTTGAAAGTACCATGGACTGCCAAAAGAACGAACCACACTGTCTTGCAAGAAGTACAGCCAGAGTACTTCTTAGAGGCAAGGCTGTGAGCTTGCATCTCACATATGTTGGCCATGCTGTCGGGAGAGACAGTCTCTGGAGAAGGACATCATGCTGGGTAAAGCAGAGGGGAGCCAACAGGGGCAAGTCCTCAGCAGGAAGGCTTGACACATGGCTGTAGCAACGGGCTCAAGCAGTGAAGCTGGAGAGGACTGGGCACGGTTTTGTTCTGTGGTCCGGAGACTTCTTTTGGTATTTGCCACCATAAAAGTAAATCATATTCATATATTGTTATTTATTTATTTACTTTAAACATTATCTCCTGACTTCCGACTCCGGAATTTTGAAAATTCAGTTTTCTGTACTACATCTCAATTTACTTTTAATCCCCTGTTTAGTTTTCTCCAGTTAAAAAAATGTTTAACCAACCATTAATAGTTATCATGACTATGTATGTAAATATTTCCATACTTATACCATATTGTAATTATACCTATCTCGATATGCCAAATTTCTTGGGGTTTTGTTCGCCCTAGAGTTGCTAATTTTTCTTCTTTTGTAATAAAAGCCTGAAGTTCACTGCCATCATGTAGATTCTGACTCCCAGCCTAGAGGACAGGAGAGAGCTGGCCCGTGGGTCCAAGGCTGTCTTTCTGGGAGCGGAAAGCGTACTTTTCTTCCAGAAAGCCTCATCTGCAGCACATTTTCTCCCTTCTTTCCTGCCTTCCGTCCTGACTTTTGTTTTCTCTTTCATCCGTCCTTTATTGAATCTTTCTCTGTACTTCTTTAGTTTCTTTAGCCTGGATTACTTCCTAGGCATCTTTTCAAAAGCGTCTTTTCTGGGATCCTCGAAACTTCTTGTGTTCAAGCTGCACTTTCCTGCCCTTCGGTCGATGTTCCTGGTTTCCTTATTCACTGTGATGGAGCGTGTTCTCCAGTGGTTTTATGAAAATGGGTGCGTGAGGAAGAAAGTTCATAGAAACATTCACTACCTCACAGTTGATTGATAGACTTCTAAGTTGGAAATAATTTTTTCCATAACATGTTGAAGGCATATTAAATTGTCCTCTAGTTTCCCATGCTCCTGTGATTTTATTCTTTACCCTTCATATGTGGTTTATATTTGTGTAAGCCTATTTTCTGTAGAAAATCATATTCTTCAGCTCTGGGAAAGTTTTTTTTAAATATCATTTTATTGGGGGCTCGTATAACTCTTATCACAATCCATCCATCCATCCATTGTGTCAAGCACATTTGTACATTTGTTGCCATCATCAGTCTCAAAACATTTGCTTTCTACTTGAGCCCTTGGTATCAGCTCCTCATTTTTCCCCTCCCTCCCTCACAAACTCTTGATAATTTATAAATTATTATTATTTTTTCATGTCTTACACTATCTGATGTCTCCTTTCACCTACTTTTCTGTTATCTGTCTCCTAGGGAGGGGGTTATATGTAGATTCTTGTAATCATTTCCCCCTATCTCCCCTCCTTCCCCTTCCCCTCCTGGTATCTCTACTCTCATTACTGATCCTGAGGGGTTTATCTGTCCTGGATTCCCTATGTTTCAAGCTCTTATCTGTACCTGTGTACTTGTCTGGTCTAGCCAGATTTGTAAAGTAGAATTGGGATCATGATAGTGGGGGGAGGAAGCATTAAAGAACTAGAGGAAAGTTGTTTGTTTCATCAGTGCTATTCTGCACCCACACTGGCTCATCTCTTCCTTGTGACCCTTTGGTAAGGGGATGTCAAATTGTCTATGGATGAGCTTTGGGTCTCCACTCTGCCCTCCCCCTCATTTACATTGATATGATTTTTTGTCTTTGATGCTGATCCCTGATCCCATCAACACCTCATGATTGCACATGCTGGTGTGCTTCTTCCATAAGGGCTTTTTGCTTGTCTGCTAGATGGCCTCTTGTTTACCTTCAAGCCTTTAAGACCCCAGATACTATATCTTTTGATAGCCGGACACCATCAGCTTTTTCACCACATTTGCCATGCATCCACTATGTCTCCAGCGATCATGTTGGGAAGGAGAGCATCACGGAATGCCAGGTTCTTAGAACAAAGTGTTCTTGCGTTGAGGGAGTACTTGAGTAGAGCCCCAGTGCCCATCTGTTACCTTGATACTTAACATATAAATATATGTACATAGGTTTATTTCACTATCATTATATAGAAATATATTCTCCAAAAAGTTTTTTCTATTTCTTCCAATTTCCTTTATTCTGTTCGTTTGGTCTGGTCTTATCTTTCACATTGTAGGCATTCTCCAAATACCTGACCATCCTGCGGCTCACATTTATCTTCAGGGGTGGGGGGGGCACTAAAAAGCTGACTATAGATGCTGTGTAGGGGTAGGGCCTGTCTGTTGGTGCCTTCAGTGAGGACAGCGGTATTCTTTAACAGTTCCACACCTGGTGTCATTGATATTACTTTAAAGACTACTGTGCCCCTGACCCGAGCTGTAGTTTTATGTATTTGTTTTTTGCCATATGACAGAGTAGAACTGATCATAGGATTTCCAATGTTGTTTTACAGTATAGAAGATGGCCACATGGGACCCCCATTCTTTGAGAACAACTACTTCAGAGAACAAACCTTCTTCCTCTTGCTAAGATGAAAATAGGTTTGTGCTTTGTCTGTGTACACTGGGGAAAGTATCTGGGAATATAAATATATTATGTCCAGAAGGTCAGCTAGTCTCATTCCCTATTTTAAACTTTATCCCAGCCCTCCACCTCCTGTCTTTGTATTTGATGTATTTAACTCCCTAGACCACTGAATTTCTGCAGGATGGCTTGATTTGGCAATTGTAATCTCCTTTCTAAACGCTGACATTTCAGCTCCCTCACCCTCACCCCGTGCAGTCAGTGTGATGGTTGAAATCATGTCTGCAAGTACTTTGACACTTCTACTGAGAGGTAGGGAGATATGCTCTCCTTGAACCTGAGCTGACTTTAGTGACTGGTGACTGCAGTGAAAGTAATTGAGGTGACTTCCAAGGGTGTTTCCTACAACCGGATACAGCTTCTGCTTGGTTAACTTGAGACACTGGCTTTTGGAATCTTGCATTGCAGTGTAAGAAATCCAAGGTTGCTATGCTCTGAAGAAGCCAAGACCACACAAAAGAGACAGTTGTTCCAGCTGGCAGCCCAGGGTGAGTTCCTGGCCCATGCCCAGCATTAACTTCCATACAGGTGAGGGACAAAGACTCCAGCCACAGGTGTTAAATCATCCCCAGCTTTGGGTCTGTGCAGTGGAAGCCCCCATGAAATGTTCCTTGTCTATGTCCTTTCCAAGGTGCTCATTTGAAGAGTCCATGAACATAAAAGACTTATTTTAAGTCACTCAAAATTGAATAACCTGTTACAAATGCAGTAGACAGTCAGGTCAACCAATGACCACTCATTCTTCTGCTCTCTCCCATCCCAAATTTTTTGGACATTGCTCATTTGTTGTCTTCCCTTTTTAATTTTTTAAACTTGTTCTTCCTTCGGTGTTATTTCAGGGATTTTGACAGGTAGTATCTTAAATTTCATTGAAGTACATTTCAAGATTGTCTTCTCTTTTTTGATGTAGTATGGCTTTAAATTGGCATCTCTGTTTGTGAGAGAAAGAATTAGAGTTCTGTAAAGAGTTAGAGTCTCAGAAACCCACAGGGCAGTTCTACCTGTGAGTAGGAATCAACTAGAAGACAGTGAGTGAGTGGGGATGGATGAATACAGGGGATATATACTTATCTTGTTTGGAAAAGCTAGAGGAAGAATCACTGCTATATGCAAATGGGTATGCTTATTGTTAAAAATGCCCTTGGTAGTTCTCTACAGCTGAGCTGCTCTAATTAAAACATGTATTTTCCTTTCCCATCCCTGCTTTTTTAGTTAGTACTTGGGGATGATATACAAATAATCATATATAACATGTAACATGTCTAATAACTTGGGTTGTTATACAAAAAATATAGATATTCTCAAAAATGTTCAGGGGAATGTCTTTTTAAAAAAATCGTTTTATTAGGGGCTCATACAACTCTTATCACAATCCATCCATCCATCCATTGTATAAAGCACATTTGTACATTCATTGCCCTCATCATTCTCAAAACATTTGCTCTCCACTTAAGCCCCCATCATCAGATTCTCATTTTACCCCCTCCCTCCCCGCTCCCCCCTCCCTCATGAGCCCTTGGTAATTTATAAATTCTTATTTTGTCATATCTTGTCCTGTCCGACTTCTCCCTTCACCCACTTTTCTGTTGTCCATCTCAGGGGAATATCTTAACCACAAAATTATGCTAAGCATTTCTGTTTTATCTGTAGGTCCCCACATCTGGGAGAACAATGGTATCAGATGAAATCCCATATAACCTAGCAGAGTTTGTTAAACCCTTCAGGCAAGGTGATGCATGAGAGCACCTCCCCAGAGTGCAGGAGAAAATTAGCCAGACTGGAAAGTTCTTGCTGCAAGTAGTTTCTGACTTAAAAAACAAAATAACAAAATCAAATAATTCCTTTTTTTTTTCATTTTCTGGGTGGCCTATGCCTGTCCTTATGTTCCTTTACATGCAAAAACAATAAACACAAATCACAGGAATTCTCTTTTTGTCTAGTGTATTGGATTTGTATGTGACTTTTTTTAAACTTTAATTTTGGATCTATAGATGCACTTTTTTGCTCTTGCCCTTAGTTTCTTTTTCTTGCTGTCGGTAATTCATATATGTCAACTGCAGCAACCTCAGGTATTCTGGAAGAATCAAGTCAGAATTGGAAGATGGAAGGGCAGAAACCTAAAAAGAGCCCAAGCCCTGCATAACTCATAGAGAAAACTATCCATCCCACATAATTAAGCCCTGACAATCAGCCCCATCCCTGGACTTCTCTTCTGTGAGAGAATTTAATCTCTGTGCTTAAGCCACTGTTATTTTTGTTCTTCAGGTTAGGTCTACCACTAATTGCTACTGCTCCTCTAATAATTTCAAAGTCGAGTTTATAACTATTGAGTAGACAGAAAGGTAAGAAGGGCATTGTGTCTATTCTGAAGGAGCTCACAGCCAAAATGAGGGGTATCGTAAGAGCAGTGCGGACGAGATGAGCAACACGTTGTAGGGATTTTGAGGAGAAAGCCATACATAAAGGTCTGCCTCAAGTTTAGAGCAGAGATTACCTGGTGAGGGCACTCAGCCAAAGATGGTCTTTGAAATGGATCTTAGAGGGATTCGATCGTTTGTTTTGGGGGGATGGAGACAAGAAGGAAAGTGCTTTTCAGAGTTTTCAGCATAAATGAAAACTATCTGTCAAAGTATGTGGAGCTCTCTAGGCTGACAACATTCCTGTGTGGGTTGGAGAGTCCGGTTGAAGGCATTGAATACCCATGCACCACGGTCAATGTTGGTCCAAGAATATATGCCTGGGGACAAACATTAAGGTTTTTAAAGATGGAATGCAAATGAAAAGTAAGTGCTAATGTTTAGCGTATGAATTCAAAATAGTTTTTAGAAGCAACAACCAAATTTTGTCATTAAAAGAAGTTTTTGTGATTGCTTTAACATCCTAAGGACAGAGCTAGGAAACCTCAGATCACAGTGTACTGCTGCAGTGTTTAAAAGAATCCCCTTTTTCTTTTGTTGTCTAGACTTGGAGACTTGATTCATCATATAGGTATATCTAGTCTGGTCAGGTGCCAAGTCCATGGGTCAGATGTTAGGCTGGAGGCTTCTTCTGATTCAGATAGAAACAGGAGTGGAAAACCTAAAAACAAACAGGAAGATGACAAGCTGCAGAGGTGAAGGGATCCAAGTCAGCAAGCAGGTCAGGCTTATGGCTACAGAGCCAAGTTGAATCCAAATTTGATAGGTCAGATGGCAGGCCACTGATCACTCACTGAATTGGCATGCAATAAGTACGACAGGCTATTGGCTCAAGCCCAAAGAGCCAGAGGTTGATGAACCAGAAGCAGAACCCAGATCTAGCAAACGTTTCCATGGTATCCACTTTTATTGGCAGTAGGGTACCTTCCTGAGGAAAGTTCCTTTCACTTGATTACTTTAAAGCTGTGACCCGAATAAGGGTGTGACATTCTACCCTAATTGTACAAGTGGTTGGCTCTTAGTAACTTATCTCATTATGGGGGTGAGTACATTGTGTTAGGTCATACCATGGGGGTTTACTGGGTGTTAACTGCCAAACCATTGAGAATCTTGGCCCATAAAAGCTGACAAAAAAACTTAATTATATCAATGCCCAAGTAGAAATCAATGATAATAAGATAGAACCGAACATCACAACCTGTCTTTTGGCAGCGGGCTAGCGGGACCTTCAGGAAATTTGGAATGATCTGAGGTGGCCATTTACCTAGGCCGATAGCCTCTGGGTCTCAACAGTATTGCCTGGGGCCTGAGCAGAATTTAATTTGGCCCCCTTCCTGCGTGTTCTAAAGAAATGCAACCAGATGTTGGACAGAGTATATTGCAGCTCATGGTAGACACATGGTTTGGGTGCTGTTAGGAACAGGCAAGTTTATTCATGACCAAGTGCTCAGGAGCATGAGGTGCAGCCTGAAGAGCTGTGATCAGAGTTTGGGGTGGAGAAGCTTCTTCTGGACCCTGAAGCTGTGACAGGTTCACCATATGTTGGATGTTATTGTCCATGTGCATCAGATGTATTCATTGCAAAAAATGTTTTGTTTAAAAATGGTTTACAGGCATGTGCTAAGAGGACAACACAAAACCTACAGATTGGAGAGAGGGGTCTGCCTGCCATGCCCATTTGGAAGCAAACCGAGAAGGAAAAAGAGAGAGCAAGGGACAGACAAAGCCCTGAGGATAATGAGCCTGCACAGAGATGTTAAGGCACAGAGAGGACTGTAGGGCTGACAACAGCTTGAGACATGATGTCCCCTCACTGGAACATACCGTGACAATATTGGGGACACATGGTGGAGAGTGGGTTTGGTCTGACCACTCCTACACTGGGGTGAACCAAGAAGGGAACATAACAGATCAGTAATGGGAGCAAAGCTCAGCCATAAAACCCCTGTGGAGTCCCCAAAAGTAGACTTTGGACTAGAAGGGGCAGTTCCCAGAAACCCCCAGGACTGGTGGGAGGTAGTCATAAAGGTCAGGGCACATCCCTGGAATTATGTATGCTTTTATTTTTTGCTAGGTTTCTTTCTTTTCTTTTTATTCAGTCTTTTGTTTTGACTGTTATTGTTGTTTTGTCTACCTGTATAAGAGAGGCATGGGAAGCAAGCTGGAGGAGAAAGCAATGGGACTGATGGTTCTGGAGGGACCTGGGGGGAGGAAGATGTGGGGAAAAGGAGCAGTGAGCAAACAGCTCCATAGACAGGGGAACAACTAGGGAATCAAAAGCAACAACAAGGAGACATAGAGATCCTGGTGGTGTTGAAGCAGCAGTAATCTAGCTGAGAGGAATTACTAAGAGGTAAAAGAAGGGTAAACGTGATGGTGGGGTATGAGGAAGGTAAATGGAAACAGAGGAAAGATATAGGAAGCAAAGCTTTGGAGAGAGGTGTAAACATAAGTATGCACTTTTTAAAATATGTTAATGCATAAGAGAGGTATTGGCCTATGTACATATATTTATATGGCACTACACTGAGGAAGTGGATGGACTTTGGACCTCTGCTAAAGCCCTCCCTCAATGCAAGAACACTTTGTTCTAACAACCTGGCATTCTGTGATGCTCACCCTCCTGGCACAATTGCTGAAGCCCAAATTAGTGCATAAGCAAAGGTGTTGAAGAAAGCTGATGGTGTCCAGCTATAAAAAGATATAGCAGCTGATGTCTTAAAGGCTTGACGTTAAATAAGCAGCCATCTAGCAGACAAGCAACAAGCCCACATTGAAGAAGCACACCAGCCTGTGTGATCATGAAGTGTTGATGGAATCAGGTAACAGGCACCGAAGACCCAAAACAACAGCAAAAACATTTTGTTGAGAATGAAGGAGGTAGAATCAGAGGCTCAAAACCTATCTGTAGACAATAGGACATCTCCTTACAGTAGGGTCACAAGGAAGGGATGAGTCAAACAGGATGCAGTATAGCACTGATGTAACACACACTGTTCCTCTGATCCTTTGAGCCTTCTTTACCCCTCACTATCATGTACAGATAAGAGCTTGTGACACACAGAGTCCAGGTCATATAAACCCCTCAGGAACAGGAATGGGAGTAGAGATACCAGTAGGATAGGGGGAAGGTGGTGGGGAGCAGGGTAGGAAGGCGGGCCTATTGCAATGACCCATGCATAGTTTCCCATTGCCTCCACCCCAGGGAATGAACAACAGAAATGTGGGTGAAAGGAGACAGTGGTTGGTGTAAGATATAAAAACAATAACAATAATAATTTATCAAAGGGTTACCAGGTGGGAAGGGGCAAAGGAGGGAAAAAAGAGGAGCTGATACCAAGGGTTCAAATAGAAATTAAATAGTTTAGAAAATGATGATGGCAAATACGCTTGATACAATGGATCTATGGAATGTTATAAGAGCTGTAAGAACCCCCAATAAAATGATTTAAAAACAAACAAACAAACAAGCAAATCTAATCATATGGGGGCAAAAATGATGATGTACAAATATGCTTGATACAATTGATGCATAGAATGCTATAAGAGCTGTAAGAGCCCCCAATAAAATGATTTAAAAACAAACAAACAAACAAATCTAATCATGTGGGGGCATGTAAAGGAGAACAGATCAAGGAGTATAAGAAAAGAGCAAATGTTTTGAAACTGATTTTGTAAGCAATTGTACAAAACTGTTTGATGTGATTGAATTTTGGAACGATATGATATTTCTATTAGCTATAAAATGTTTTTTTTGGGAAAAATGGTTTAAAATTTGTCACCCACTTGTGAGAATAAAATGTTTTATCAATACTGGCTGTCTCAAATTTTATGAGCTTATCACTAAAAACTAAATCAGGAATTGCTTGCACCTACGTTAGGGCTACAGGTTGGGATAAAATATGCTCATAAAATCAAGCTTAACTTTTTCTAAAAGTTTTAAGTTTCTCATGAAAATTCAATTACAAAAACTTAGCTAATGCTTTGCTTTTTAATGATCTTATTATAATTATATAATGTAAAGGGAGTGTAATTTTTAAAAAACATTTTATTAGGGGCTCATACAACTGTTA
>NW_022111373.1:30513631-30533297 GCF_000313985.2 Echinops telfairi | reverse complement strand
GGGCCAAGGTCAAGCCCCAGCTGGCTTCCACTGAGGTAAGCCAAAAGCCCCAAGCCCCTCAAAACCCCGTTGGTCTGTGCCTAGTTATCTTTAGGATGCTCCTCCTGCATTCTAGTTGTATTAAAGTTCCCTCTAAGCAACTCTCCTGGGCTGGATTCTGCGGAGTCCCTCTGGTACGTGTCACTCCGTCGCCATCTTCCCGGAAGTCCAAGGGAGTGTAAATTAAAACCAAACTCATCGCCTTGAGTGGACTCCTACTCTTGGGGACCCGACCAGACAGAGCACAACTTCCCTACAGCATTCAAAGCCTACCATCTTTCACAGAAGCAGACTCCACCTCTTCTCTTGTGCAGTGGCTGGTGGCTTCAAACCATTGGCCTTTGTTTAATAGCTGAGTGCTCACCCATGACACCACCAGCCACAGGTAGATGCTCCCAGATTCCTTCAGTGTATCTCACTGTGCATCACCAACACTTGAAAATGTTCTTTGTGCTGTGAAAGAGGATGGGAAGCACTGACAAAGAAAAATAATGTAAATAAATAAATAAATAAAGATACCTTTGCTTTTATTCCAAGGCTTAGAGAGGGGAGAAAAAGTAGATTGGGTGTGAAGGGCTGTAGAAATAACCTAAGCCCAGGACCTTGAGGACTAATAGTAGATTTTCTCAGGTGAACTAGGAGCCATTGGAAGATTTAAGAGGAGACCTACATTTGACCACTACTGATAAGGAAAGTACAGATAGTGACCCAGTGGCAGTGGTGGGAATGCTGAACTGATAGGGCTGAGTACTCGCACTCCTGGTTCTTCATGGACTTGGAGTGGAGTACAGAGTGGTGGTTTTGGTGAAGGTGGAAGTGAGGGAGCAAAACCCAAGTGGTGTTGTTAGATGCTGTGGAGTTGTTTCTGCCCTTATGTATAGCAGCATGAGCGATCCTCGCAACACTTATGTTTGAGCCCACTTTTGCAGCCACTGGGTCCATATGTTAGGTTTCTGGGATGGTTGACCTTGGTTTTTCCTTCACAATGCTGAAAGAATTCATGTGGCAGAAACACGTTTGTAAATCCAAGTAACTTTTATGAGGCAAAGGGAAGTTTCAGGTGTTACAGTCTCAAAAAGTACACGCCATCTCTTAAAAGTGTGCAGGCCACTGGGACCATGCAAGATGGCCCTTTCAGGAGGGCGAGGGAAAACACATGGAAGGAATACCAGAACAGGAGCGGAGACACGGAACCAGCATGTGGAGGCCAGAGTAGGGAAACTGAAGAGGGTGAGCGAGCTGCCAGCGGGCACACAAGCACCTGGGGTGCACGTGGGAGGAGTATCATCCTCCACTTGCTGAGCACACTTGAATGAGAGAAGAGCACCATGGCCTGCCTGCTTTTATTCCCTCTCACCCCCACTGGCTGGGGAGGCATGGTCGAGGGTATTGGCCGACCTTATTGGCTGAGTTTAAGTGCACCTGTGTGATGCATGTGGCTGGCGCCGTCTGTGCACCCAGGTGAACCTCCCACCTGGGTCTAGGTGACTTGGTTCTGAGCATGGTCAGCTCTGGACTTTTCCATAGGTGTCTAATTAGTGTGCTTTATTTCTTTTCAACCTCTTTATTGTGGATGGATAGCTAATTTTCATTAGTGCAGGCATTCAGTGGAGACAACCCTCTTTATGCCTAGTCTAGTGACCTGTCAAATACATCTCGTCAAAGGGCTTCCTCTTTTTTGCTGCACCTTCACATCATCAAGCATGATGTCCTTTTCCAGACACCAGTTCCACTAATAACCTGTCTGAAGTCTCACCACCCTTGGTGCTAAGGGGCGGTCTGGCTGAACATCTTTCAAGACAGATTTGTTTGTTGTTGTGAAAGTCCACTATACTTTCGATATTCTTCTCTAGTACCATAGTTCAAATGCATCAATTCTTCTGCCATCTTCCTTATCAACGTCCGATTTCCACATGCCTATGAGGCGATTTAAACTATAATGGTTTTGTTCAAGTACGCCTCAGTCCTTAAAATTATGTTCTTGTTCTTCAACTTTAAAGAGGTTTTGTGCAGCAGATTTGCCTAAAAGCAATGTCGTTTGATCTCATTTCTCCTGCTTCCATGAGCACCGATTGTGGATCCATACAATCAGATTGAATCAGACACAAATAATTAAAATGTCTGGTTAAAATAGAAGAGATAGAAATAATATTAATTGCAATTCTAATTTTTTCCCCTTTTTTTGGAATCATTTTATTAGGGGCTCATACAACTCTTATCACAATCCATACATACATCAATTGTGTAAAGCACATTTGTACATTCATTGCCCTCATCATTCTCAAAACATTTGCTCTCCCACTTATGCCTCTGGCATCAGGTCCTCTTTTTTTCCACTCCCTCCCCGCTCCCCTCTCCCTCATGAACCCTTGACAATTTATAAATTATTATTTTGTCATATCTTGTCCTGTCCTGACGTCTCTTCACCCACTTTTCTGTTGTCCGTCCCCCAGGGAGGAGGTCACATGTAGATCCTTGTAATCAGTTATTCATGCCAGTAAACTGTTGGGGGTGGGGCACCATGATTTGTAGTTTAGACTGGAATAAAAGAGTTAAAATTCCCATCTAAATTACAATGAAAAATTATCCAGTTTAGACGGAAATTTGATAAGGGAGATCAGGGTTGTTTTAGAGAAAGAAGAAACTACGGTAAGCTTTCTCCCCACATCTGAATGCAATATTGCTGGAATTCTCTGGTGGGAAATACCTCGACTCTTGGCTTTGCAGGAGAAAGAATTCACGCTGAAGCCTAGTTTGTGATCCAAGTGAGTTTTTATAAAGGATAGCAGAAGTTTCAGGTTTTATAGTAACTGAACCTGGACTGCACCCCCCACACGTGGGGACCCCAGGCGGGAGGGAGAGAGCCCCAGCTCCGCCAGAGGAAGGCAGAGGAGCAGCGGGCACAGGAAGGCGGTGTTCTCCAAGGACCTTTCGCTGGAAGGCCTAGTCTCGATGGTACTGAATTAAGCCCACCTGCTGGCTATGTGTAAATGCTTGTCCCCCATATAATGTCGGAAGGCAAGGCACCCCATCAGCTCTGTGGAGTCCCTGTAAAACAGGCGAACCCAAAGTGTCGCGGGAGTCAGGAGCCTAAGCTGACACTCAGAGACCGACAGGGGCAAGGACCTTGTTATATGTCGTCCACATATAATTTTAATGCCGTTGTATACCCCAAATCATGTTCCAACCCTCATCTTTTACCTGCCCCCAGGGAGGCACAGAGTGAGCGTTAGTAGTGGCTCCTGAAGGAACGGGGTTCGAATGCGCTACAGGACTGAAGCCATGTATCAACCCTATCGTCCTTAATTCAGACCCACAGTATGTGTCCTGGTCCATGGCATTCCCCAAGTATATTTGGACTCAGCCTTATCGACCATTGAGCGCAAAGGGCTCCCACTTTAATACCCTTGCAGGTTCGGCAGCAGTAGGAACTGCCTCTTTCGTAACCCGACAAAGCAATTTAAAAATCTTGTCCCAGCAAGTCAGTCCAGACCGGCCAAGCCCTGGATACCCAGGTTGGCCACCTAGGGTGCTCCCTGAATTCCCTGGTGAAAACCCCTTACAGAACCGGAGAGGGCTATATTACTCTTCCTCAAACAGGGAGGACTGTGTATGGCTGTAGGGGAAGCTTGTTGCTTCTGTGCGAATCCTTCAGGCATTCTATGAAATAGTCTAGTTCTAGTCCGTCAAAGAATAGGGGAGCGGGGAGAATTAAGAACCAAAGAAAGTAATTGGTTTCAAAGCCTACGCGACTCTGCTGACTGCTCCACTAGGCCCCGAGCCTTCATTGTTGGGATTTGTGGAATTAATAAATTGACAGCGTACGTGAAATCGCGAATTCAGGCAGTAAAATTGTGGTGATACAAACTCATTATCAAAGAGTAAGTCAGGAAGAATCAATGATTTGATGTCCCCATAAAACCAGTGGGGAATGAAATGGCTAAGAAGAGGTTAATGGAAAAACACTGCCCAGTCCTGATGGTCCTGGGGAGACTGGTGGAAGACATTCTCAACTGGAGCTACAAAAAGACAGGAAAACCCATGTGTCTGAGTTAGCGATAGGTACCTGAATTGGCAACACTCTTACTGTTAAGACCCCTGACCTTGCTTTGAAAATAAGACCCCCCTTTTTTATTATCTGCTTCTGTATCCTGCTTGCTTGAGTCAGCAAAATGTATGGAAAAGCGCCCATCGTGATTCAACCCCTGTAGAAACTCCCTCAATTGTTTGGTCAGGATGCTCTCCGGTCACTTCTGTGAAGGAGCTGGGAGGTCCGTCACCTGCCGGGAAGAAAGACTCCTAAAAGCTTAATTGAACCTGGTGGTCTCCTAACTCAACGACAGTAAGACACAACAATGTCATCATTTGAGGGGAGAGTTCTTTGAAGGGGCAGCACCGTGAGAGAGTAGGGAAAAGTTTAAGACTGTGGATGATGTTCTTATCTTTGAACAGAAAGGGGCTTATATGTTAGTTGTTTAAATTAATTACAAGCCCCGCCTTTTCCCCCTCTTCTGCAAAAAAGGGGGAGACGGGGTTTTAAATGATGATGATTTGACAGATTGGCGGACTTCTTTTTGATAAATGCAACTCATTCACAAACAGTGGAAATGGCATCCAAAGCTTTCGTAAAGCTGACTAATAGTAAGGAGTGATAACTACTTTGCTGGGGCGCTGGGAATTAATCAGAGAGGTTCTGTAAAGTGAGTTGGAGAGGAAAAGTGCAATATAAATGCTAAGTAGCCCCATATTTTTCTGGGAAGAGGTACAGTCAATGTAATCATGGCTCTGCGCCAGCTGAGCCGCTGATGGCCACTCCCACACTCATATTTAATGTTGATGAAATTTCTGGCTTCCCTTTCTTTCCTCCTGCCACATGTAAATTGCCTCCACAAGGGGCAATCTATGGTTACGGATACTTTGCACAATTTCCAGTAACGTGAAGGAAAAAAAACCATACACCCAGGCCTATGGTATTTACATAGTAAGCCAAAACCTAACCCAATGCCATGGCGTCAATTCCAACTCCAAGGACGCTGTAGGATGGGGTAGAATTGCTCCGGAGGGTTTCTGAGGTTGAAATGGATGCCATCCATCTTAACCTTTCTCCTATGAAGTGGCTGGTGGGTTTGAACTGGCTTTGTCATTTTGACAAACCTTTTACTAACATAATGTGCCCTAGTGGCCCAGTAATCAGTTCAAACGTTGGTGCTTTGAACCCACCAGCCACATCTCAGAAGAAAGAATAGATTATCTGCTCTCTTAACGATTTATAGACTCAGAAATCCTCTCGCTATCACTGAGTTAATTCTGACTCACAGAGCCCTTAGAGTAGAACTGCTCCTGTGAGTAGAAAGTCTCATCTTTCTCCCTAGGAGAGGCCAGTGGTTTCGAACTGCTGATGTGGTCAGCCAACTGCTACCAGGGCTCCTTTCACAAATCCTACAGGGTCGCTAAGTGTCTGAAACGACTGTGTGGAAGTGAATTTGACGCTTGAAGATGATACTGGCAGTAGATGGCGCTAAATCACCGTGGAAGACTGATCCAGGGAGTAGCGTAGACTCTAATTTTGTTAATTAGTCCACAAATAGAAAGTCACAAGTTCTGCCAAGTCTTTTCCTCCTCATTATATTTTATAAGAATCCCTAACCTTTTTATTTGGGAAGGGAATAGGATCTATTGTATTATTTTACCTTTGCATAAAGCAAGTTCCGTTTGATTTTGATCTAATTCTCACTTTTAGGAGGCGGCTGCCGGGCTGCCACTCTGTTTCACAGTGTGCGATGGTAGTAATGGCCGCGACAGTGTCCCTCCTGCTGTTTACTCTGCGTCACCGGAGCAGTCAGAAGGGGACTTGAGATTTGGGGAAATGAGGTGCATGATTGATTCTCGCAATGAGAGCGTGATTCCTAGTGTTCTTTTCTCTAAAAGCTAATGACTATTTCTTTAATTTTCATTAGATTAAAAGTATTGGTTTTCTCATAGTTCTTGGAAACTACCATAATGGGTTCAAATGTTCCTTCTGTCCTTTAAAAATAAGTTTTTTAATGATTCAGACCGTTAATATGGTTTTGAGACTAGTCAAATAGGAAAGATGTAAGGTGATGTGTAAGAGTAAAGGTTAATAGAAGGGGCCACTGGCTTCCACTGTGAGCAGAACGAGTCTTGTGGGAAGACTCTCATCTTCTGTAGGTGTGAGGAGAGGTCTTCCAGGTTTGTATCTGTTTGGTGTTTAAGGAATTCAAAAGGAGCTAACACTTTTAAAAGAACTTAGAGAGGAAAGGAAATGAGTTCATCAGGAAGTTGGTCTAGAAATGATTAAATTACTATGAGATGTACAGTTGTATATAACTAGATTATATTTATATCTATATATTCATGTAGCTGGTCAGGGCCATCCAGTCAGCTCCAACTCATATGGCTATATGGACAACATAGTCAGACTCTGCCTGGGCCTGGGCCGTCTTCAAGATCATTGCTATGCTCGGACTCACGGTTGCAGCCCCTGTACGAATTCATCTTGTCGAATACCCCACCCCCGCCTCTCTACTTTGCCAAAGCGACGTCTTTCATTAAGGACTGGTCTCTCATGATAACATGCTCCGAAGTACATGAGACAAAGTCTGTCTGTCCTCACTTCAAAGGAGCATTCTGGCTATACTTCTTACATTTTTGGAAATCCATGGTCCTTTCCATGTTCTTTGCCAACACTGTAATTCAAAGGCGTCTATTCTTTTTATCTCTTCCTTATTCATTGTTCAACTGCATGAGGATAAGTAACTGAAAATACCTTGGTTCAGGCCAGCTGAACCCTAGTCCTCAAAGTGACCTTGAATTCAATGGTATTTCCCTTTACTTTGCCATTTGTCGCTTAGTAAGCCACGTGATCATCTGATTAAAAAATGGTCAACCAAGTTCATTTCAATGCACTAATGCTTGAATATTTATTGCTTCCTTTGCATTTTGAATCTGTGGGATGAGTTCATTTCTAGACCTGAAGCGTGAATAAGGGACATAGTCTCTGATAATCCTAATACGGTCTTTTTTATGAGTTCGAGCTTTGTTCCACATTTTTCTCCCACTTTGTCCTTGACCTTTTATTGTGATCCCTTCAGAGCAGTTGGCCGTGGAAGCTGGGCACCAGCTAGAGCTCCTTGTCTCAGGACTGTGGAGACGGTTGCTTGCCTGCGTCACTTGTCCATTGCACTAATTGTTTCCACATGTCACTTTTCTTCACTCTTTTTTTGCTCCAGATCGGGAGGGACAAATAGTTGTACCTTAAAAGCCTCCCATGAGCTTTTAAGATCCCAGCCACTACTAACTGTAATAAAATGTAGAACAGTGTCTTTGCGGACTGAGTCATGACAATGACCTCGGTTTGCCCTGAGATGATAACCCTGAGTCCCAGGGCCAGTACTCATCCCCTCAAAGTGCTTGGTTATGTCTCAGACATTTTTATAAGTTTGTTTCTTTTCTACCCTACTACATTCATGGGTATGTTTGCGGCCAAGGTATATATACACCCATGTACAGACATCCTCTGTCACATCTCTATGTATTTGTATCACCTATAGTGCCCTCCATAACTTATTTGTTCTTTTTGTTTGGTTCCTTTCACAAAAATGTAAGTTCTACATGACCATTGCTCTTTGCAATTTTATTTATTGATTTTCCAGGCATTTAGAGCCATGTCTGGTACACAGAGTTCTAAGTAAGTATTTGTTGAATGAGTGAAAAATGGTTAGTGGCATCTCAAACCTGGTAGGTATATGTGTTTGTATCTATTATTACACAAACAAAATACAGAAAAACGTCAGGCACGCATTTTTCCCTTTGAGGTGTTTTGTGATTCATATATTAGAAAAATAGATAACTCAGTCTTTTCTTGTCATTATTGTTTAATAAATCGTTGCTTATGGGTGACTCAACCAACAATTTCATACTTGCTTTTTCTAGTTCTTCACTCCTTAAGGTATGCCAGACCTGTGCCTGGAGATATGCTTACTAATCTGAAATCCATGGTTGTGAAGTCTATTCCAGTTTACTGCAACCCCTGGGACAGAATGGGACTCCTCACAGAGTTTCCAGTGATGTAATCTCTAGGACGCAGACTGCTACATTTTTGTCCCAAGGGGTGGCTGTGAGTTTGAACCACTAACCTTTTCATTAGCAAGAGAACCCTTAACTCCTGAGACACCAATTTCCTTTTATGTTCTTACCAAAATGCCTTTTACTGTCTTCCAGCAGAGAGGATCTTCAGTTTTGTAAAAGAATTAAAGCGTCTCTGGTTCCCAGCCCTCCCCGCAGTGAGGAAAACCTCTCACAGAGAAGCACCATGCTTCCTAAAGCGAGAGCCGGAGTCAGTATGAATACAGAGCAACAGAGATTTTCAAAGGTCGGCTGATTTAAAGTAAAAAGGATGCTATGCTGACTTTCATTTTGTTTTTAACTACTGTGTAAAAAAATACCACAAACTTCGGGGATTAATGTAGTGCATACTTATTATCTCACAATTACCATAGGTCTGGAGTAGATTCACCGCTGGATTCTCTATTCAGACCTTCCCAAAGCTGAAGCCAAGGTATTGGTTGGACTGAATTCCCGTCTGGAGGTTGACTGGGAAGAATCTGCTGAGACAGCTCATTCAAGTTACTGGCAGAATTCATTTCCTTACAACTGAATGGCGCCAGATTCTGGCTTCTTACTGGCTGTGGTTGGAAACCACCCTCAGAGCCCCCAAATGCCTCCAATTCCCTGTTATATAGACCTGTCTCCATAGCCAGTTTCCAAAAGAGTGGTTTGCTTCTCAAAGGCCAACAAAAGGTTCTGTTTGCCTTATCTACCAAGATGGAGTCTTACAATCATGAGAGTCCCATGTTGTCAACTTTGTCAGCTTTTAAAGGTTCCAAGCAAATCACAAGTCCTACACACACTCATGGAGAGGAGAGAACAAAAAGGCATTAACATGAGGAAGCAGGATTTATTAGATGTCACCCTAAGGTCTGCCTGCCATACCCAGGCAGTAGGAAACTGAGCACTCTTTGCCATAAGGACCTGGATACTTTATCTGTCTTATAATAGAGCTGCTAATTGCAAGGTCAGCAGTTTGAAACCACCAGCCACTCTGTGGGAGAAAAATGGGGCTTTCTATGCCCATAAAGAATGACAGTCTTGGAAACCTACAGGGGCAGCTCTACCCTGCCCTGTAGAGTTGCTATTGAGTATAGCATCTACTCAATGATAGTGAGTTTGGTTTGTAAGATCTATTTTAGAGTAATCCTTTGTTTTTGGTCTACCTTCTCCATCAGGGGCTATTTAGTTTACCAAAAGACAACCCAATGCCACACCTCGTATGACCTCACAGTGATGAGATTTTTCAGCCTGAGTGGCCCCCTGGAGCTCACTCATCTCCCAGAGCCTCAGGATGCCATTGCATTGCTACACGTAGCTGCTTCCTTGTCTGATAGAGGTGATTACACTTGGGGCTATTTGCTGCGCAAGCCCTATGTTTGTCAAAAATAAATAAATGCAGTTTCAAAAAATGCATTACTCATTCTATTTCCTCTTCATGGATATTTTGCTTTAATTACTCTATGTTTAGTTCTGGATATTTAGCCATTAATTTTTGTGGTTGAATGGATTATATTACCTTTGGATCAATAATAACATTATATATGTAATAAAGCATGTCTAAATATACCTACATTATGAGGCTTCTCAGTACAATACAAACATTTTCTTATCAAATATCTTAAAATTAATTGTAAAACCCCTATATATTAATCTTATTTTTCATAAGTGGAATTTCTGGTCTGTTCTTTGTTAATATGAGGACTGGGATGATGTTCTTTAATATTAACTGTATATACTTTATTTACAGGGAAACATGATGAGCATCTAGTTAGAGTTAGTGCTCAGCTGCATAGGACTGCTAATGAATAAACACCCAACCTTTCATATTACTTGTTCTTCCCTCTCAGGAATATCACCCATGAAACACGATCCCTTCCATTCAGTCCTTGGAAAAGTAGGAGTGTTATGGTCCCTAATTTAACTCATTCCTGACCCAAGAGATGTATAGTGGCCACCCTGCCCTTTCTGCCTTTGGAATTCAATCCAAAGATAATCCACTATCATCAGGTTAATTCTAACTCACAGTGACCCTATATAGGGTTTCCAGGTGGTAAATCTTTATGGGAGCGGGAAGTCTCATCATTCTCCTGTGGAGCAGCTGGTGTTTGAACTACTGACCTTGGGGGTAGTAAACCAACACTAATCTCCTTGGTGGGCATGTGCGATCCCACTTTTAGTACATGCTGTCATCTGATGGTGTCCTGTGATCATATTTTATGTTAATAATGCATACCTTCTACATTTGTTGGTCAACCACTCCTTTCCCCAGCCAGAGATATTTTATAAACACCCCTGTACAGATTGATTTTATGTGTTGCTATAAAAATCAGCATAATGTTTAGGAAAATACCTTTCAGGGAGAGGGAGTTGTTGGCAAAGAAATGTTGGAGAAGCACATTAAATGTGTGAAAATACAATAAGTGTGTGAATCTGAAGAAGCTGTCCTCCTCCCACCAACCCCAGCTCCAGACCCCGCTCAGGATAATTGCCCCACGAGGTGAATCAATATCCATCTCACCTCAGGATGGTTTCTTGTTTCTTTTATTCAAAGTGTCTCCCATTACTAAAAACATGCAATTTCCCCCCCCCCCCAAATTGAAAGCAGAAAATAATTCAGTCTTGAAAGGGTTAAGATAAGTTTTAGACCTAAACACGGCTACTTTCACTATGTAGTGAAATGTTAGATATATACAAAATAATCTTTCCCTGAAATACAGCATGCATTTTATTTTATCATGTTGATCATTGACATCTTTTAAAAACAAGGGTAAAGACTGTCACTTTGGCAGGAGAGAAAGAGGGTCCCGAACTGCATGTTTCTCTACAAAATAGCTCTTTTCCTGATAATCCCACTAAGTAGACGTGAATTATAAAATTAAAATAAAAAATGCTGATTTAAGGAAGTTAAGTTCTCTCTCTCTCTTTTAAACTTCAAAACTGTTATTGGGAGTTCTTACAGATATCATACAATTCCATAGTTCTATCACATCAAGCAGTATTGTACAATTGTTACTACAATCAGTTTAAAACATTTTCTTCTATCTTGAACTCCTTGATATTTGCGCCCTTTTAATGCCCCACCCCCCACCCCGTGTCCCCTAGGAACGCTTGTTCTACTTGTCTCTGTAGGTTCATCAATCCTGGTAATTTATCTTTAAAGTGAATATGTATTGTTCCTATAACTAGGACATTTAATGTTGCGAAAAGAGAAATCGACCTATCCAAAACTTGTGACCTATTTAGAGAGAAAACTAAGAGGAGGGACATCATATTATAAAGTGTTATAAAGTAAAAATTCATTAGGAAAGAATGTTGGAGTGTTTTCCCCAAGACCCATGAGGATCATAAATCTATGAAAACGGAGGAGTTTCATTTTGCCTTGGTAAAAAAAGAACTGCGTGGCACTTTACTCAGGGGTATACCTTTGCATTTATAAAGAGATGATAAAAGTTCATGAAAGTTTTGTTTTCAATCATCTTACTATCCAATGGGTTTCAATGAACTGAGGGTCAATTCTACCTAAGGAGAGCCTATCATAGGTAATTTTCCAAACAATGTACTCAGAACTGAAATGTGCTATTAAGCTTGTTATTAAGTGCCGTAGAGTGGCTCCTACTCCCACTGATCCTGTGTATAACCGAACAAGATGCTGGCTGACCCTGCGCGATGGCTTGCAGGACTAAGGTCGGGTGCTCTTCAGTCTTCAAAGTGACATCTCTGCTTTCTAACACTTAAAAGAGGTCTTTTACAGCAGATTTGTGCAATGCAATATATCATTTGATTTCTTGATTGTGGATCCAAGTAAAACAAAATCCTTACAACCTTATTTTTTTGTATTCCAATACATAGCTAAGCATTTTTGAATATTTATTAAATATTACCAGTGTCTTACTAAACTCACTGCCATTGAGTCAATTTTGACTCAATAATCCTACAGTGCATGCTGCATGGTTTAAAATCAGGAAAGGTGTGCATCGGGGTTGTATCCTTTCACCACACTTAATCTGCACGCTGAACGACTACTCTCAGAAGCTGGACTCTATGAAGAAGACTGGAGGAAGGAGGAAGGCTCATTAACAATCTGTGATCTGTAGATGACAACCTTGCTTCCTGAAAGTGAGGAAGACTTGATGAAGATCAAAGATTGCAGCCTTCAGTATGGATTACGGATCAATGTCAGGAAAACCAAAATCGTCCCAACTGGCCCAATAGGGAACATCATGATAAATGGAGAAAGATTGATGTTGTCATGGATTTAGTCTTGCTTGGATCCACAGTTATTGTTCATGGAGACAGCAGTCAAAGCTCAAATGATTCATTGCACTGGGTAAATCAAAGTGTTGAAAAGCAAGGATGTTACTTGGAGGAATAAGGTGCTCAGGACCCAAGCCTTGGTATTTTCAGTTGACTCATATACATGTGAAAGTTGGACATTGCATAAGGAAGACCAAAGAAGAATCGAAGCATTTGAATTGTGGTGCTGGTGAAGAGTATTAATGCACCATGAAGTGCCAAAAGAACAACACATCTGTCTTAGAAGAAATACATGCAGAATCCTCCTAAGAAGCAAGGATGGTAAGACTCGTCTCACATACTTTGGACATGTCTATCAGGAGAGACCAGTCCCTAAAAATGGATGTCATGCTTGGCAGCAAGAAAGAGGAAGGTCTCAAAACTATGATTGACAGAGTGGTTGCAACAATGGGCTCAAGCACAAGAACGATGGTGAGACTGGTGCGAGAGTGGGTGGAGTTTTGTTCTGTTGTATAGAGGGCTGCTATGAGTTCAAGTCCACTCAATGGCATCTAACAACAACAAGGAGTGTCTAGGGGCCAAATAGAAACTATTTTTTCTCCACGGTCTCATAATTCAATGTGCCATGTCACTCATCCTATTAACTTTGGTTGGTAAAATACAATATTGTATTTTATAAAAAAATTCCTTTTATAGGAATGTTTATTTTAATCTCTTCAAGTGTTGTATATTTGATGTGATAAGGACAGATTCTTAAAAACATTGAAGACAGAGATTTCTTGTGCCTGATCTAGGAAGACTTTGTCTAGGAAATAGAATTCCAGTAGGCTGTCTCGGAGTGAGCGCTGGAGCCCTGGTAGCAGAGTGGTTACAAGCTGGGCTGCTAACTTCAAGGCTGGCAGTTCAAAACCAACAATCACCTCCAAGGGAGAAAGGTCTTTCTACTTCTAAGAAGAGTTGTTCTTGGAAACTCACAGGAGCAGTGTTACACACCCCTGTAGGGTTGCTATGACTCGGTATTGACTCCATGGCAGTGAGTTGGGAGTTTTTTGGAGTCTGTAGGTGAGGCATGAGGTTGATGAGTAGCAAGCAGATGACGGGACTACTCCAGGTGGAGAGAATGAAACTGAAGAGTGTAGCTTCCCGAACAATGACCTAGTTCTCAGGTTTCAGGGTTGTTAAATTAAAGTTTGTTGTGTCAGTACCATTTCTGATTCCATAGATCTGGGGTGGGGGAGGAAAATGTGCATTTCTAACAAGTTCTCCGATGATTCCGCTGCAGCTGTTCGGAGAAACACCTTTTGTGAAACACTGACCCAGAATGCTGAACCACTCCTGACTTAATTTAGGCGCTGCTGCTTACAGAGAGAATGGACGGCGACGGAGACCGGAAGGAGCATCTCCACCGAGGGCAAGGATCCTGAGACTTAATGACAATGATCTTGGGGACAGCACTTCCATACACACTGGCAAACAAACCAGTGATTTTTCGTCCTGGGAAGTTTGGTTGGGTAGACGTTTTTGCCTGGAGAAACAGGTGGAATTAACCAGGAGCATAAACATGAAGGGATGGTTGTTTGCTGGTGTCAGAAGCCCACCAGCGTCCATCTGCAGTGGCGGTCACCTCGAGTGTGGTTCTGAATCTTCTGCCAGAATCCCACAGTGCCTTCCGCTCCTCGGTGGAGGAAAGGCCTGGTGATTTGCTTCAAATTAGCCGTTGAAAGTTCTCTGGGGGCCCAGTTCTCCTGTGACACACACGGAATTGCCTGCACTGAAATTGGCTTGAGGGCAATTGGTACTGGTTATTATCCTCCAGGACTTTGCTTAAGTGTCAACTGAATGTAAAATCTTCCCTGATCATTCTTATTCAAAAGGAACACACTCTCTCTTTTTCTCTCACACACAGGGGATGTGCAAAGAATTCCTTCTCCCCACTTCGCTGATTTAGTTTTGTGACTTAGCAACACACTATATATTTTTCTGGTTTTTGTCTGCTTCTCCTATTAAAGGGAGATGAGCCAGTCAGGTTGCGATGTAGCAACGATGAAAAATACAACTTTCCTCTAATTAAGGTGACCAGACGTCCCGCTTTTGGCGGGACAGTCCTGATTTTTAACAATGTTTCCCGTGTCCGGCGGCGGCATTTTAAAAAAGTCCCCATGTTTGGAAAGAATGCATGACAAGCTAGGGTATCCGGTTTTCGGCTGCCATGTGGCTATTTCACCAGGATGTGAGTTTTATCAATGGTGTCCCACTTTACCAATGTTAAAATCTGGTTACCTGTCTAGTTCCTAAATGCTTCTTTCCCCCTCCCTCCCCCATCCCACTATCATGATCAGAATTCTACCTTGCAAGTCTGGCTAGACCAGAGGATGTACACTGGTACAGATAGGAACTGGAAATACAGGGAATCCAGGGCGGATGATCCCTTCAGGACCAGTGGTGTGAGTGGCGATACTGGGAGGGTAGAGGGAGAGTGGGTTTGAAAGAGGGAACTGATTACAAGGATCTATATGTGACCTCCTCCCTGGGGGACGGACAACAGAAAAGTGGGTGAAGGGAGATGTTGGACAGGGCAAGATATGACAGAACAATAATTTATAAATTATCAAGGGTTCATGAGGGAGGGGGAAGCAAGGAGGGAGGGGAAAAAACGAGGAGCTGATGCCAGGGGCTTAAGTGGAAAGCAAATGTTTTGAGAATGATGAGGGCAAAGAATGTACAAATGTGCTTTACATAATTGATGTATGTATGTATGGTGATAAGAGTTGTATGAGCCCCTAATAAAATGATTAAAAAATAAACAAACAAACAAAAAGAAGGTGAGCTTTTTGAAGAAAGGGATTTGTGTCTCTGTGTGTGGGTGTATGTGTGTGGTTGTTGTTCACTGTTGTATCCTTATGCTTACAACAATATCTGACACAATCCCTGATGCATGGTAGCATTTGATAAGTACTTGCTGAAAAAATGAACACCGTGAACTTATCATATTCCCCCCGTAAATTTACTGCTTGCCAAAGAGAATGAAGATCTAATTGTTACCTTCAATGCTAACCCAGATAACTATTATAATGAAGTGTTTCTAGTTACTTAAAAAATGCTTCCATTTACATACTGGAATGATAGCTATACTTCCATGCATAACAATTATTTTGTCTCACCAAAAAGTGGTGAATATGGGGCAATTTTGTTTCCTTCTCATTTGCTTTTGCTATTAAACATGTGAAATTATTTTTTATCTGAACAATATCTTAGTAGACCCATTTCTTTTCTTCTTCATTTCTTTCTTTTTATTTGTACCGTATACTTTTTTGATGGTACATGAAAAGGTTGGGCTCTCTAAGCCTCTCCCCAGTGTGTTGGGGGATCACATTGGGACAAAGACTACTCGGTAGCTGAGGGCCTGTCTCTTCCTTTAGTGCCATTGCTGCGGCTGGTGACCCAGGGGTCGCTTAGTCCTTTGAGGCCATGTGGACTGTAAGGTCCACCACTATGTCGCTGGAACCAAATTCATTGTCATACCAGGAAACGAGCTTGACGAAGTGGGTGTTGAGGGCAATGCCAGTCCCAGGATCAAAAGTGGAAGAGAAGAGGTTACTGTTGAAGTCACAGACAATAACTTGGTCTTCAGTGTAGCCCAAGATGCCCTTTAGGGGACCATTTGATACGGGCTTCACCAACTTCTTGATGTCGTTATACTTTCTCCAGATGGCAGGTGAGGTCCGTGACTGGCCCATTGGGAGTGAGGACACAGAACACGAGACCAGTGACTTTCCCATTCACCTCGGATAACCTTCCCCACAGCCTTGTCAGTGCCAGTAGACATGAAGCGGAGGCTCTTGGCAGCCCCATGGAAGCAACAGTTTCCCAGAGGGGCCATCCACAGTCTTCTGGGTGGTGGGGATGGTGTGGACTTTGCTCCTGAGTTCCTCCATGATCCCCAAATTGCCATGGATGACCCTGGCAGGGGTGGGGTGGGGGCAAGCAGTTGGTGGTGCAGGAGGAAGTTGCTACACTTCTCATGGTTCATGCCCATCATGAACATGGGGCATTGACAGAAGAGGCAGAGATGATCACCCCTTTGGCACCACCCTTCAAGTGAGCCCCAGCCTTATCTATGGTTATGAAGACACCAGTGGACTCTATGACATGCTCAGCACCAGCTTCACCCCACTTGATGTGGGTGGCATCTCACTCCTGGAAGTCAGAGATGAGCTTCCCATCATTGATGACAAGCCTCCTTTTCTCCATTCTCCTTGATGGTGCCATTGAACTTGCCATGAGTGGAATCACACGGGAACATGTAGACCATGTAGCTGGGGTCAATGAAGGGGTCGTTGGTGACAACAACATCCACTTTGCCAGAGTTGAAAGCAGCCCCGGTGTCCAGGCGCACAATAAGGCCAAATCAGTGAACTCCAACCTTCACCATCGTGCCTCGGGGGGTGCAGCTGGGACGGCATAAGAAGGTGTGACTGCCGATAACACCAGAAAAAGCAAAGAACCTAGATTCTATTTATTTGTGGACACTTCCAAGTAGAAAATCCCTGTATCATTTAATCAGTTTAAAACTTAACCTTAAATCTAATCAAGAACTCTTCTCTTCCCCCGAGCTCCAGCTGGGCCGCAGGACCCGCCTGGGTGAGAGGACAGCATTAACTGGGGCTGGCTTCCTCCTGCGCTCGTTCTGCGTCTGCTTCCCCTCCCTTTACCGGGCTTCTCTCTTTGCCGTGTGTCAAGGTTTGGGGGAAGAATGGGAAGTAGGGCAGCTGTATCGCACATAGAAGGAGTGCTTTGTTTCTTTGTTGGCTACTCATGTTCTGTGTATGACAAGCATCTCACAGCATTTCTGTTTGCCTCATTGGCCGTTCTCTGGTCACGCAATGCGGGATCTGGATAACTTCCATTATGTCCCCTTGGATCACAGGGGATGTACCTATCCTGGCCATACTAAAGATGGGAGGTATACCACTACATTGCTGCCCTTTGCCCCCCTAGGCCAGCTCCCCACATCCAAAAACCAAAAATCAAACTCACTACCATCGAGTCAAGGATTACTCATAGTGACCTCCTGTGCGTTTCTGAGACTGTAACTGGTTATAGGAATAGAAAGCCCAGTCTTTCGCTTGTAGAATTGTTAGGGGTTTTGAACTGGCAACCATTGGACCGCAGGGCGCAGGGGCAGATCCAGTCTCTCATTTCTTGCAGTCACTCTAATTTCGGAACACATCTCACTTGGCCTGGGGTAGGAGAGTATCCTTGTTCCTGAAAGGAAATGCAAAAGATACTTTTACCTCGTGCCACCCTTTCTTACAGTTCGTTATTGGTATTTTGGGTGTGACAATTCTTTACTCTGCAAGGCCTACTCCTTATTCTTCACTTCTGCCTACTAAGTGTCAATACAGCCAAACCTAAACTCACTCCCAGCCACTCAATCCGGGATCATCGCAACCCTGTCTAGGGTCTCTGAGGCCTTCACAGGAGCAGATAGCCTTCTATTTCTCTAGTGGAGTGGCTGGTAGATTTGAACCAATGACCTTGGGGTTAGCTGCCCACTACTTAAAATGTCAATGGCATCCCTTACAAACACCTCCTTGCATTTCCAGCCTCCACTGGGGGTGGTGAGAACCATCCATAAGCCGACAACTAAAGAACACATGGGAATTCTAGAATGTCTAATTTTACTTCGACAGGCTCGTGGGAGTAGGGGGTGATAGCTACATGACTGATGAGTTCTGCAGATACGTCTGGCAGTTCTCTTGAGAATGTGGGGGTTCTTGCACCTGTTATCTTCAGCTTTGGGTTTTAGTTGAAATTCTGCCACAAGAAGGAATGAGCCCGTCAACACCCTATTACAGTTTCATGGAAACCTGTCTCCAAATCACAGTGTGAGATGCATTATGTCGGAGGTTTCTTGTACGCAGCTAGTTCCTTCTTGGTGTGTAGGTTCCAGCCAGGCCTCAGTCAGAAAAGCTGTCTCTTTTCTATCTGCTCCCTCCAAGTTCTTATGCCTCAATGTTCTTTGGTACAAGTATAGTTCTTACTCATCTTCTTTAAATACAAATCCCATCTGAATCAAAACGTCACATCATCATGGCAGCTATTACTTAGGGTGTTTTTATAATTTTACAGGAGCTCAGAAACAAAGCTGATACTCTGCATTTGTTTGAACCTTGAAGTAGTCATTTTTTTACAAACTGAATTTTTTTCCCCGGTAAACTGACAATCATTTATAATTCAATCTAATTATGCTTGTGGGCTCCACACCTAGTTCGAATGTAAGCATCAAGCTTTTGCGCAAACCACTACTGGTAAGTGATGGTCATGACACATTTTGTTATTGATAACAGACTGACAAGAGTCTGACTTTATCCCTGCACTGAGTCAGGTGTATGAAGAACATGGGTGAAAGAAAGGAAGCCTACGCTTGAGGCTTGCTGTGTTCTTTAGTCCACAGAGCCCCACTTCTCGCGTTCTCTTCATGCACCCGTAAAGCACGTTGCTGCGGAGATGAACACATGTATTTCTGCTTTTTTAGGGGACAACTACTAGTGGGCAAAATTTTCACATGTAAAAGCTTCTGCTCTCTTATTTGTATTTAGGAGGGCTCTTCGAATGCATCTTCTGGTTAGGCTACATAAATAGACTTCAAATATTCAAGAAATGCATTATTATGTAATACCATATGAAATACATGATGCAGCATGATTTGAATTTTATGTAATAATCATATGGTGGCATTCTGATGAATGATTTCTACATATCCTAAAACGAGTACTTTCAGTGGTGTTTTCTTCTTGTACTTCCAACACATAGATTCAATAGAGACTTAATGTCAGTTTGTTTTTGAAAGTACGATTAAAGTAGTGAAGTGAGATAGTTAAGGTTTATTGTGCCAACCTGGCTGATAAACACATATTGGATTAATTGTAGGGCAGAGAGATATATTGCTCTGTGAGCCTCACCTTTCTAGTTCTTGGGTCTCTTGCTTTGTGATGGTCGGATCAGGGTGCAGCTGCCTTAGCCAGTTCCCTGCTTCAGCTGGCAAGGCCTACTCCCTGTGAGACATTCCCTGAGGAGAAGCTATATGGACCTACCCTTATGCAGCCCTGGGTGTTGGAGCAGCCGTGTGGAGACCCCTGCCAGCACTGAGATGCTTACACATTCACTGACTTGGCTTTCCTCCTGCAGTTGGCATCATTGTATGTGTTTTGTGAGATTAAGGAGGACTTTGTAGATCGGT